>NC_079300.1:20098610-20411777 GCF_023638135.1 Falco biarmicus | reverse complement strand
TAGTAAGACTGAGTCAAAGCTTCAGCTTGCAGTTTAATTGTGCCTCAGACCTCTTTCACAGAGGAATTAATTATTTCATAAGTTAGAAAACACTGGTGCAGTACAGAGGGATTTTTTTCTTTTGAAGTCATGAGGTTTTTATTGATTTGAGTTGGGGGGAGGAATTAAGGATTTGTCTTATCACAATACTTGTATTGCTTTTTCTGCCCTTCAAGGTACCATGCATCATTACATATTAGTTAAAGGTTTTCCTTCCTTGTATGTTTTTAATTGGAATTGTGAAAAGAGGATCAAGTTTATCTGAGCAAGGACTTTATTATCCACTTTAATCAATTTAAGGGCAAGCTGAAAAACTACCTTGGAGTGTCTCCCCAATCCCCTAGTTATACTGTCCTTTTCTTTTGATTGGGGACATCACCAGCTCCTTGTGGTCTTTCTCTATGAAGTTCTAGTTGGTAACAATAATGGCTTATTTTGCTTGCAACCCTTTTTAAGCCTGTAATTCAAAGAGGCTTGTGTCTTAATCCACTTTGTATGTCCCCAACTCTATCTTTGCAGCTCGTCCCATCACTTAATTCTTTCAAGTCTCAAATGTGCCTTGTTAATGACCTGTGATGATAATGTGGTATGAGGCCTATGAATCAAGAAAGCATTATTCAAAACTTCTCAGCTAAAACTTTCTCCAGACTTAGCAACTGTTGAGCATCTTATTTGTCACACCCAGTCCTGGGTAGATAAATGCAAGCATCCCCATGCATATTGTTTTGAGACATAAAACACTGAGATCTAATACAAAGCAAACAAATAGCTTTCTTGCTTTTTCTTTCTGTTGTTTGAAATTCCTTTTTGGCACAGTGTATACATACTTCTTTCAGCCACATAGCAATGCAGCTGAAAAAATTGTCACAAAGTTCAACAAAGGGAAAGTGAGAGCCAGGGCTGAGTCATTGCATGTATGAGAGCTGGGAGGAGGAAGCATTGGACTGTACTGACAGAGATTCAGAAAATGCTGAGGAATAATCTATCCCAGAGGACGTTGGCAAGCTATCAAGAAACAAAACAAGAAACAAAATAAACCATGGCTCCACAAAGGGATGGAAACCACCCCCCACAAAGTCATCCAAAGAACTTTCCATCACAAGATGAATATCAGTCCAACTCTCTAGTTTTCCCAAGATGAGGCAACCACAGCATTGACAGTCTTAGCAGTTCATGTAAAATATTGATCCAGCAGATGTTATACAGATCCATCTAGGCTGTTCATATGAGCTGGTACAAAGATGCAGTTCAGCAGATGCTTGGAATGGCCATGGTGAAACGCTGTGTGTGTCAGGGAGCTGGGTGCCTGGCAAGGGAAGAGGCCAACAGGTAGCAATCACTTTCTCTGACAAAGTCTCAGTCCCTTAGCACCTGAATGAGGGCCCAGCAGGTCCAGTGAGAACAGCCAGGTCTAGACATGAGTCCAGTGACCACCAGAGAAGTCTAGTGACAAGACAGGTCCAAGGTCATGTGAAAAAGTCAAGGCAAAGGTCCAGCTAGGTACAGCATACCTATCGTGTAGCTCAGAGAGGGACCAAAGGCATCTCTCAATCCAATGGTTAGAGGGTACCTGAGTGGAAATCGCAGATGAGGCTTTGCACAGCCCTACTTCTCACGCCTTCCCCATTCCTATGGAACTCTGAATCAAGGTTATACATCTGTATTGCCATCACAGCAGACTTCAGGCATAAGCAAATGAAGCTGTAAAGAAAAGAAGAGGTGATAGAGGAGGATTATAGAGGAAGGCGATTACGGAGACATCTGAAGACATCAGTGTATCTTGTACTTAAACAGAAAGAGATACACTGCAACCTGGAGAAACCTGGAACTTGGTCCTGTGACATCTTGCATAAATTTGCAAGATAGTGTGGCTTTTTGGCCTTCTGCTGTCTTTGTAGGTATCCATGATGGGGCACATCCTCACATCTATGCATAAAGAGATAGTTGTAGTCACACCTAATTAGCTCCCTGTCTCAAATGGAGGACCATCTGAGTGTCAAAGACATGAGGAATCCTCTGGTATATGGTTATAATACAGTTTTGTTTGCTGAGCAAGGTCCTTTTTTGTCTGTTCCTTTTTTTTTTTTATAAAGTTGCCATTTCTTTAGAAAATGAACTCTTTTCTTATAGACTAGACTGTATTTTCAAATTACATGCCTATGAGCCAGTTGCATAAAAACTGTCTCGTTTCTGCGTCCTTTTCAAGTTCACTTATGCATTAAAGTACCTGCTGTACTATTCTTGACTATGCCGGTATGCAAACTGGTAAAACTGAGCTCCACTCTATCACACCCTGGACAGCCTAGCTGAACACGTGAAGGAGATACTACCACTTGGGACTTTACAGGATTAGTGGGAACTTCATGTAAGATTGAAGTTTTATGATAATCATGTTCTTCTGGATCACTGTCTGTGAGCCATGTGGAATACTTTGGCCTTAATTATCAGCCAATTTATTTCTTGTTTCTAGTTTACTTGAGGTTACTGTGCAACTGGAGTTGCATTTCTCTTTTCTGATGGATGGATATTTTGATTCAAACAAATCAAGAGCAGCATCTTTAAGTACCTCAATTTGTGTATTTGGGCTTCAGGGTGTCTTTAACAAAAGTTTTTTTTAAAAAATCTCTTTCTAGGGTAGCTCTGCCAGATTAAATGTTCCTTTGATATATTCCCCACCCCGGGTGATTTCTTCCTCAAAGATATTGTGTTTTATTATATGGTGGTAACTGTTTATTAGCAGCTCTGCCAGAGTTGCTTCTTGAGCTGCACTAAGCCAGGCTCATATGTTTTCAGGACAAATGTCAGAACATCCTCTCCCCTGTGTGCTCTAGAACAAGTTGTTCCAAGAAGCAATCCTCCTAAGGTCAAACTTTCTGATATAAGACAAATTTAGAAGAGACTGGTGGAAATCCTACATTATGATTTTATTAGATTGTTGTGCCTTTCATCTCCCAGTGTTTTGTGCTCAGTGTGTTCTTAGTAGAGATCAGTGGCATGTAACTCATGAAAGGTACCATGGTTTTCTGAAAACTAAAATCTGTAGTTTTCACTGTATGGATCTGGCTGTGCAAAATTCTGATAAGATTCCCTGAATCTTTGAGATGTTCCTTATCTCCGTAAGCCCATTATCCTTTTGGCTTCCATTAATGAGTTTCACGAAGAATAACTACAGCTGAGCGAATGTAGGGGTTCCCTCATTTTCTAGTCAGTAGAGAGAAAGAGAGAAGTTTTTTTTTTCAGTAGGAAACTGTATGGCTAAGATGGAGAAGAGGAGACTTTTCTGGAAGAAACTTTTGGCCATAGAGGGGGCCTAATATTGACTTGAAGGGATTCATGCCATTGCAGTGGTGCTTTTCTTTGTTACAGGCATCCCGTGGGTCTGAAATTTCACAGTGTCTTAGGAACTCCAAAATATTTTGGTCTAGCCCCTCTGAGATAGCTATAAGAAAATGACTTTGAGGTCTGGGGGGAAAGGCAAGGATCCAGAATACTGGAAAAGGGCAAGTATGAAAGCCTACCTCAAGAAAGAGATACAAAGGAAAAGGAGGAACTGTGAATTAAGCCACCGTATTAATAAGTTGCAGATCCTATTGCTAGGACAAGCAACTAATAAGCTGTTTGATACTGCATATGGCAGTTTTCAGATATATAACGGACTTGTTAGTGCTTCCTAGCCTACATCTCAACTGTATGCTGAGAGTTGCACATTTGTGGGATGCTTCCCTGATACAGGCCGGAGGATTATTAACTACATATAACTCTATTACAGTAAACCCCATTATTGCATCTTTTAATGCACCTGAATGACAAAACATGATCTAATAGCAAAACAAAGCCAGAAACTGCAATTTTTTGTAGGAAATGCCTGTTACTTAAGTCAATAGCATCCTGTCCTTAGTAGGTCTTTGAATTTAACTTTCTTTTTATTTTGAAAGTTCAAACTTCTCCTGTCCTACTAAGGCTAGTGGGTAGCTGGTTTGAGTTCTGGGGCTTGGTGAGCAGTCAACTCCACTTTCCAAAAGCTGGCCTGAATGCCTGTCTTACATAGATATCTAAAGTTGCCATTGATTTGGTAACAGCAATCCTACTCTTGAAGAAGCTGGCATTGTCTCTGGCTTGCTTAGGTGGAGCCTCAGCCACTTGGCGCTCCTGTAGCCCCCTATTGCTGCTGGCTCCCTCTCTGAATAGAACTGTCCAAATTAAATAAAGTGGAAAGATAGAGCTGGATTTCTTGGCATGCTGAGAATTGTTCGCTCCTTCCCTGTGGAGCAGGTAATAACGACTGAATATAGCTGTCTGTGATGGCCTAGTGCCTTGGGATGTATTTATGCATCAGAAGACCTAGTGAGGTAGAAAGCAAAGTTGTTTATATGATCTGCAGAGCAGGTGGGCTCTCACCTGAGTACTGGCTGGCAGATCTCATCACCATAACAAGGACACTGCTTCTATTAGCAAGACATCACCTTTCAGTGCAAACCTTTCGCCATAGAGTCTATACCTAGATTAACAGTGTCAGCTAGATTTTTGAGAACTGTCTTGTCATGACCTTCCATGCAAATTTTATTCCACAAGTTACAGTTACCCAGACTGCAAGCTTCAAGCAGGAAATTTTTGAGCCAAGTCTCATTCTTGCTTTTATTAGTGTGAGCGCACTGATGTTCATGGGGTTGTTGAGGAGGGTAATTGTACTTCTGGGGTTTCCAGAACATGTGTAGCAAGTTCAAGACCTAAGCCCATTTCAGGGTGACTAAACACCTGCAGCTCCCTAATGTATGGGTTTGGGGATTTTTGTGGTAGTTTGACCTATGCTTATACTTTGATATATTTGAACGGTCCTTTCAATTAATGTTATTAATTGAATAAAATTTCCCCACTCGACAGAAATACCAAATATTCTTCAGTTTGGGGAGAAGATCTGTCTGGCACTTTAAGCATTTAATGGTAAAGGGAACGGATCTGAGTGTCTAAACAGGAGTATCATAGAAGAATAATTTCAGGGTGGTGCTTTACAGTTGCTGTACAGAGTTGGTAGCATTTTTTGAGGCAAAAGGAAGTTTAAAGAAACTTTTTTTTTTTTCCAGAAGTAGTGGTAATATGTTTTGTGCTCCATATGAACTTTGTGGGGTTTATGATGTTCTTGTAAACCAAAGATCCTGAGCTTGTCATCCTGGCTGGCAAATGGGGGAAGAATGGGAAGGCAGCAGTGGAACCTCCTGGCCCTGGGGACTGTAGGCATCTACCCTCTCAGGACCCTGAATCCTTCTCTGCTAGCCTAGAAATCCTCCAGGTGAAGTGTGTCGGAATGAGAAACCTTGGAAATGTCGAACACTGGAACAGGAGCTAATGGGCCTTACGTGATCTTCTCCATGTCAAACCTCTGATTTTTAGTTTCAGGATGATTTTTTTCCCATCTGTGTGGCACAGAGCCTCAGACAAGCTGGCAGGAGCCTGGGCATGTTTCCAGTAGAAGACAGGTTTCCACTGTAGTTGGCCTCTTACTGTTGCTAAATGCTTTGGTTTGATGAATCAGCATTTTCCTATGGAAAAACATTCCTTTGGAGAATTTCCAGTCAGAATGAAACCAAGATTCAACATATTGCAAAATCCCTCCAGAACATGATTTATTCTATGTAGCTATACTTATAAGCAACTTTACTATTCCTTGCTTTCTCTGTATAGTAAAAAAGAATGAACAGATGTAAATATCATCGTTATAGGTGCTTTTAACAAGGATGTCTGTTTTTGCCTCTTGCAAGATTATGCAGGGTATAGATATTTAAATATAGCACCTGGAAAGGAGATGAAATTCTTTCAGCTTTCTAGGTGGTGAAATAGTGAATTTTGAGACCTTATTTTGCAGTGCAGCAATATCAGAGGTCATGGAAAATAAAAATAAATTAAACAATTTAATATTTGCTTTGAAATTTCCTTGTAAAACAGACTTAAAACTAAACACATCTTAATTAAAAACATAAATTTGATCAGACATTTGTGAACATATGTTTATATTCGGCTTTGGTTCATTTTGACTTCGTTTCTTCTGGCTATCTATCCTGGACCAAAACATAGCTCAAGCTGCTGGAAGAAGTATAACCATAAATCAGCGTGTGTATGAGTAACATTCAGAGCGATAAATACAGCCCTTCTCTTGTGCCTCTGTGAACGCAGTAGGTTTGAAGCCAGCCGTTATCTTGGGCTTATAATTGTGGCATGGCAGCTAGACGCTTGTCTTGCAGATTTACATCCTTAATTTCGCAAGTTTGTTGTTCCCTTAATATGAGCATAGTTACATGTTTGATTGCATGTGTAACTAAAGTAGCCCCTTCCACTTTATCGGATTAACAGCTTAATGCTTTTGAAACACCCTGCTCCTACAGGATTTGCAGAGGGTCTTTTCCAGTCCGTGTCAGCTGCCTACCTAGAATTCGGTTAAGCTATAGCTGATCTTTTTGCCTTAAGGTGAGGCAGCAAGTTAAAGGTGATTCAGTGAGCTTTGGCATCTCTTTCGAAGCAGCTGAAGTTGATGGATGAGCTCCATGCACAGCCTCACCTGGGAAGAATCTCTCTCTGAATGGAATTGAAGAGGAAAAAACGTATCACTTAAGTTGCAATTCGGAGAGAAACTCTTTGCCCGCAATAAGAATGACAGAAGCAGAGGAGGTAATGCAACTTGATAAGCTCCTGTGAAGAGAGATCCTGAAGTTGAGTTTGCAATAGAGATGTTCCTGCAAGAGGCATGGTCTGCATCTGAGGAGTATGGAATCGCCACACAGGCTGGAACTGGGGTGAGTTGGTCTGTGACTGCACAGGTTCTGCCATTCAGAAATATGTGTGTTTCAACGGCGATGCAGTTAATGGGTGGCTGTAAGACTGCTCAGTGCATCTTCTAGAGGTGCAAGAAGGTACCATTCTGCCACTAACTAGCAGCCTATTGAGACAAGACTTCTCTAGCACGTAAGACTTTATCCTTTCACACATTTAAAATAGCTTGTTGCTTAACGCTGTTGTACTCCTCTGTATCCCTCCTGTTAGGCCTGCAGTGTTGTTTATGCTGTGTGGAGGCAGAAAAGGAATGCTAGTTAATTGAGGTGTGATCAGGGATGTGTCTGAAAATGAGCAGTAGCAACAGCAAGATGCAATCCCTTTATTTAACATGTCCCAAATGGAGTCAGAAAAAACCTGTCAACTGTAAAAAGGAAAAAACATTTGCGTTATACCTTTTATGGTTCTGAGCTGCAGTAGACAAGCGCAAACATACTACAGCTACTTGGAATTGTTTAAAGTAGCTGTTTGCCACGCTTTACATAGATCTGGAAAGAACGAACACAGGGAACTGTGGGATTTAATTAGCCTTACTTTAATTGGAAATAAATCTGAGGCATTAGTTTCCAGTCAGTTACCTAAAGTCCAAGCATGTTTACATTGAGAATGAATGATTAACATCTTTCTTTAATTGGAGGCTCATCCACTTAGAATATTGTATGCCAAGAGAGCTAAAACTGACTTTTTCCCAATGTAGCGGTCACATAGAACATCATTTAAAGAGCTTATTTTCCGCACTAAAACCAGTACTCTGATTTCCTAAGAGACTCAGGATTTGCAGCATGGACTGCAACGAAGCTGACTCAGCTTGATCTGAGCCTGAAAGTCACCAAGTTGAGTATATGATTGCTGGGTATCTTTAGACCTTGATTACGAAGACAACATGCCATGAGCCATACTGATGACAAAACCTGCTGGTAAACAACCTATGTAAAGGTGAAGGATAAAGCTGTGAATGTGAAGCTGTGGGAGTGAAAGAACATGGGGCAAGAAGAGCATAGGGTCACAACAAGATGGGGTTTCTCTTCACCTAGATCTGTGAATGTTTGTTGTGTCTGGAAGTGTACCTGCTTAAAGAAGCTCTTCCAAAATTCTGTGCTCTGCACTCTTTAAACACAGATTAAATATTTTCCAGGGGGCAGAAGGTACCCAAACATTACTGGAGAATTTTCAGGGACAGGATTGATTTTACTTCTACTTAAAGAAAAGGCTCCTTTTCAGTCTGTGGTTGAAAGCATAATTTGAGCTCATCTGTCGGGTGCAAAGTTCTCTCAAAACCTCTCATGCAGGTAAGGTCAACTTGTTACAGGACTATAGCTTTCCAATAAAGACCTTGATTATTTGGAAAATGCTAATTCAGGATATCCACTATGGTCTGTGGAATTCACAGGACATGGTTTGCTAGCCTACAGTGGCTTGGAAGCATAACACAACTGGAAGCACACCACTCATTTCTTCTGAAGACCTAAAACCATTGCAGACTTCTTTAAGTATCCAACATATTGTTTAAGCAAAATTATGTGTGTGAATATTTTTGTAATAAATTGATGTAGTAATTTTGTATGAATATAGATATTCCTAAAATTAATAAAAGATGCGTAAAAAAAAAAGACAAAGCCAGGTTTTTCTGATTTTTCTGCAGGCTGTAAATACTGCAGGTACTCCTCTTCTAGGTCAGCATAGCTGCCCTGTGTCATAACAGAGCCACGTTCACCCTGTATAAGCAACCAGTCAAAATGCTTTTCTGCAATAACTTTCAGTAAACTTACATTTTGTTTTATCCAGTTTAATTGAGCCTTTGGCTCACATTTTGAATGCAGATGGTTTTATATAAATCTTTAATGAATGTGTTGAACCTGGGTCAGTTAAGCTGCTTTCAGATGATTTAATGCTGACTTCTGCAGTTACCAAGATCCCAACTTGTGACCAGCCACCAGTGTTTTACTATCTTGCAGAAAAATGATACTACTCAGGGAGGGAAATTAAGTTTGTGTTTGGATAGTAGATAGCTAAGTAGGGAGGTTTGGTTTTTTTTCTCTTTCATGTATATATATGGTTGTCAAATACTTTAGAAAGCGTCTTGGTTTCTAAAGGTAATGAAGCAGTTTGTTACTAATAGAAATGTTTAAAGTAATCCAGCTATTCTAGCAATGCATGCAGAAGCTTTGGAAATTTTTCTAAAATTTATTTTTTCTGTGGAAAAACAAGTTCTGTTAGCAAGCCAGCTCCTGCTTCCAGCACTGTTCTAGGCCAAACTATTCTGAATTGGTCCCAGCACCAGCTGTCTTTTTCGGTTCAGATCAGAACAAAGACTGAGCTTTGAATAATAGTAGCTTGAGCTTTTCAGCTGTTTGTGACTGCTTCAATTTTGTGCTTAAATCACTGATGATCAGCTGATGATTACTATTCCATGGATGTTCAAAGTCCCAGTGTCCCAATGTGTGAAATGAATTGGTGTGCAGAGCAGCAGAAAAGTAATCATAGCCTTAATCCTCTCTTCTGTATCCTTTATTCTGTCCCTGATGCAATGAAAAAACTAAGGAGAAGGTGAACGTGAACATTCTACTACTACATTTTGCC
Organism: Falco biarmicus; assembly: GCF_023638135.1. Classification (NCBI taxonomy): domain Eukaryota; kingdom Metazoa; phylum Chordata; class Aves; order Falconiformes; family Falconidae; genus Falco; species Falco biarmicus. The sequence goes on along the minus strand of NC_079300.1, from coordinate 20,402,336 downwards.
TGCTTTTAGTAATAGATTTGCATTTATTAAATTAGTTTTTCTAAGAATATTGACCTATGACACAACAAAAGTATCTGGGTACTCAGAGGGTGGTTCTGGAAGTGGAATGCAAATCCTTCTTACCGTCACAATTTATCCTAATCTTGAACATTGTATCATATTAGCAAAACATTTATAGTGTGAAAGATGTATGAGTCAAAGTATTACACTAATAGTTTAAATAGAAGGCAAGCCAGAATTTTTCTGCGGTGTTCTGTGATGTGTATATATAATGGAGTGAACAACCAAAAGGAAATTTGAATGTTGTAAATCATACTGTTGCTCAACCCACCATCAGTAATCAGGAGAAAGTTTACACAGCTGCCTCTCAGCAACTGCTAATAATAAAGTATATTTCTGCCTTCCTGTACCCAATGGTAATATTTTTACCTGGGTGACCAGCAGGACTTGGCTGTCAACGTGTGGTGAAAATGTCACTCACTTTCCCCCCACCCCCCACCCCAAGTAAGGATTTTGTTGCTTTCTTCTGTTTTTAATGTTGACAGTTGTTGACAATATTTGCTTGCTTGGGGTGCATTCTGTCTTCACCCCATGGTTGCCCTGCAGCTCCCATGGAACTGCATACCTCCTTCCCTGGTGGCAATGAGGATGCTGTGGGGTGACTGGGCTGTACAGTAGGTCTTGCACCGACATGGAGTCAGGGTGCAGCAGACCGAATGCTAACACCCAGAGACTCGGAGCGTTCTTGGAGTGTCCAGTCTAGACTTGATGTCCAAAGGGCAAGGTAGGATTCAGGATGATGCCCAGCTCTGTCCTGGGTCTTTTAGATTACTATGGACAAATCTTTTTACCATTTTATTTCTCAGTTTCCCCACAATAAAATGGAAAAACACTATTTCCTTTATCTGAAAAGTGTGGTTTTAGTGGCAGAAAGTAGGATGAAAGTTAAGTGATTTTATTATTAAATATTGGCAGTTATTTCTAGAATACTATCAAGAATTTCTGAATACTCTCACTTCTTATAACTAGGCCTATACAACCTCAGTTCACCTCCCTGTGCTGATGCCTCTAGATACTCTTCCAAAGCTGCTGCAGGGATTTCTGTGGGGCTCTGATATTGTTCTGTGCAGAAGATAGCCAGGCTTTGAGATAAGTGGTCTGTGTAGTGAGCAGGCTCTCCATGCGGGTCTCTCTGGTTTGTTGCATGCATTGAAAAGAACATCAGAAGGGAGGAGTGGGGGAAGAGATGGCACAGGCATTTCAGAGAAATAGGACTGTGTCTTTGCCACAGAGCTCTGATATTATGCTACTTTCATCACTTATGGCAAAACATTGGCATGTTATAATCCATTCAGTTATTCTCTCAGCGTGAAGCAGTGATTTACAAAGACTTAACCGCAAGCTGCAGCTTTCTCTTCCCCTCCCCAATGTTCCATCTCCATTATCCTACCGTGTTTATACAGAGAACGCTGCTTCGTACCAGGTGACAAGTACCCTTTTCCACCTTGCTGTATGTGGGACCTTGCATCTTGGCTGCATTTAAACTGGTCAGTCATCCTGGGATGAGTGTTGGACAGAAAACTGTGCTGAGAATCAGGTGCTGCAAAAGTCTGTATGACACTACTCCCTGAGTATGTCTAGTAGCTGGCTTAGGAGTTCAAAGCTCCTTTCTGTAAGCACAGAAGATGTTTTAATATATTGGGGGTGGGGGGGAGCTATCATGGTTAATAAAACTATCTGGAGCCTTTGCGACCACATCTATAATTTGCTTTGGACAGGAAGTAGCTGAGGGTTTCAGGACTGTGTCCCACTGCTGCAGGTGCTCTGTTGTACAGTACTGCTCACCCTACCTGGTACCTGCAGCAAGGGATCTGCGCTAACAGATAAGGTATCTGTTAATGGTTATGTTTGTCTACATTGCTCTGTGCAGAGCTGGATATTTCTACATCCATGGTTCCTTGGCAAAAAGATTGAAAGAGTTAAAAATCTTGTGGTTTTGTTTCTTGGATATCTTTGGCATCTGCCTAATGCAAAGTAAATTACCCAGGACAGAGCTCTGAGCCAACAGAACTGCAGTGAAACTGTCTGAGCTGGCTCTGAACAAGTTAATTTGAGTGTCTCTGCCTACAGGGAAGAACTCCCTGTTGGCTTAAAGGAGGTGCTAAAGTTTTGAGCCGAGATTCTTAGGGTCCCAGATGCAGTTAATGGAGAGAGCAAGCAGCCTCAGAGTGTGACTCAGGGCTGCATCACCCTGCACAGCTGCTCATCTCTCCCCATTGACTAAGGAGAGTTAGGCTTCTGAGGCACTCTGTGTGAATCTGTCATCCCTGTAAGAGCCACAGGGCAGATCTTTTGCAGATGCAGTACTTAGGTTCCTTATGCCCACTCAGACCATGATGCTCCTTTTGCTTGCTTTGGCTAGGCCATTCATTGCTCTTTAGTATTTTTAGTTAACTTGTTTACTAACACAGGGTAGTTAGAACACTGCTTCTCCTTGGTGCTATGTTAGATTAAGACACCAGCAAGCACTTGCTGTAAACATTCCACATCTTTGTCATGTGGTATTGTGGTTAAGGCTGCAATGAAAGACCAGTCCCTTGCTATTTAATATGAAGCAGGCAAGGATATAATTCAGTACCAGTACTCTCTAAGTTAAGCATGTGATGCTTCTATACTGTAGTATTCATGTGAAGGAAAAAATAATGTAGACCAAGACTGTCAGCTTATAAATCGGTTTAGCTCTGTGGGATTCATATCAGTAAGCCGCAGACAGAAGCTGTAGCACTATGTCTTATATCAGCTAATGTGTAACAGTGACATGAAATTAGGGGCTTGGCCCCTCATTATTTGGACAACCCATGCCCTGTCTCTGAATCACTAAGATGTTAGGTTGTATAAAAAACTTATTCTGTGCAAAGACAAGACATGTTTTTCCTTGTAGCTGACGTATCATGCTTGTATATAGTATAAGTAGCAACAACACAAAAGCTTTATTAATTTTGACAGGTCAAAGCCTTTTGAACATAGTTCCAAGCAGATAATGTGAGGAACAACAGGGAGGTAGTAGAAGACTGACAGGGGAAAAGCCTATATACATACACAAGACAAATTAACTCTGTAAAAAAAGATGCTTGCTATTCAATCTTTGGATTTTTTTCCCTCTTCTACCTCTATCTGAACTCATGTTATATCCAATAATGTTTTAAAGAACTACCAACCATCCTGCATTGACTTGGCAGTGGTTTTGGCAGCAACCTTTTTTTTTTTTCCTTAGCTTGGACAGAAATGGGTGATTTTCTCCTGTGCTTCTGCTGTTACTGATAAATAATCCAGAACACTGATCTGTACCTTGGGTAGATCAATAATCAGGGAATTTGTATAATGCAATTGTTTAACTGAACCTTCAAGCTAAGGATCAGCTGTGATTCACCTAGGCTCTCCTAATTGCTTCATCTGAGGATCGAGACTTTCATCTGTTCTAATCTAGTTAGAATGGAAAACCATTAATGGAACCTTGCATATACATAGACTTTGTTCCGTGACACTTGACTTTTATCTCCAGGTGGGGGTGGGGGGTGGAAAGAGTCTGATAATAGGTTCATGATTCTAATACATTTTTATAAAAATGTATAACTTCAAAAAAAACCTTGAAATATGTAGCCTTGCAGGAGACTAACTACATTTCCCTGTTTCGACGGGGGAGAGGTCTTTTTATAAGGAAGAAAAAAAAAATCCTGTAGAGATGGGGAAATTATTTATCCAGCCAAAGAGAGTCCAGATACAGAACAGTTAGCTAAATCTTCCACACCATTGTAAAAAAAATTATCACTTATTATGATTTCTTTTTAAACTAGAAACAATTAAGTTCTTGAGTAATAGCAAGTCAAAATAAGGACGTTTCTGCAAAATAAATAAGATGTTCACATGAGAATCGGTGGTGTTTCCAACTGCAATACAGAACTCGGCCCAAATCCTTTTTAAGCTTTTAAAGACTCATTGTCACTTCCATGTGTTTTCTTCTGTTTGTTGTTTAATCTTGTGTAATGTGCAAGTAAATTAATTCACTGCAAGTTTGTGTTTATGCACCTAAAGCTAGCCTTCTTTATTTGTTGAGGGTGATTATGATTCATTCAGCTACTGGCAAGAAGGCAGATTCCTGTGTAATTTTCACAACATGCTGGTACGTTGGAAAACAGAAAGAAATCTAGTTGATCAGGGTGAAACTGTCTAGGTGTTAACATTTCCACAAGGAAGACCACTTAAAGTCTAGTGCATAGTTCTTTATTATTGCAAGGATAGGAATCTTGTCCAAACAAAACTTAACAATTCATCATCCAACCTATGTAAAAAAAAAAATAAATAATTCTGAAAGCACTTGAAATCAAAATTACTGTGGCTTTTTTTTTTTTTTACTATATTTTGAGTGTGTGTGTGTAGGAGAGTCTAGTTTCTTTGGAAAAATCTCATCCACAAAATCTTGAATGACATAAAAGTCAAACCCACAGCTGCCCTCACTCCACATTAAGTAGCAAAACTGGAAAAACTAATCTGAAAACAAGTAAATGTAAAGTCAGAAGCATCATTGTGGCAGCACGTGTATGAATTGTAGGTGAAGGCCTTCATGTCCCATTTTTGCCTGGGGGCTGACTGCCATTGCTGGCTTCCCAGTGCCAGAAGCTCACACCTGAGGGACAGGAGCTGGGAGCGTGCGCTGTAAGGGAGACAGAGCTCTGGAGCCAGCTCTCAGTGAGCCAGGGGTGGGTGTGTAACTGCAAATACTAAAGGTGAAGGTCAGGTATTCCTGAATATGTTAAACTTTTCACTGACCTCTAGAAATCTGTTCCTATTTCAGAGGCAAGGAAAAAATGGGGGGGGTGGGGGGGGTGGGGTGGGGGGTGGAGGAGCCTGAAACCCCAAACCCCCTTGGATTAAGAAGAAATACTGGCAGACATCCACTCCCTACTGCCGTGTTAAATGATTTTTAGCTTCCCTTGTGTGTCTGGCATTTCTTAGAAGGACTTCCTTTGGCTGATGGGAGTAACACAATAAGCACAGAATCTGTAACTCGGGTATCTCATCTCACACCTTCTCTTGCTGCTTAACTGTATGCCATTTTCCTAATGTCTCTCTTATTGATCTCCCAAGGAGTTCAGGGTTGCCACCATCTTCTAAAAGTTTTCTGCCATCTGAGCTGCCGCTCTACCTTGATAAGTGTCCTGCTTATTTGTCCTGTGTATCCATTTCTCTTCCTCTGTTTCTGACTTTTAGCCTCAGTGTCATCTGAGGACTCTAATCTCTTCCAAATGCCTGCAGGAGTGTCTGGAGTTTGGTAGCGCTTTCCTCTTTTGTATTCTTAAAATGAAAGTTTAATCACAACACAGGTTCCCCTCTGAAGTTCACTAAACTACACAATTCGCTATAGGTGGGTTGTACTATAGGTGGGCTGTTGTAGTATTTTTCAGTGACTGTGTGAAGAAGTCACTTACCTGATTGAAGGTTATTCTCTCTAGAGCTAGGTAAAGTATTAAATCACTCTCTTCTGCTGAGCTGGAGCTCAAACAAGTAATGTGATATGGTGAATGGAAACAGTCAATTCTGATCATTCTTGACCTCCAGAGTTTTGATTTAATGATGTATTATTTGCACATTAAACTTGCATTTCTCTAATTAGCCGTCATACCAATTACTGTGGGTTAAAACATACTGTGGTGTTTTATAGGCTTGGCTAGACATTGGTGTGAGACATTGAGACAGTCAACGGTAAAATTGCTCATGTGCATGAATAAAAGGCTTCACTTAGCCATCTCTGTTCCTACAGGATGGACAATTAGGATCAGTATCTCATTGTAGTTGGTCATGGCCTTGGCTAATGGCCCTGTACCTCCTCCACATAACTCTGCTGGTAGGAGCAAACACCTAATCTCTTGTGCAGCAGCTAAATGCGGAATAGTTGGTACAGGAAAAGAAATTAAATTCTACCCGCTCTTTTGTATAAGCAATGACAACTTAAACCACAAAGCCCCACATTGCCCAGTTAGGAAGCCATGCTTGTGCACATCTAGAAAGGGATGTGGTCCGTCTGTCATACAGTTCATCCTGAGGATTTGTATAACAGGACCTCTTTAATAGTGGGTTTCCTGTTTTATTTTCTTTCTATACTTGAAGCTCAAGCTTCCTCCTGAGTCAGTGGGGATTTGAAGTTGGGTACAAGCTGTCTATAGATGAGGAAAAGGAAGGGGGCTTGTTTTGATGCCCATTCTTGAGTGGAAGGGGCAAGTTTCTTCTGGCCTCAAGATTCACCATATAGCTTTGTCTAATATCCATTAGTTGAAAAAGGAAAACAAATGATCTTTAGAAATTATTTGGAGGGAGTTTTAGTAGTGCCTAGATTTCTGGTCTTTCTGTGGGAAAAATGCACAGTAGAAACTCATTCATACATTCCTACAAGTTGTAGGAAAAATTAATAAGACTTGAATAGACTTTCCAGTGGTCAGACCTTTTAAGTGCTGTCTTAGCTTTGTCATGTTCAGGAGCTGAGCCCCCAAAACTGTGAAGCCTCAAGTCCATGTGCCGTTGGATCCTGAGTGTTTACTGGTAGTACTGTTGGTCCATGGAAGACCAACGGAGGAAGGGTTTGAGCTGGCCTGTGGGGCCAGCTGGAGACCCCCAACTTTCTCGTCTAATAGAGAAATCCCACTCTTTTTGTAGACAAGTGTGTGGGAAAGCAGTGCCACAGGAGTTACAGAAAGCATGCAGAGAAAAGGCCTTTTTTCAGGTGTAAGCAGACAAGATACCGTGCTTTAGAAGACAAAGCAAGAGAAAATGATTACGCAGCATTAAGTCCAGCTCCATCACTAATTGGCTTGCGTAAGAGTCCAGCAGTCTTCAGCTCCTTAGCAATACAAGCTTGCGTTTGCTACCAGATCTTGGCAAAGAATTTGGTATATGTTACAGGATATATGATGAGCAGAACTGTAGTCAAGGAGATCTGGTAACACAGCACTGAAGTATCCATTCAGAACTTGATTTCTCTGCCTACCCAAACCCAATCTTACAGTTTTTTTCCTTGGGGATTTCATTAGCAAAGACTTTTGAAGGGCCTAGTGGGAAACACTAGGCAGCTTCCACAATGCTGTTGGGAAATTCCCAGCCTCCTGTGAGAATACAGTGTAGGAGGAATAGAGTGTCATTTTATGAAGATAGCCATGTTCGTTTGTGCTCCTTTCTCCAAGAGGCCTTTTGTTAAAAAAAAAAAAACAAAACCAAACAACAACAGCATTTTTAATTGCGCTCAGGGTCTACTTTCCATTTCCCCCCTTCCTTTGAGCTGCACTAAGAACTCTTAAGGCCATTTGCTATTCTTACCTGGGAGCCTTTCTTTGGAAATTTCTCAGCAGATATGATATGAAACTATTACCTAAAGCAGACATGGGTTTGTCAGAAGTTTCTTTGCCATTTCTAAATCTTTCGCTATAGTTTATTGTGGTCAATGTCTGCTGAACGTGCTTGGGTTCAGACATTACCAGTGCTATCAGTACACAGCTTAAACTGTTTCTTTTTTGCTCCATTTCAGATGTGTGACTATTTCTAGCGTGGGGTTAGAGTGAGACCAAGCATACTTTGCTGGCTAGGTTTGAACAAAATAGGCTGTAACAAAAACATGACAGACTGACTTACCTTTGTATCCAGACTGTGCATGACAAGGGATACAGCAGACACATCTCTGAACTCATGGTTCAGGCCTCAGTTCCTGCCATGATACACCCTCCAGCCTCAGTTAAAGGAGCAAGAGTGGCTTTTTCACTCTGTAGTGACTCCGGCTCATTGCACAATTTCAGAAGCTTTTAAATCTCCAGTAAAATTCCTCTTCAGTTGAGGACATTGAGAAGATGGTCAAATTTAACTAGTTTAGATTTATTGATTTATTCTTTAAATTCTAGCCTCTTTCTTTGCTGCGCCAGAATACCTTTATTCTCGTATAGCAACAAAAAGAGGCTAGAATGTAAACATGATTAGGCTTTTTTAGTAGCTTTTACATGTGACTTCATAAAGGCAACTAAACCTGATGTGAGAAGATTCCAGTTATCAATCATTTTTTCTAAAAAAAGTTCTATTTCTGATAAATTCAAACAGATTCAGATGATACAGCATCTCATTCTCCAATTCTGCAATCTTTTACACTATTATTTTTGTCCCTTTTGCCTTCAGTGCACAAGTATTTGCTGCAGTGATAATGACATCCCAAAACCATAATCTTTCTCACGACAATGCAAAGCTCCTATCAATTTTCTTTGCAGCACTTTGCCACTTTTGTAAGTACTGTGTTTCTCCTACGCAGTACTTGAAGTTTCTTGTCCTTGCTTTTCACATTTAACTAGTTTTTCTCCAAGCTGAAGCTCTGCTTCTGAAGTTGGGTGTTCAGCTGAAGCTCATCTCAGTGAGTTCTTGGAAATTTCTTCCTCATCAGAGCTCTTTCTGCTTTGCTTTTTGACACAATAACCTTCAAAGTGTAATACTCTTTCACAGGAGTATTCCATGAATTTAAGCCTTGAATGATATGAGATTTGGCATGCGGATCCTCTAAAGCTGTGTGAACGATAAATGTCTTTTCTGCCTATTTGGAATCACATCAACTGGCTTCATCTTTTCTGCTGTTTGACTTTACAGATGTGATAACTATGCCCCACTTTTTGTGTAAATAACTGCGTAGATTGGTATTTACAATAATTTTTTTAAAAATCCAGTATCACATAAATGAGAGATGTGGAAACAGCTACTGTGACATTCTGCTTCCATTTTGGTGGTCTTGTGGAACCTGTTTGTGGTGAAGTGGTAGCTTCTCCAGGCATGGTAAGGAACTGGAACTGTATGCACAAACCTCTCTGACTTGGGTTTTGCTGCATCAAGTGAAACCAGGCACATGGTACTTAGCATAAGGGCTAAAGCTGAGGTTACAGGGGCAAGTGCAGCTGGAAGGAATCTTTTTTGAGAGCAGAGTTATACATCCTCTCAGTCAAGCCTGCTTGCTTGTTTGTGTTCATCTTCCAGCTAAATTCAGTTATAATAATTGTAAGTTGCCTCCTTAAATCCTTTTTGCTGTTCAATTAGTTGCTGTATTTTCCTTGCACTGTCTTAAAGCATAACTCTGTGCTTCCTTCAACAGCTGCCGTGTTCAGTGCAGACTAACCCCTTTTGCTTAATGAGGAGTGTGAGTGTGATCGTTTTGTACATGTGTTTTATGATCACAATCACTTGCAGACTGCTTTAAGTTCTATGTGGATTAAAGACAACACATATATCTCTGATTATGATTATTATGACTATGCTAACAAGAGCTGGCTGAGGAACAAGAAATTCTGCCTTGCAATAGCCTTTAAGGTTTCAAAATTCCCCCTTGGAATGAGAACAAACCTTTCACTGTCTGTGAAGTAGAGTTATTGAAACATCCATTTTCAGATTCCCAAGGTCTCACTTTTTTTTGAGGGGGAGGTGGGGTGTTTCTTTGTGATTTCACTTCAGACCCCAGATACCTACCCTAACTAAACTCAAAACAACATTAAATAACATTTTATTCAGTGAATAAAGTTTTGTCATTAATGTTTTGGTGGGCTGTAACATTAATTTCCAGAGTTTCATTTGAAGGAGAAAATAACATCATATATTCTTATTCTCTGCTTGGGCAAATATGAACTTACTGTATTTCTTTACTTTTAGAGCTTTTGAGACAGACCTTAAAACATCTTTAAAACACATGGAAAGAACTATCAGATTACACCAATATGCAAAATGTATTGTGTTGAAATGGAATTATTAGGTGACCTCTGGGACAGTGGTGGGTAGATAACTATGTGTCTTAAAAATAAATTTTCCCTTCACTCCCCCAAAAAGGGGGATGCAAGAAAGCAATTGTGAAAGATGTCAAAGGTCTTTTAACAACTGGAGATTTCAAATGTGTTAAGAAGGCAAAGTGGCTGCACAAAGTCTGTGAAGCCTGCCTGCACATTACTGGGATTCAGAGGAGTGCAGGGTGAGCAGCTCAAGCAACGTGCATGAGAATTGCTATGAAGAAATGGAATTTTCTTAGTAAATAATTTTGCCACTGTTAAACAGGTTTGAACCCAGATTTCTTTCTCTGTGTCCTTAAAATCTGCAGGAGGCACTGCCTCCAAATCTTACTGTTTTAACTGACCTATTTAATATGTGGGCAGGGGAAATGCAATCTGGCTATACACTGTGTGCTTGGAGCTCGTCCGGATGTCTGAATGTAAAGTTCCCATCAATGCCATGTAGGACTTGCCCACTAATATGTTTTTCTTCACACTCCTAAGCACCATTTTGAAAAATGGATATGTTCCTTCTGTCTAGTGGAGACTGGGCACGTTGTAAGTGGTCAGTGCTGAAAAAAATCTATTCACAGAAGTAAAAAAGAGGTTTTTACCTGTGGCCAGGTGATGATTCTCTTGACTCTGCTTGTATCTTTTTTTCTCACCCTATTCTTCAACTTTCTCATGGGAATAATTCATTGTATTGATGAATGAAATTAAAAAGGTTGACTCTTGTGGTTTTGCTTAGTGGATCATCTAAAATTTCAGGTAATTGTCAGCTTGTTACAATCAAAAATATCAAGCACAGATTGCCTGAGTTCAGGCTCTCCTGTATCTTGTCTGGACCAGGAATATTTTGAGCATTGTTAATTTTTTCCACTAGCCCTTTTTGAAAGCATGGAAGGCAGAGGTAATGGTGGGAGTGAGGAAGTTGCAATAAACTTTTTGGAATGTTGGTAATAAATAATGTGATGGGGTAGTATCTGGGACATGTCCATGTAGTCTGGTGGTTTGACATTGAGCACTCCTGTGTGTTTCAAAGCAGAAACTCCGTATTTTTGCTGCAAGGCTGGTCTTTGCCTTCTTGAAACCCTCCTCTCTCCAGCCTCTGCTTCAGCTAAAAATTCCCAGAAGCATGAGCACAAAGAAAGTGCTTGGAATAGAAGGAACAGCTTGAATGATCAGAAATACCCTTCTGAAATGTTTCTCCCCAGTCCTTGTTGTTTCCATCTGTCAACTGTTTCTTTTCTCCCGCTGTTAGGACACCAAGCCCCACAGCACAGGAACTGCAATGCAGTAGGAAATTGGCTAGAGAGGTGGCAATACTCTTACATGCACAAAATTAACAAGGAAGAAGGGATGGAAACTATTAATTTTTTTATATAACAAGAAGTTTAAACATTCCCTGTAACTAGGCTTATCTATTGCTCTTCCTCAGATAGGACTGTTTTGTTTGTTTTAGCTTGATGGATAAATCCATTTAAGCCTCCCAGAAGTTTACTCCTGTATTTCATAGAGCTCTGTTAATACAGAGTGAAGACAAATGTAAATATGCAGAGTGAACTGTCACCCTAGCATTACTTACTCTGCTGTGCATTTGCCTGTGATAATTTAAGTGCCTCTATCTTGGTTAATTTCTATAGTTTTGGTTTTGCTATTGTTTTCCTGGTCCTTCTGTTCTTGCTATTGGCATTCCCCTGTTCCCTACAGTCGCTATGTCAGGATTTCTTCCCTTCCAAATCCTGTAGATCTTGCTTTTCTGCTTGATGTTGCTCTCAGTCTCTGTAGCAGCTTGAACCCTCTTAAAGATTTGTTCTGAAATATGTAGTTCCCATTTAAGGACTAAATTAAAGCCTTTCCTGAGAGACTTTGAGCAAGGTGGTATCATGGAGTGTAGGTCCTTTGAAGCCCAGGAGAAAGCTGTGCCCATGTTGCTCTCAGGGCACTAATAAGGATTTCCATCTCTTACTGGCTACCTAGCTTCATGAAACGTAATGATTTAGTCACCTTGGGCTGTCAGGTGTAGATTTTGCTGACAAGACAGGCAGACACCTGTGATCAGACTAAAGAAATGCAAACTGTAGTGTGTCACTTGCGTCCCCTGTGTCCTGCTGTTCCTTGACACTTCTCTCTTCGCTGCCTTCTTTCTAGTTTAGATCCAGGACCTTTCTCCACTCAAGTCCTCTTGTGGTTTTTGTATTCTTGGCTTATAGGGTGAAGGCATCAGACCCTTGTGGGTTATGTACATGGCAACATGAAACGGCTTTCTGTAAAGCACAAAGCAATTGCATGGTTAGGCAATAAATGAATATGATCACATTGGTTAAATGATTACAGAGATTGTCTCTGCTTCTGCTAAAAACTCTGTTAACATGCCACTGCAAGAAGTGACAATGTGCCCACGCAAAATGGATGATATTTAAAGTAGCTACATTACATAGGAAGCTAATTCCAGAGCTCCTGCTTTAATGACTTCACTATTCCTAAATTAAACCCTAAGCACTTTCCACAGTTTCCTCATGTAAGCGCAGTGTGCAGAATAGGTACGTGTTGACACTGCTTTGAGACTTCTTCCTAAATTTTGCTAATTTTTTGTGTAATCCCTTTGCCTTTGGTCCCCCTGAAGTCAATGGAAATGCTTAAGCTACTTTGTGCAAGTGTGAGCCAGAAAGTGGGTGGTTATCTCACAGTATCCTTGTGGCCTTTTTACCATGCAGCTGGTCTGACGATGCTCCTAGTTTGCATGCTAGAATGCATAGCCCACAGCCAGATATCTCACCTTTCCCACAGTCCATTCTTATATATGGGTTTTGCATCCTCTGGAAAGCCAACTTGTCTGTCCTTCCCTAGCCTGATGAAGACAACATACTGGCAGATTCATGGCGAGGACGTGGGGCCATATCCAGGCTCAGAATGTCCAAATCAGCTGTAAACTGTGGTCTGTTATATCAGCATGGTCTTGGACCAGTATGCAAAGTCATGTGGATCTCAAACTGTCTTCCTCGCTGCTGCTGTTCCTAGATGCATAGCTGGAACCCACACTGGAAGTGTGGTAAAAATATAGCCAGTGGGACAAGACACATGAGTAAATGCAGCCCAGTTGGCTTGTAGGATTTGCAGATTGACTCCCCCCGGGTTAATCACTCATCAGCTAGAAATCAAGTGAACGCCGTTCCCTGAAATGCACTGTGAAAGCATTAACAAAAAAGAAAAATATATTAAACCAGTCATTATAACAAGGAAAATAAACATGCAAATAAATCATCACAGATTGGAAAGCAGTAAGCTACAAGGACATGTTTTTGGTTTTTTTTATAGTTCCCACTGAGCCAAGGGAAGAAATCAAAAAGAAAAAAAAATGTAACTGATGTTGAAATAAAATTTCAGCTTTCAAAAGAATGTGATTAGAATATTTGTTTATCCACCCACCTCAAATGCTTTTCTTCTCTTGGGGATACAAATACTTCAGTCATAAGAACAATTTTAATTTACGTGGGAAATGCATCTTCATTTTGCCGTTGGCTGAAGGGAGATGAGACCCAGTGCTGGCAAGTACCTTTATGGGAAGCTTTACTTGATAGGTATTTGGGGGAGAAAACACTTTGGTGTGATCTGTAGGAAATTAAATACGCTTCTACTGCCAGCAGTGGTATCTTAGGTGTGTGGGAAATTCTTATTGCTGAGTTCATATGTATGATTGAAATCTTTGGAGTTGCTCATGGAAATGAAATGAGTGGGATTCTGTCAGTTTCCAACAGCTGTGATGAGGTGGTCCATTGAGGGAAGGTATCGCTAGTAGTCGTATCAATTGTCTTAATTTTTCATTTGCTTCCAATGAAGAACTTCAAGATAAAATGAAACTTCTAAGTCATATAAGCATTTGTTAGGAAAAGTCAAATGGAGGAAATAAATTCAGCTGACATGTTCTGTTTTACTCAATGTTCTGTAGAACTAGCGTGACTAAAAATAGTACTGGGTTCTTTTTTTACAACTTTTCTCATTACAAAATGTGCATTCATCCAAACCATTTTTAATGAAAAATTATCAAAACAATGGAGTGACAACTGGAATAAGTAAATGAAGGAATACAAAGACTTGAAAGGAGGAACCAAAATCATTTTTTCTCAGGATTCGAGTTTAAGTTTTAGTTTATGACATTTTATTTGGTTTGGTATGGTAATGAATATAATAAGATCCATTTTAAAATGTCAAGATGGCAAAAAATATTCCTGGTCAGTAATATATCACCACTGCAGAGGTACTTTAGGTTCTATAGGGAATTTGCCTGAGCTCTTCTGAGAATACACTATGTATATGTAAATTCAGGACTTTGCCTTTCTCTTGTTTATTTACCATAGTGTTAGCTATAGTCCTGTACTGAAGGATGTCTGCTGAGATAAACATAGGCTGTGTTGCTCCCACTTTCCTGGAGGAAAGGTTTTGATCAACCCTGACATTTGCACTTATCTCACCAGAGGTTGCTCTCTGGGTTTGGCAAACACTTGTTGCCTGAAGTCTACCCTACTTCTGGACAGCAAAAGCCAGTTAAATTTCTCCAGCAGGAGGTCAGGTTCTTGAAAAGCTGTCGTTAGCTAAGATGATCCACTTGAATGAACACAGAAATACTATCTTGTCTTACTTTAAAAATTTTTGTTTGTTTCAATCTATTGTAGCTATTGAATTTGTATGTGGAGCAGTATGATCATATTCGCAAAGGACTTCTCACTTTGAATCCCACCATTTCACGTGTACACGCAGCTCGCCTTGTGCCATTTACAGCTGAAGGTTTTTTTCTTGAAAGGCAGTTGCAAAACAGTGTATGTACATTCTGATCCTGATCATACAGAAACTGGGGAAAAGTCTCTTCCTCAGTATCAATGCTTTTTGCTTTCACTACTAGAGATTGTAAGACAGAGATTTAAGACCTGTGTTTGAGCACAAAGACAGTTCCCTGAAGGACTCCTAGTAGGAATTTTATACAATGCCTGTTTACTTCTATTAGACCCAAACCTGTGTTAGCCATTTCTGCTTGAAATCAATACAGTGTTATTAGCACATATTGTATCACAGTGCACTCCCAAGGGCGTGTAAGCACGAGGCTTAATACCAAAGGAATCTATATTGGCATTTCTGAGGTATTGGAAATGGCATATTTCATCTCAAGGTTTAAGGTTCACAGAGTATATAGGTATAAGTTTTGGTAGAGTGTCTGCTTAGTGTATGCATCTGCATTTTGATTGTAAAGACGAGGAACATTGGCTTGAGCAGCATCTGGTCTTTATCACTTGGTGTAAAGAAATGCAGAGTTCTTCTTTGGCAATGATGCCCAATTCTTTTCTCACACCTTGCTCCAGTTAATTATTTTGAGACTTCTGGATTTACCAAGCTCTGATAAACTTTTACCAGGTGTGGACCATATTAGGGACCACACACATGTTTAACAAAGCAAAGATTATCTTTTTATTTCATTGTGCTTTTAGCTTTCTCATATTAGCAGTGCCCTATTTAACATCATAATTTTGCTGGTAACAGGAGGATTGGATTGAAATTCTAACTTTTCCAATTGTTTCCCCCCAATCTTAAAAAAAATACATATATTTAATTGGTGGTGAGGATTCTCTTATTAAATCTTCCTGTTCTTTAGTGACCCTTTGTGCCACAATTTCTGTCTGTGGGCATGGAAATGGATTTCCTGGTGTTACTGAGCGACATCTAAGAGACTCTGTCTGTTGAGAGCAAGTAGTGACGTCATGGGAAACTGGCAGGAACAGGAGGATGGAAATTTTCCAGATGTTAGACTTCCTTTCGGCAGCTGGAGTCTGGAGAAGTGCAAGCCTTCAAGATGAAATCTGGATTATCTCTGTACTAGGTATGAACTATCTTCCCCCACTCACACCACATCGTGTGACATGCACGCTTAGCTGTGTGCCCTGGAGCTCCCCCAGAAGTTACGGGCTCAGTGCAGGAGCTATTGAATAAGCATTGATGGTGTGTTGCTGGGGGGACAGGAGGCTAAATCATTAGGTGCTTTGTGTGTCCTAGTTTGTGGCAACAGCAAAGAGAGATAGGAACAGTTTTCCAAACTGGGGAAGGCTGCTGAAAAAGGAGGTGAATAAATAGTGGGCAGAGTGAGAGGTGGGGGGCTTAATTTGCAGCAGGTGGGTGGTGATTTCAGTTTGATGTTAGGAAACCCTTTGGGTGGGAGGTAGCAAAGCAGTGGATCCTTACCGCAACCTCTCCAAATCTGACCTTGTGCTGTTTGTGGCAAACAGAGTATTTACAGTCCTCTTATATGACCTCTAAAGGTTACTTCAGGCCTTATTTTGGATTATTCTAGTCTGGCAACCTGCATATCTATAGATTGTTCCCTCGCTGTTACTGTGTACATGAAAGCATTATGCTGTTCACTGCTCAAGAACAAGCTTGTGCTTTCTCTCTAAAGTTCATGAATTTAATTCTGTTCTTTCCTGTTGATATTGGCAAGTATCTATCAGAGAGAGCACCCTGTGTGTTTTCATTGTGGCCATCTGTCTCGGCATTAACAAAATGATTGCATAATCCAAACAACAGAATCCTTTGAGAGAGGAGGAAAAAGGAAAGATACACACAAGTCATGTGGCTGACATGCACCACAGTGATCCAAATGATTATGGAATCAGAAATAATAATAATGTATTAGATTTCTCGGTGCTAAAATGCTTGAGCTTCGAAGGAGCAATTAAAAATACAATATGCAGTAAAAGCACCCAACTGTAATACAAATGTGTGCCTCGGGCTCCAGAGCACTTACAAAACAAAGTCATCTCAGTGCATTTTAAAATGGAGAAACGTTATAAAAATACTTTTCTTGAAAAGGAGAGGAGTCTTCTCCTTTTCTTGTTTGAGTGACTTCCCACATCTGCCCCCTCTCTGCTTAGCATACAGGGAGAGCAGAGGCCACTCCTGCTCTGCACCAGGAGGTCAGAATGGCTTGCAGCTCCTCATTCTTGTAATTTCTGCAGCATGTTCGAAGCAGCATCTGTAGGCACTGATTTTAAGTGGTCTCTACTTAGTGACACAGATAGGAAATGTGGTTTATTTGTTGTAATTACCAAGCTGATGAGTCATGTTGCTTGAAAGAACGTAAAGTTTTAACATGATATAGAGTCTCATCTAGCACTGAATCTAATCGATCTGTTGGGCAAAGATGGAGAGACATGCAAGTGACTGGTTTAAAGCAAAAACTGCAGCCATCCTGTGTCCTGTTACAATGAAAAACACTCCATGCAAGTTACTTAAGGTTGCTTCACTTTCTAACCTGAGCCTAGTTGTACAAGACAGCAGCGTCATTTCTGAGATCATCCCAGAACTAGGGGTGGGGTACAACTGTGAGGGGCTTCGTGTTACCCCTGGAATTAAAGTGGTTTTGTGAGTTTGAACGGCATAAGCACATATGGTGGTGATGTTTGTGATGCATTTTTATTGGCAAGAAAGAGACAGGTTCTCAAGTTTTTTGTGGTGAAGAATGCAAAAAGTGCAGTCTTGTTGCCAAGGGATTCTTCTAGAACAATTTGGTGACTCAGTGTGTATTATCCCTTTTTTTTTTTTGAGTAAAAGCCAAGCTCACCTTGACTTTGACAATAAACGGGCCAAAAAAAAATTGTCTTGAGGTAGGACAAGTGTTTTGTTTTCACGTGCAAAATAACGATCTTTTACTGTTTAAAAATTGAATTTTGTTGATATTAATGATTCTTTTTGATCAGCTGGAGAGGTGGTAAAATTTTTAAAAATGTGACTATTTAAAAAATTATGAAGACTGTATCATTTCCTTAACCTCTTTTTTTTTATTAGCGCTATTGAAGCTTTTATCCTAAAATTAATGATTTTAATGCCAAACTATTTAGTTATGGTGATTTATAACAAAGATAATTTGTCTTTGGTAGCAAGTGTTTTTTTCAAATTGTTTGTCTAATTCTGTTTCTTTTAACTCAGTCATGCATGGGAGAAGATCAGCCTATTGTCAAAGGCAGAGGCAGAGAAAGGGCAGTTTCTGATAACTGCCTTCTTTGATGTTGATATTCCATGTTTGAAGAAGAGCACACAAAGACTATACCTTTGTGCTTTCAGTAATTTACAATAACCAACATAAGGTTCAGCATGCTGGCAAGCAAAATGTAATTTATTTTATTCTCTCAGAGAAAGACTTTCAGTGTATGATGTGTTATGGTTACTGGATAAGAGGATCAGTGGTTGGTGTGATTTATATATGCTCTCACTAACATTTTGCCATTTTTTTCCCGTATATGGGAACTGTGAGGATAAAGAGGGAAGATTTGAAAACTAAAGAATATACTTTTGATCTCCAGGGAAACGTGCTTTCAGATAAAAGACTTTTTGCTGCCCCTTTACCAACACCAGTAACCCTGGCAAAAATGACTCCTCCCAGAGAAGATGAATGGATCCTATGGTAGCAAACATTTTGTCTTGAGATGATATGTTGTGCTAACTTTGGTTCCCAGTGAAACAGCTCTTTACTTTCCTTTTTAGTTAGGGCTGGTGCTTGAGGCAGAAGTTGGTTCTTGCTGTGAGCATAGCATTGGTGTGAGGGGCCCAGCCAGAAGCCAACAGCACCCATGTTGCTCCAAGACGGGTATGGGAAGGGGTGGGTGGGACAACGTGACACAATGACTAGTCTGGCCATTTGCTGGCTTCTCTTCAAGGTGTTCTGCCAGGGCTTGGCAGGAGAAATGCACAATGCCAGTGATGACAGGGACAGGAATACAGTGATGGCAGGCTTTCTGCACCAGACCTCTGAGCTCTGGCTGAAAGATGGCTGGTCCGAAGAGACTTTCTGTAAGCATCAAGGTTCTTTACTATACTGCTGTTATTGTTGTAATGATGAGAATAATCCCAGTGCTAAGGAGTCTTTGTGGAACAATAAAGAGCTTGGTTCCTTCATCTATTTGGCCATAAAATCAAGGCAAAATTTCAACAGGCAGTTGAATCACAGCTAAAATTTTTCCACTGGGAGTTGTTCCAATGAAGCACATACAGTGGTTTGCAACCAGATAGATTGTCTCTCAAGTCTGTCCAGCTTGAACTTGGATAACTCAGGAGAACAAAAAGACAGCCACAACAAGCTGTTAATGCTACACAAGTTTGGTTCTCTGAAATTGTGGAAGTCCTTGTGCAAACAAAGCGTAAGTGCAGTGGAACTGAATTCAATAAGGACAAGCTTGTAGTAGGGGTTGTGCCTGGAGCAGGACTCCATAGCTCTACACAGCACACTTTATTAACAACCTAGAGAGCACATCCCCAGCCTTTTGACTTAATGAATGTCTGATGCCACAGAAGGGCAGTTTATGCCAGCACAGTGAGAAACATAGCTCACAGCATTGCTTGTGTCAAGACTCGCTCTTCCTGCCACTCCCTTCCCTGCACTTCATAGTAACCAGCAGCAGAAATGTGTATTATATTATTGCAAAGGAAATTAAACCAGGGTCTGACTTGGGGGAAATCTTGCAGAGAAGCCAAAAAGCTTTGCATGTACTTCTGGATTCAAGAGTCCCTCTCTGAGGACAAGAGGGGGTCGGGGAGGGGTTGGGGGGAATGGTGGGAAACTTGTACGGTTCTGTTCCTTGCCCTGAGCGTCACAGAGGGTTGTGCTGGACACAAATCCAGAGCTTGGTCTGAGCAAAGAGAGCTTGCACCATGTCACGCCTCGGAAATGGGAACTCCACCCTGCATTCTCATCACCCCACACCCAGCACAGCATCAAAGCCACAGAGCTTGCCCTTAGAAGTAGGGCTGTAATACAACTCTCGTTGCTGACATTTCTGCTTTTGCTATTTCATTCTGGCATTCATTCTCTTGGACTGAAAGTCTGATATGATCTGTGTTTTAAACAGCCTTGATATTTTCCTGTCATTGAAATAAGCTTGGAAATGGGCTTCTTTTCTACATCCTCTTATGAACTTGTGGGGTGGTTCTCTTTTGTGTTGTGGCAATTGTATTTCTTCCTATGTTAGTTATCAGGACTGGTTTTTTGGCTTTATTCACGCAGCATGCATTTGTCATTGGGTTTTGTATATGGTAAAAAGATTGAGCTCCTTTGATGTTATGAAGGAGTTGATACTTACAGTAATAATTTCATCTTTAGTGGACTGGGCTGGAGGGGTGAGTCTTTACCACAGCAGATGAATAAATGGAGCACCTGTGCAATCAAAACTTCCTAAACTTTCTTCTGTAAGATTAACCTCTCAGGCCCAGTTTAGCCTATGCTGAAGTGATGGTGACCTGTCAGCTTGATTCACAACCCAAATATCACTTGTCCTCGGCACCAGAAGAGAGATGCTGGTCACATTCAGTTGCTGACCTTGTCAGCTCTCTCAGAAGTTAACTGTGAGCTTCAGTGTGATGTATTTCTCCCTGGCCTTGAAAGCCAAGTGGCTGCAAGATAACTTTAATATTTTTTTTCTTGCATTTCTGAATGTGGATAAAACCCTAAAACTTTGACATCAATATACATGAGAGAACTGAAATTATAAAGGCATAAAACATACACACAAACATTTTATGTCATGAATTTTGTCAGGCCCTTTGTGTTTTTGGGGAAGTGGAATTGATGTGGGACAGTTTTCAGTATTTGAAGTTGATAACACTGTATTTTACAGATCCCTGGAGCAATAACCCTATTCCCTTTACAGGTCTTGTTTAAGCATGGAAATAGTTCATGTGGATACTTATTATAGAAGCAGAACTGGGCAGTTGTTCATGTGTAAATGCTTCAAGGTCTTTGGCAACTCAGGTAGAGAGTACTGCATAGGTTATATTTGATTCACGTTTTGAAGGAAGGTTACCTTCACACCCTATGAGCACCGGAGACCTTTCCTCCCCTACATTTGGTTTTTTAAAAGGCTTTTTTAAAAACACTCATTCTTTTTGGGCATTTTTCTTTCCTGAAGGAATCCACCTCTTAGAAAGAAACTGCTCCCAATATATAACTAATCTGGTATCCTACTGAACAAAACCAGGTAGCATACCAAAATAATCTTGAGCTTTTTTTATTCAGAGACCTGTCAATAGCTAAAAAATTATGAACTGGTGACTTCACATTCCCTCCTTTGACAGGCCGTGGAATGACAGAAACGTCAGACTCCATCTACAAGCTTAATAATAGCCTTTCAGCCTGCAGGCTGTGGACTTCATATATAGCTTGCTGGCTCTCTTCTCTGGCACTCACGTTTCATGGCTGTAAGCGCTCTTTCAACATCAGTAAAGAGCAAGATGAAGGAGGGGGTAAGCTTTTCATCGGCAAGAGTATGCTGCTGTGTTGAGTTGTGTGATCATTGGGCTGTTTGCTCTTGTGAGCGAGCACATCTGCAATCCTCAGTCCACCAGTGAAGCTGAAGTTGGTTACTGGCTGGTATCTGTGTGGATCTTGGCCAAGCCCCCTGGAAACAGTTGATATACAGAACATCCTGGAGTTGAATCTTTGCATCCAGATGACAGGTGGTAAAAGAGCTATTTGGATTTGCTGCTGAAGTTGCACTTACATATCTGTTAGCATAGGTGAAATCAGTCCCAAGGACTCACTCACTTGTGCTACTACTGACTGGTTTGTTCTGAAATGAGCCATCAGAAAAAATGTTTTGCCAGTATGACTTAATCTGTACTCTTGGTTTTTTACTGACATAGCTCTGCATCAGGGCAAACCAGTATCTGTAAGGGGCATCAATAGTCTAGGAAAAGTATCACAGCCTGCAGAAGACTGTGTGTGAATTTGTAGCACTGAAGGAAGCATATCCTACACGTTGATGATGTCCAGTTGTTTGCAGAGATGCTGGTTATTGACTGCTTTAATTTGAAATCAGAAGCTGTCTGTTCTGAGTGTTGATATGAGAACTGGTTGAGCATTCCAACAAATATATTTCCGAGAGGAAATCACATGGGTGATGTGTATTGGAAACAAAACCTGGAGTATCTTTTGAAATGTTTACAGGTGTATTTATCTAAAGTGAAACAAAATATATCAGGAAATATCTTAGCTCTTCCCTGTCCTTTTCTACTTGTTAGTGGAGTGGAATAATAATAGAATTCACAGAAAAATTTGAAATGCAGATGTTAGAAATAATAAGCACTCTTTAAAATGTCTGGAGGAATTTTCAGTCAGCTCTGTTGAGTGTTTTCCTGGCTGAACCTTTTCTCAGGCAACTGGAACACAGTCCCTGTTGTGCAGACTCTGTCCCCTCCGGGCACTTGTGCTGTGAACATTTTGGGTTTTGTCACCCCTGAGTCCACAACAGTGACACTTCAGTCCTGTGTTGCTTCCCTGCGTGCTGCAGTGCTGATGTAGGGTGCCTGGTGTCCCTGCACACCAGCTGCCTAAGGGCCTCCCAAGCACACACGCAGCTTGGGCTGAGCTGGGAAAGCTGGGTTATGCAGATCCTTCTTCCTCAGCATCCCTACAAGAGCAAGCAGCCTTGGATTGCCAGGTAGTTTGGGCCCCATTTCAGCCTGTGGATCCACATCCTCTCAATTGCTCTCCACATCTGGACCCAATCAGGGCTTGTGCATAGCCATGGTGTGATACCTGCACCAAAAAGAGCAGAGGTGCTCATGCTGCAGGAACTCTTGAAATAATTGATGCTGTTGTATGAAAAGGCCTTTTGCACAGATTGATGCCTGGAAAGAGGAACTTGTTTCCAACAGCACACATCAAACTGCAGGATTTTTTAAAGGTAGGGTAGAGACCATTACCCCTAGGTTTCACTGGTCTGTGAGTTACTGTCAATTGATGACAGCAAATAGGACTGTTTTTGGTTTTGCTGGATCTTGGGAGGATCAGGAATAGGATCACAAGCACAGTTTATTTTGCTACATAATGAGGGAGAGAGGATGAATCAGAGTGATGTTGCTCAGGCTGCCTAGGCTCAGGAGCAGGGCTGCACAGAAATTGGCTTTTATTTTAGGCAAAGTGAACAGTCCACAGAGGCAACAGAATGCTGGGGCAGCAAAAGAGCTATGGCCCCCATGTCTGCCTTACTTATCTCAAATTACCTGGAACACCCTGCTGGCTGCTGCCAGGGGAGAACAGGGCGCATTGGTGGAATAGCAGCTACTGCAAGGGCAAAGAGCATCCCTTCAGGAGCAGCAACTGCAGCACTTGCGGCAGCATGATGAGCAGCAAAGCCAGTGCTCAGGTGTCTCCCCATGGGTTTCTGTCCTTCTTCGCCCTTTTTCAGTGGTGGGAGCTATCTGAGCCCTTGGCAAGATCCAGCTTTAAATGTACAGCTAAGAAGCCTTGGTACAACCTGCAGCGCCATGTTTCGGTGCTTGTAACAGCTGGGACAGGTACTCGCTGTCGCTTGTGTCGCCTCTTGGGACACTGGGTTTTCTCTGACCATTGTTACTGGCTGCCCTGATCATTGCTTCTAATAGCAGCCAGCCAGGGCCCTGCCCAGGATTTCTCCCTGAGCTACCACAGGCAAAGAACCCAAGGGGAAGCAACTGTGTGTTTAAAAATGGCATCAATGGTGGAGGGCATCGCCCTGCATTTAAATTGTCTCCTGTCTATTCAGTTCTTCACCAGCCAGGGGAACAAACAGCACGTTTTATGCTGAACACCAAGGGATCGAGTGTGGCTGAAAGCCATGACCTCTGCAGCTATCCATTTTTCAAAGGCTGTCTTTCCTTTCCCTGATGTCAGTAGCGTTGCTATGGAGTTTCACAGTGCTCCACTTGTAACTGTATGAACAGCCTCCTTACACGTGCGCTCAAATGATTTAATGAAATGTATACAAACTTTTATTGAGATGATGTCTGATTTATTGATTGTCTACAGTGTGCTTGGTAAGATATAAACATTGAAGAAGACTTGGTCTCTGTCCCTGGAGAGTTATAATCAGCTTTAGCAGAACAAATAAGACTGAAATGTAGCCTGCAAGAGCTTTAGTTTAAAAACCCCAACAAAATAAAAGATGAAATCCCACTTGGTCTGAAGATTTAATAGAACTTGAGTGATGGAAAATGGAAAGTATACTTCAGCCAGTGTCAGTATATGCCAGTGTTTTTTTCATTTCTGTGTCAGGTGTGAGAAAAGGGAAGATCAGCATTCTCTTCTCCTGACTGCTCTGCAGCTGCTTGGGTCACTTTGGTTTAACAAGCTACAATGCATTGACAAAAAACGTGCAGTAAGTTGCCTGTGAACATTTGCTTAGTTCACATCAAATAGAAGCCAATTTAAGCTACAGTAAAAGACTTTAAAACTATTGCCTCAAGTTGCTTTTGCTGCAAGTAAAAAGCATGCTCACAGGCAGCTACTAGATCTCAGCTGGTACCCAGTGGTTCCTGATTTATGAATCTGAACTTTGGCCTTCATCTACAGTTCTGTTGGGATCAGTCTCTGCTTAAGAGATTTGCCAGCATAGCTATGCTAACAAAACAGTCCTTGTGTAGGTTCATCTTTTACTGAAGCAAAAGTGCCTTTGCTAATAAAGTTTACCAGACCTGTTGAGTGAAATAAGCCAGACCAGCAAAAGGACTTTGAAATTCTGTGCTCTTGGGCTTTGGCTGCCAAAGAAATGTCAGTTATATCTAATTAGTTTACCTATACCAGCAAGGGCTTATACTAGAGAGTTGGCCTTATTTTCCTTTAGATTCTTGTAATTGTTCCACTTGACATTGAACCTGTGAATGGAAAGCAGTGAAGATGAGGAGATTCACAGAGTGTGCACCACAGTCCTGCCATCAATAGCTTTTCAGAAAATTAAGCATCCTTCTGTACTGATATTTTTTTTTTTTACCTGCAAGTAACTCTATTGATTTCAAGAGGGTTTCTCACATGAAGAAGTCTTCATCGGATTCAAATATGAAACTGGGCCACCACAGTGAGAAAACAGAGCTCAGTGGTCAGGTTTGGCTATGTTTAAGGCAAATATCCTTCACATGCAAGGCATGTTGTGGTATAATGTGGTTTTGTCCGTCATATATGCTGATGACAGGTTTGAGTGCTTAGTCAAAACCTTGTAAGAAATTCTTTTTTATGTTATAGATCTGTGAGCTTAGGTTATAAACCTTTAGGCCATGAAATATTTCACATCATTTACTGGGGAGATCAGTGCTGTGTTCTGTGATCTCTTAACTTCAACACTTTCTGTAGCACCTATTATGGCTCATTAAGCCTAGAACAAACACTAACTGGGGGATCTCTTTACCAAATTTGTTATTGTTCTGATCCCAATTCCCTTCATTGCTTGTCTGAGAGCTGCAGAATCCTTCAAAGATGTTGCAAATGCAAGGAAGCTCTGACACTGACTTGCCTGGAGCACATAACATATTGTAAGGCAAGACTGACTGCCTAGGTATGGCTCCAGTCAGGTTGCCATGAGGATGGAGCAGCATATCAAAGACTTTTCAAAAATCTTTGTCATGTTCCTGTGCTGCAGAGGTTATACATCTTATACAGTGAGGCGAAGTCTGCTTTTGTTCACATCCAGGTGGGTTGCCCACTTTCACAAAAAAACAGATTGTAAAGTCAACATGAGTTTAGAGAATTGAAAGCTGAGCATGCTTAAGGAAGCACCAGCTTTGCAGCCTTGGGTGTACCAAGCCACCTAAAAGCACCCTTGAAATTTTCTAGTGTTGCTAGTAAGAGCAGGTAAGGCTGTGAATACTCTCTGTTGCCTGACTGCTGTGATGTTGTTCTGTATTTACTCTGGGCTCACATTTTGCCCCTGTTCTTGGATCTTTCTGATGAGATGCTGTTAATACATTTACTGCTCACAAGTTTAGAAAGCTTGTCACGAGTTCTGACCTTAAAGGCTGTGGTACAGGTTCAAGTGGAAGAAATGGCTAAAGCCTGGCATCATGCCCTGATCTGCCTTTAGCTCTGCTGTTGATGGATATTAAGTCATTCCTGCCACGCTGAATTATACTTGATCTGTTTCAAATATAACTATAGATATTTATGACTATATTATGAGTAATAATATTAAGTATAGACGTACTAATTTAATAGGGTGCACTTGTAATAGGGCTGGTTTATTTAATTGCTATCGTTAATCTAAAGTTTGAAGCTAGCTGTGGCAACCAGAGTCTGAAAAGCACAGGATACATTTCCATGCACTCTGCTTTTCCTTGCATTAGCAAATGTGCTTATGCTCTGACATTGGTTTCAGACCAAGGAAAAATGCAACTGGAAAAGGGAAAACAATTGTCTAGCATGGATTCCAGTGGTACTGTGGGGCAGGGAGATGTCTGGCTGCTGAAGGTACAGCAGACAGGGAGGACTTATACCACCTCCCTTCGTTAGAATTACTGCCATCTGTCTGAAATATAACTGAGCAATACGAACTTGTGAGACTGCTGAGATCTCCTGGGAAGAGATTTTTTTTTTTTTGTGACGTTTCTGACACATCCCGCTTCTAGCTGGCCTTGGGAGTTGTGTGAGCACAGTCTTTTCTTCTTTGGTGCTTTCAAAGTTTGCCTGAACTGTACTCCTAGGAAGCCCACATGAAGTTGGGTGAGTGGGATAGGTGCAGAGGAAACATGAGCAGCTCATGTGGATTTCTGGTGTTTGGTTGAAAAATATCCTTTTAAAATTAACCAAAGATGAACCCAGATCCTTAAATCTGATCCCCTGGGCTTCAGACCATCTGCAGTTGGTTTGGGCTCCTGCAAATCTCAATTAATGCAATGGTAGTACAACGCTCTGGCTGCTTCAGACGAGTAAGTCCCTCAGAAATACAAACCCCAACTGCCTAGCAAGAGCTCCACAGAGTATTCCTGCTTCATTATCCGTGCATCTCATACAAAGAGAGGGAACAACAACATTTATTTTGCAAAAAAGCAAAATATTCTTGCCACTCCATCAGTACATTCCCTACATATCATTATACAGCTATGAAACCAGAAGTAAGTTCTGTAAAAGAGTGTTTAATCCCCATGTTTTCATGTTCTTTTGTGGGCTGGATTCCCATGAATGTTGGCAGGAGGCTGGTACACGTTATGTGGACACAGGACTGTGATGCAGATGGGACAGTTTTACTCATGGTGACATAAGATGATAATGCCAGAGTTCATTTTCAAAGAGTTGTTATGATTATGGCAGGGCTGGTCAGTCTTGAGTTATCACTTAAGGTTCAGTTCAGTACTAATCAAATACTTCTTTGGGTAAATAAGCAGAGGAACATCTCCCCCATGGGGAAAATGTGACTGCATAATTCACTAATTAAACTTTTAAGAGCTTTCCCTGATTTTTCCTTCTGGCCTCCAAAATCAGAAAGCTAGAAAAGCTCCACCTGCTGAGGGTACTGCCTCAGACAGAGAATCTTTGTGACATCAACATAATTCCAAATAAAATCAAAACAATTCTGCTATTCTCTTTTAGTTGAAATGGGCTGGAATGATTCACACATGCTCATTCAAGACAGAGTTGTACAATGCGAGAGCAATGGCTAAACCCACTAACTAGGTGGAAGGCTAGGGATTTGCATTGGGCTTAAGCAAGCATTTGCCCCATCAAAAATATTTCATTTTAGCTAAATTATGATGATTTGATCTTGTGTGGGCAAGCAAGGTTGTTAGGGTTTGTTTTGATCTGAAGTGCTCTGAAGCCACTGCCAAAGTGAAGTCTTTGATATAGAACTACTAAAATGATCAATAAAAGATTCAGTGGCTCTGGTAACTAAACAATGGAATACAGTTTTTGTCAGTATGCTGAAAGTTGCCTCCTACCACCTGCTGCCTTGGTCCACAGAGGTAATGAAGGCTGTATTCCTCTCATTAACTCTCTCTTGCTCTCTTTTCTTGCTATTTTTGTTTTAAATTAAGTAGTGGTCTGGCTTTTGGACAGCTAAAATTAAGGATTCCCCATGCTGGTTAAATAAAAAGTCCTTTCATAGTCGTAGGATAAAACGGAAGGGCTGAGAAGAAACAAGTCACAGCTAGGGATGCACAAGCCCTGGAACTCCCACCCCTCAAAGAGACTCACACTGAGCTTCCCAGCTGAGCGGTGTAATGTGTGGAGCTCTGTTTGTAGTTTTGTTTGATGTCCTCTTTATTTCCTGTTTGTTAAGTGATCTGAAAGTAAAACAACCAGCCAACCAAACAAGGAAAAAAAAAATCCTTTCAGAATTATAAATGGGGCCCAGCTGTGTAAGCTAGACTGCACAGACGCTGACCAAGACTGCCAAAAGGGCCCATGTGTCTCATATCCTTCGCTCTGCGGGTGCTCAGCCCTTGCAGAGTGATTGCTCTCTTCTTCCTCTGGATGCCTGCCTCCTTTTGAAAGCATCTCTAGCACGGCTCAAATTCATTAACTCCTGAACACAGTCTCTTTTTATGTCAGTGTCCATAAGAAGCAATGCCACTGGGGATAAGAGAGGGTAAACGGGGGTAGTGGAAGCACAGATGGGAATGTCACATCAGTCACCTGTACAAGTGTAATATCAGTGGTCAGAAGAAAAGGATTTGCAGGAAAGATTTCCCAAAGCACCTTTGATACTACTACTGGAGGATAAATGACCTGCAGGGATGTGACCTGACACTAGTCACAGTATGGCTTGCAATGGGTGGGTTATAGCCATAATAAATTGCACAGACCCTGTCAGCAGTGACCTGTGAATGATGCAATGAAAAGCAAAATCCTTCCTCACCTTGCCTGCTGCTACAGGAAAACAGGTTATGCAAGGTGTTGTCTTGGATGTATTTGCTTTTCTTAGGAAAAGAGAAAAAATTAGGAAGGGAAGCTCAAGAGGAATCTGCGTGCACTGCTGCAACCAATATAAAAGTTAGACTGCATAAAACTAGGTCTCTGCAGACAATAGGTAGGTAAATAACCATGCACCTCAGTGCTGAAGTAAAGATGATAATATCTAATTCTGAATAAAACCTATTACCATCTAAATCCTGAGTGTATTGGCAAAGGCTTTGTTCCTTTCAATAGCCTCAATGGTACTGGGTGAAGAAGGGGAGGGGGAAAAAAATCTCTGTGCATTCAAACTTTTTTTTAAATAAAGCAGCAGGAAAAAAAATCAGTGATCTTTCTTAGCATAACTTTATGAAGGGCAGTACAGGTAAGATAAAAATAGGCTTTTCTTTCTAAAAGAAAAATGTCATCCTCTCACTAACCATTCATAATCTCCTAAATACTTGATTGCTGTGTCTGTTGATGGAGGGTTTGAAAACACAGAATCATTTCTAGACTGTCACTGATCTCTTCAGTGACTTCTGTAAAGTCACTTCAGTTTTTGCTTCACCTTTGCCATCTGCAGAAGATTTTCTGGTGGAAAACCCTATTTAAGAGCTATTTTCTGCATTCACTTGCAGGAGCTGTTACGCACAGCTGACTGCACTTTGCCAGCCTGCTGGGCAGGGGCAGAGCACGCAGGATGGGGCCGGGGCATGTGTGGTGGCCACACAGGGGGGTGGGGGGACACTGGGTCACTGAGAGCCCAGCCGCTGGTGCCGTGCCTGGGCCGGCAGACTCACAGAGAAAAGCATGGAGAAGCCTGCAGGGCCCCTTGAGCCCCCTGGATGCTTTGCATGGAGGGAGAGGAGAAGGAGGCGAGCTCAGAGCAGGCTGTTTGGGGGATGCGCCAGCATGGAAAGGAGAGGGAGCTGAAGGCAACTGCTGCCATAGCCGTGTGGGCGAGGGGTCAGCCGGGGGCAACGCTGACTTGGGCCAACCCCACAGCATGTCCAGCCAAGGGGCAACCGGCCCGGCTGAGGCACGTGAGGCAGGCGCTGGCAAAATGGGCGCCAACAGCGCTGATCCTCCCTGCCCCTGTGGGGGCCTGGCTGCCCGTGCGGGCCAGGCAGAAGTGGTGCCCCAGCTGCTGGGCCGGGGAGCTGGGGCCGAGGCCGGGGTGGGTGGCCACGGGAAGGACCCCAGCGCTGCCGCCAGCGGGCCTCAGGGTGCTGCTCGCCTCGCAGCCGGGACAGCTGGGAGCAGGCTTGTGCCATGGCGGCAGGAGCCCGCTGCCCCCATGCGTGCTCCCGGCCCGCAGTGAGGCCCCGCCAGCACCACGGCCCTTGCCTTCCACCAGCCTCGCTGCGGCAGTAGGGCTGCCCCGGGGCCTGGCTCGCCATGGGGAGTGGGCCCTAGCCCCCGGAGGATGCATTGCTATTGCCTCCATAACACTTTTCTCTGCTCCAGCTCCTCCTCACTGCTGGCACGACAGCAGCCGTGCGAAGGCCCGAGCGTGGTGAGCAGCTCATTCCAGCCCAAGCCTGCTTCACTGGAAAAGCCTGAGCGGCACCGGGGTGGGGGCAGGCTGTGGCGGGTCCCAGCCTCGGTGAGGGCCTGGGCACCCAGCCAGCCCCGGGAGCGGGTCCTCAGTGCCTGGCTGGTGCAAGGCAAGAGGGCTAAGCCGTCCTCATCCCCATCCCAGCAAGGATTCACCAGACCCTCACAGAGAGCCTGGCAGAGGACGTGGCCCTGGGTACGACTGGCAGGCGTGCAGGAAGGCTGTCCCACGGGGGTGTAGCCTTGCAGGCACGTCACTCTTGCCATCAACACACAGGCCAGTGCGCATGGAGCTGTACAGAGACAGGGCAGCAGCCCTGGCCATCCAGTGTCTGGGGGACTAGAAGTCTTGTACAAGAGTATCTCCGCTTTCCGTCTCCCAGGCTCCTATCACTCGAGACTCGGGGAGTTCCTGGCATTTCTTCTGTCCCCTGTGTGCACAGTGACCTGGGGCTAGGACTGAGCATCCATTGGTTGCTGGGCTAAGCTGACTGTGATAACTGGTTAAGATGCAGAGACTTGATCATGTGAATCAGCCCCTGGATTGCATGTTTCTCTTTCCTTAATTGCCACAGCGAAGTCATTTAATAGCAGTGGAAGGTTCCTCATATTTCCTCCATAAGTTTTTTCTGTTTAAAAATATGTAGTTAACGGTTTCATTTTGTTCTTGCATTCTCACTCGTAGGAGGGTCTACGGGCTTGGGCAAGGTATTTTTCTAGCGGACACTGTATCTGTCTGCACTCTTGACTTCCACACATCTTTCTCAGAATCCTTCAGAGTAGTACAGCTTTACCACTGGATGTTTAGGGTCTTCCTTTCTCTCCTCCCCCACCTCAACTTTTATTTAAAATTCTTAAACTATTTCCAGGAAATCCAGATGAGATGAAAGCTTTCAACGCTTAACTTTCTAGATGCAAATCTTATTAAATTCCAAACCTCAAACCAAGTAACATGAAACACTGACAATAAAACTGAAATGAAGATGATCAATCACTCTCAAGTCACTTTAGCAGCTTATACAGACACATTCTCTGTGGTCTCATTGCATTCACGTTAATGGACAGATTTGCCTCTTGCATTATATTCCATACATTACACTATGTAATTAGAAGCTAATTGGAAGCAGTAGGCAGCATGCCAGTATTGGTGGTGTTCAGAAATCATTCAGAGCTTCAGTACTTGAGGAAAAACTTGTTTATTTCACGAAGATATTTCCGATCGCATCTGCAAAAAATAGTGCTTCTGGAGCCTCCTTCCCCAAGATTTCTAGGTTCTGGGAAGCTGAACTACTTGCAGGTGCAATGCTTGGGGATTACATTTGTAGTTAAAATAAATCCTTAAGGGTCACAAGTCTAACCACAAAGGTGGTTGTTAGGCCTGCTACCTGCCCTGGGTTAAGAAATTGCAAATGGGTGGTTATCCTGGCCTTGAGGAAAGGCTTAAGCATAGTACTTGGAACAGACAGCATGAAGGAAAGCACAGGTCTGCATACTTCTCCAAGCCAAGGCTGCGCACACCCTGTATGCAGATATGGGGTGCATGCCCAGTTCACAGGTTGCATTAAATTCTTACAAAGTTTGACTGGGGAAGCTGAACACAGTATTTTGAAAAAGTAAGAAGTTCATCCCTTCAGAGGAGTAAGCATTCACAAGAGCAGCTGATGGAGAATGCTTGCCAGCCTTTAAACCCCCAGGAAGCTATTCCCAGCTTACCATGCCCTCAGTTATGCTCATTACTTAGCGGGCTTTTGAGTAGCAAGGATTCCCCGTGTAAAGGAAAACCTCATCCTAAAATAGAAATATGTTCTCTCCAGACACGGCCTGTTTCATATTCTTGGCTGTGCTTGTGAGACAGAGCCACTGTCTACAGAACTGAGCTTGCAGCCCTTTTGTGGGGTTTTGTGGGGTAGAGCATTTGGAAATTCAGTCACCTGTCTGCAAATATCTGCCTGTGCAATGGCACTCAGTTCAGGAGCTGGTGAAGCTCGTTGAGACATTGCTTATGAACTCTATCTTTTTAGCTGCTTTTCAATTTAGCATACTTTTAATGATCTCAACCCCTTGTTCTCTGGATGTATCTGTGCTTATTGCTGCCAAAGGTTCATGGCTGTGTGTTTCTGCTCTGACTGGTAAGTTACTGTTTATCACCTGTGGTGGTTCCTCACTTCCCATTCCCTGCGTTACTGTTTTCACTTCTTGTGGGAGTCATTGAAACATTGCATAGAAGAGAACAAATTATAGAGTCTTCTAGCTGCAATTTTTCTCCTGAACAGTTTCCCAGGTTCAAATGCATGAAATTTTTTTTGAATCTGTAGAGACTTTTGTAAAAACAAGCTATCTGAATATTTGTGACTGGTAGTTGCTACCATGCCAGAAATCAGTCTACCAAATTCAACCTTCTTGTCTGTGAATAAGAGACTCTTATATTCAGCCAGGTTCCAAAAAAGTTAATGGCAATGGAGAAAAAGTTAGAGAAAAACACGTTATAGTCTGTAAATCAACCTTCCTCTTTCAGAATCCCAAAACAGGAGAAAAAAAAGGAGTAGGAGATAATCGCTTAGAACTCTTTCAGACATAGTCAAAGACCTGTCCCATTTTCTTTTTAGCCACTGGATTACATTCATTGGCTTAATAAATTTTAAACATTTGAGACAATGAAAGTCTAGACTTTTTGTCATAGGGTCAGTAGTTCAAATAGACTGACTTCTTTCTTGGCATCTGACTCTTAATTTTCTCCCTGCTTCTGGCCAACTAAGAAGAGCTGCCAAAGTCTATTGGCCAGATTGGCTCATTTAACCAGAACAGAGTATCTCACCCACACCCTAAAGCACTGGGGATTTCCTCTAATACAGTAGATGTCGGCTACAACTAGTCCCTATTAATAATTAACTGAGTTTCTGTTGGGACTGCCTGAACAATTTCCTTTGTTTCTTGTCAAGCACCACCACTGTGCAGTAGCCTTATTTAGTCGAACTGGCTGTGTCACAGGCAAGTGCATCCATCCTGTATGACTTGACCACCCTTTCACCTTTTTTTCCATGGTGCAATATGAAGCCTTTAAAGAAGTGGCCATAAGTGCAGACTTGTCATGTTAACTTGAAATAGCGAAGGCTTAACCATTGGGGTGGCATGGAAGGCATGCTGTTTTGTATGTTCTGGTTAGCGCAAGGTGTTTTAATATTTCTGATCACCTTGCTCTGGCAGCACACCTTCTTCTAGCCGTGACTGCTACAGCCCTTGTATTTTCTTTCTCTAGGACTCAGGACTTAAGGTGATGCATTGTACTGGGGAGTAAATCAGGGAGCTTAGGCTGCATGGTGTCTTCTCTACCCTTGCTCCTTGCATGTTCAGGCCAGGATAAGTAGCATTTTCAGTGCTGCCTTGTATACCCAGGGTACTGTGCTCATCTCCCAGCACTGCTCAGTGCCCAAGGGTATGGGCAATTATGCAAGTGCTTTTGTCACCGACCCCAGCTGGCAGGGGTGCTCTTTCTGGGGATGTTTGTGGTGAAAGATGGCAAGAGCAGATGCCTCTGTTACAGTCTTGAGTCTGGAAGCTGAAGCCCTTTGTGGCTTCCCATGTAAATTGGGATGAACTTGACATGGTGTATTTAGATCAAATAGACCCTTGTTCCTTGGCTGACTTCTGACTATCCAGATTGCTCCTGGTTACTGTTTCTGGCTGTTGTCTAAGCCGGTGACTAGGCATGCTTGGGCTGATAGCGCTGCTGGCAAGGGCCAAGAAATTCCAAATCTTAGACTTAGCTAGAGGGGTTTTATCAGCATAAACATGAAATCCTAACAGAGTCAAGCACTTGTCCCTGTCGGCCCTGTTAAAAATAATAATGTGTTAGGCTGGTTGAGTAAGTGGGCTACTCACAGTCAATCAATAAGGAAATTTTGATATGACTCATTTTTTACACTTGCTCTTAGTCACAGCTGTACTGAGTCTCGGCTGTTTAAGAGACCTAAATCAGTTTTAAAAAGAACGGAGGAGGAAAGTATTTCATTCTCAGATCAGCCCTCTGTTTGCCAGCCACTATTTTCTTTTCTACAGAGATATGCCGGATATAATATTCTGTGAACAAAAAAAAAAAAAAAAATTAAAAAAATGACAGAAGGCAATTATTATTATTTAGTTTATTTGTTATATGTCACTAATGTGAAGCAAGATTTATTTTTTTGTTTGGGTTCCAAAGGACAAAGGTCATTTGTTTTGCCTGAAGGCTCAAGCTTTAGTCATCAGTGAAGTTATTTTCCTGGTTCCAGCCCTGTCCTTTCCAGGATGTGTGTCCTGCTATTCGAGCTATCCCTTGAGTTGAATAGACTTAGCTAAGCTGGAGTTCATGTCCTGACCTGCACCCAAAGTTGCATGAGATTGTGGTTTTTTTTTAAAAAAAAAGCCTTAAGGGTACGAGCAGCTTTAGCCTCATTGAATAGATGAGGAATGCATAGAACCTCTGAATCTGCATACTTTATTCCTAGACCTCAGTCCTTTTCATGCTCCTGGGACAGAAAATAGTACTTTGTCAGTATTTGCCTGCTCATGAAGAATCTCAGCTACTGCAAAGCCTGTAAGTAGCTGCACATCAGCAGCTATCTGAGATTCTGTGGAACAAGATGCTGCTTGGTCTATAACTGCTGGACCAATCAGGGCAACAGATTGATGCTGACAGGGCTCACAGACCTCCTTTGCTGAGGAAAAACTAATTTTTCTGAAGTACCTTTGAAGTACGTTAAGGTAATCTCCCTTCAGGTGAGAGCACCCACCCAACTTACCCCCTTTTGCCTATGTTGGTCTGTAAACCTCTTCTTTTTATGGTACAAAAGTGGGAGCACATAAAGCCCTGCAGTGTATCCAGGTTTTTTGCCATCTTACACATTTTTGTATTGTGTGAGCAATTTTAGAAATCACTTGTTTCAAACCTAAAACTTTGCTGTGTAGCTGCATAATGCCAGGGCTTTATCACACAGTTTGTTTTCCCTGTGGGCCCGAGTGGTGTATTGCAGCCTGACATTAACAGCACAGCAGAGCTCTGAACTCTACTGTAATGTCTTTGTCGTTTCAGGCTCAGCTGGAAATTGCTTCTCAGCTTTTGTAATCCCTCCTCAAGTTCTGTGAGGAACAGGGCCTTGAACGAAGGTATAGGTTTTGAATGTGGTGTTGTATTCCAGTTCTCACCCTGACTTCCAAGGTGAACAGAGACCTATATTTTAATAACTACATATTTTGATACTTGGTAAGCATCACAGGTTCTCGTATTGAAGTGTGTCAGGCAAACACAGAGCAGCATTTTTAAGAAAGAGCACCTGAAGGTGATTCCTAAAGTCTGTATCTGTAGGCATGTGCCTCATGGTCTGGTTTGGAAAAGAACTGAGCGCTTGCAACTTGCCATAATCTGAAAAGAGAAGCTATACCAGAGAGTAAATCCTAAAAATAGCTGCTGCCTCATAGAGGAACATATCCATGGCATGTATAGGTAAGGATGAAGACTGGCAGGCCCTGCCCATCCCTTTTTTGGTGCTCTGAGGAAAAAACGTGGTTTTACATTGCTTGCCTGGATGCGTGATAGTTGGTGATCATGGGGTGGATACGACCCTATCAGATGTGTCAGGGTGCCTGGTTCAGTTGCAGGGTCTGTCCTTTTCTCCCATATTACAGCTACTCCCATGGGGACGTTGCTGTCCATCCACTCAGGGCTGTTGAGGCCCTAAAGTGGGAGTGCTATACGATAAATAGGGTTGAACCCTCTTCTTACCAACCGACTCTCTGACAGACCTTGAACACCTCCCTGTCCAGATCTGTGGAGGCAAGTGGGGCAGTCTCTTGCTGCTGCTGCTGTGTGTGAGGTTGAGTAATCCCCCATGAATGGCAGTACAAAAGTTGACTCTCACTTCTAGCAGGAAGGACTACTGGAGAACCAACATATGCTGCTTCCTTTCCCTTTTCCTGAGTGAGAATCACCCACTTCAGGCATTAATTATTCAAAGCTGATATTTCTGCACCATTTAGGAAGAATCTGGTGGCCCAAATGGCTCCCAGAATAGCTTCCCTTTGTTATTTTTTAATGTGAACATTTTAGTTTGCTTCATCATCCAGGGATGTTCTTGCTAAAACTGTATACATCACCCTGCTGAAAGCAGATGAAGCATTAAACATCTTAGCCCTCTGGTTTTACCTGAATGTCCAGGGTTTGACAGACAGCAAACAGTTCTGTCTCTCAAGGTCGTATTATCTCTGTCTATATGTATCTCCAGAGCTATAGGTACAGGATTGTGAGATTTTGATACTATTTTTTGTAAACAAATGGCCTGCAAGCTGCCTCATGCGCTGCATTGGTTTCTTCTTGAAGGTAAGCTTTCCTGCCCAGATCTGAGAGGGGCTGCAACTGCTGCAAACTCTCACCACATTACAGAGAGTTACCAACAGCAGCCTTATTTGTTTACGTGAACATTTCCTTGAAGTCACTGCAGCAATACTCCTATCAATCAAATAAGCAAACCTCTGCAGTAGCATCATTTGTCTGTCTTGTCTAAATGTTAAAACACTGTTGGGAGGAAGGTTGCCGCTGTAGGAAGGAAAAAATCAAACTGCTGGTTGTTACTTCCTCACTATCCCAGAACGACTACATGTGCACAGTATTCCTTTTTCAGTGTGTTTGGGTTTTTTTTTACAGTGGGCTGTGGTCTGAAAACAATTAGCTGCACTCTTTTCTCTGGATAGTTGTTCTACTTATGCATTATTATTAAATGTTTTTATCATGTTGATGACCCAGCTGGAGCCCAGCTTGAGACATGAACAAATCTATATCAGAAGAGGACAGTTGCTCCATATACGGTCTCAATAGGATGTAGAAAACAGCAGGTGGCTATGATGAGCTGAGCACAAGGTAAGAGAGCGCTGTGATTACAGTAAAAAATTGTTAGTTGTAGCAAAGCAGCTCCCGAGCCTTTTTGTGCTGTTTGTAATAGAGACTGAGAAGTTTTAACTCTACTTTAAGCTGAAGTCTGCAAGCCTTTCACACAACAAAATCAGTTGGTGGACTCACAGGTATATATAAATATATATATACACTGAAACAGCACAAAGACATTTCCTGATTTCATCCTGCCCTTGAATGCCAAAAATTTGGGCCTAAACCTAAGTAACAGATGAAGTACTTGGGAATGTTGTAATAAAGCTGTAAGTTGCTTTCAAATGCATCATCTTCCAGTCCTGTGTCCTCCCTGACCATCCCACCTAGGGAAAAGTTTCCTCTGTGGATGCTGTTTCCAGTTAGGTTGGTAGGAGGGTACTGGTGTTTCCAGGTGGGTCAGTAGGGCAGAAGACCATAGGAGAACATGGGAGGTAAAAGATGTGGTTCTACAGGTCAGTGGAGAACCTACAGTGAAGGTGTTTCTCCCTCTCACCCTCTCTCCCATCTCCACCTGCCCCACTCCAGCTGTGGTTCCCGACTGCTTTGCCTGGGTCCTTTGGTGCTCACTGGACCTGTGTAGGAGCTGATTTAGCTAACTGAGCAAAAACCTCCTTAGTTTTATGCTGAGAGAAATTCAGTCAGCTGCTGAGGCTGGTGCTTGGCAGATCTCAGGAAGAGGCTGGACTGTGTAGCTGAGAGCAGGGATGGGAGGAAAGAGAAATGTGGAGAAGAGAGAAGTTCTTCTGTCTCAGCTGTGACCAAACACTGTTGCCAGTGAAACTGCAAGCACAGTTGAGCAGGAAGGGTGATCCAGGACAAAGCCTTGGATCCTGCAGGGTTTGGTGATGATGGAACACTAGACATTCAAATCCTACACTTCGCAAAGATAACAAATGCTACACACTATCATAAATCAACCTCAGATGTCTAGGATCACTTATTTCTTTATAGACAAATTGAAAGTGGGAGGTAACCTCTTCAAGATGTTTTTAGGATTTGCTTATGAGCTATCAAGTGTTGCTTGGTTACAGTTCCACATATCTGTAGAACAGAAGTTGTATTTACATTTTAGAAGAGAGGAAAATGTTTCCCTGTGTAATATTTAATATATTAGAATGTACACAAGACTCATTTGTTTGGCTTTCCCAGGCAAACAATTGGGCTGGCTGATTTTGTCTGCCCACAACTACAGGCCTGGGTGAGTTGCATTTAGGTGATGCATATTGATTTATTTTATGTTATACGAATACAGAAGTGTTGGAAAATATTTATTGATTTAGGGAAGTGCCCACCCTGCTCCCAGGTTACTTGTGTACCTGAGAAGTTCTGCCTAAGAGCTCTTACTTTGTATGAAACTGTGAAATGTGAAGCTTTGCTAAAATTACAAGCAAGCAAAAGTCACACATCTAATTAATATTTTTAAGTATCATGACTAGGGTTATATTTCTGATATGTCTTGCTTGAACTGTCTCTGATGGGATGAAATTTGCTCACCGATGTGCTTTCCCTTCCAGTGATGTGAGACATCAGCCTTTATCTAAGCAGCAGTCTTGGTGGCGTCAGTGGGAATTTTGCCTGGTTTAGAGGATCTTTGTGGAAGCTCTTCAACCCATTTTTCAATGCTATGGTTTACCAGGACTGTTAGCATTCTGATATACCTTCCTGTCCACACACTGACTGCTGTCTTTCAGAGCCCCAACTTTCTGAAACATTTTTCTCCAAGTCTTCAGTATCTATCTGTACATAGATATGAACAGACAAGGGAGAGTGGGGGGGGGTGGGGGGTGGGAAAGGAGAAAGTAAAACTTAACCATTGTGGTTTGGGGTTTTTTTCCTCTTTTCTTTTTATTTTTCTTCCCCCAAATGTGATATAATTGGTGGTTTTGGCTTATCCTGCCTGCAGGACCTAATGGCTGAAAACCTGGAGCAGGGAGAGACCTGGAGAGGTTTGCAAAGCCACTGTTTTCTTTTTATAAAGTACTAAAATCTTCCTGGTAAAAGAATGAATGTAACCTTACAGGAACTCAGCAGTGCTTTTGGCACTGTCTTGCCTGAGGACTTTCAGTTACCAAATAAATCAGTGCGCACAACAGCACAAGAGCAAAGTGAAACTTAATCTTTACCTGCTTGTTCAAACAGGCTGAGGCACTGCTGATTACTTTCAGCCCTGCAGTCACGTCCGCCAGGGCTAAGAGCAGATAACATATGTTTATTTGATAGCTGAACCACATTGTACTCTCATTAGCTGAGAATGATTCATGAGGTCTGAGAAGACTTTTCCAACTCTTTAAACTTTAGAGTAGCTAAACCCGTGCCTGAAATACATGTGAACCCTGGACTCATTTTAAAAACAATACTCCTTGTTCCATGTCCTGTGCCTCTTCTTGCTGAAGTTGCATTTATCATTTTCACTGTCTTTCCCAGTGCTGCAAATGGGGACTGATGAGCAGGGAGAAGCCATAGGAAAGTGTTCGGTGGCTATGAATGACATCGTGCTTCACGCTGGGAAGGCACCGGTGTGCCCAGCACAGGACTGGACAGCACAGCAGGAGGATACTGGCTGGATAGGAACATACTGCTGAGCAGTAGCGCACACACCCCCCAAGTTTGCAGTCCAGGATGCCTTTCTAGATCCTGCTTTCTAGAAAATGCCAAGGATGGAGAGCACCAATGGACCAGGGAGCGCAACACCCCTTCCCTCCCACTGAGGTGCCCACCATCTTGCTGCTGCATGAGCCTTGCCTCTCTTTGTGCACAGCAGGCAAGCTCCAGCAGGCAGGGCAGGCATCAGTCACTCGTCGAAAGCACATTGTGGGGTGTCTGCTGGGTCAGCTCTTAGCTTAGAAAGCCTTTCATTCAGACTCTTCCCGAACACTAATACCCATTTCTAGAGTGTGCCTTCAGCTGTATGTTATTTTCTACACACCGGTGTGTATTTCTGCCATGATCTCTTAAGATTCCTATTCCTAAATGTTTTTCTTCAACAAGAATAAACTGCAGAATAGTAAAAGAAAAAAGTCAGAAGGTAAGGATATGTTTTACTGATGAACAGAATAATGTAAAATTTGTAATTTCTTTTAAATAGGTACAGAATATCAAGGCTGTTTATGACATTACTAATAATTAACTGTCCTGCGTTTCCAGGCTTGAAAATTGAATATCGATTCTGATTTCTGGAAGCATTGTAAGATTGCAAGTTAATAAAGCTATAAAGCAGCTTGCAGTGTTTAATAAATAGATGTAATTACCCCAAGAAAATGGGATTACTGTTATAAAAAGAACTTGAAAGGCTATAAGTATCACCGGAGATCCTGGGTTACATTCTACAATAAGTCACAATTGGGATATCTGTTCATCTATAATGCTGGCATGTCAGTAAGGAGAAAACAGCAAGGCTTATAACAATATTTTCCTTTAGAATAGAGGTTTTCAGAAGGCAGCAATAACTTGAATCTGCTGTTACCTGATCTTTAAATCCATCTTTACTGAGAAAAACCTCTTGAAGAATTGTTCTTTTCTGGAGGTGAATAGAATATAAAGGTGTGGGCAAACTTTGTAATGTTTATCTTTTGCTAAAATGTATCAAATATGTGGTTCCCTTCCTTGATACAGTGGTAGATGACATTCCTTTCACAGAGGCAACAAATGGAGTTCAAAAGAGGCTGAAGATTGCTCAAGGCGATACAAAAAGGTGACAAAATTAACTGGGATGCGGGAAATCAGTGTTGATGTAAATGGTGTTGGACAGAAGGTTAGGAAGATGTTCCCATACGTTTCTGTGTTGGAAAGACAGACTGGTAAAATTAGGAACTTTAGTGACATGCTATGAAAAGCAAACATTGTTAGGGAAGAAATTATCAAGTTGCAGCACTAAAATTGGGGAAATGAAAAGATAAATAATTTCATAAAAATCTTCAGTTGTGTTAGGCTTTCCAGAAAAAAAGATCTGTTTCTCGGAGTTTGTTGAGTAGTTGGAGAGCTGTGTTCCACTGAACGTATATGCCTTTTCTACCCACTGATTTCTCAGAATCCAAAATGCTGGATAGCTATACAAGCTCCTAGGGCAGATTTAAAAAAAAAAAAAAAAAAAAAATTACATGTCTGAACTGAAATAAGTGTATTGGTCATTGTCTCTGGAAATCGTGGAGAATCTGAATATGCAAGAAATTTGTCACTGTTCTGCATAAAAGGAGATATGGGTTTCCTGGGTTTGTATTTCAACGTGTATGCTCATCATTAGCCCCAGCTCAGCAGTGTCGTTACTCCTCACGTG
Source organism: Falco biarmicus (assembly GCF_023638135.1). Classification (NCBI taxonomy): domain Eukaryota; kingdom Metazoa; phylum Chordata; class Aves; order Falconiformes; family Falconidae; genus Falco; species Falco biarmicus. The sequence goes on along the minus strand of NC_079300.1, from coordinate 20,361,096 downwards.
TTAATGAGCACCACGCACTGTGTTCCTGCTTGCTCTCCTTGTGGCTGCACACCCCCTTATTTACCAGGTCCAGACTGGAGCTGCGCAGTCACATGGTGGTGCCTACAGCTTTCCAGGTGGAGCTTCACAGCTCCCAGAGGCCAGCAGCGACCATCTCAGAAACCCACGGCCACAAACGTGGGGGGTGACAGCTGCCCCCGCTGACTGCTCCTGCACAAGCTGGTGCTGGGGGGCTCTGAAGCGCGTGATTCTGTTGACCTCTAGTGGCTGTAGCGAAGAGAGGGCCAGGTCTTCAGGTGGGTGAAGCTGGTGGAGCTCTCCCAGTCAACTTGCCCTGCAGAGCTAACTCGCTGATGGCACAGCACAGCCGCTCTCTCAATACATTACTCGTCACTTTCTGTAGGATAATACCTGGATGTAAGTGCACGTTTTGCAGTTAATCTGTTTCTGGTTTATGGAGGCTTTTCCCAGAAAGGATTTGCTTTCCATAGGAAATGTTGCAGCTGTCTGCCCTAGGGCAGCATTCTATAAAGGCTGTAAGTCACATCTTCGTGTGCTCCTTGCCCTCCATGAGCTTGCTTTAGTGATACCCCACAATGTGCTTTGGCTGTTTTGCATCTATGAAGAACGCTCTTCTATCTTCAGGAGCACCTTGAGCAAGGCTGCTCGGGAAGCCATCCTCATAGAGGAGAAAGGGAGCAGGACGTGCCCGAGCTAAGCTCTCACCAATGATTGCATTAGAAACAGGAACTTGATGAGATTTGGTTTGCATACTTTGGGTGTGCGTTTCTCTTCTGATCAAGGTATTGAAGTATTTATTAGGACAGGAAAGATTTCTGACCATGTCACATGCTTCTGTGAAACAGCTCTTTATGGAGAGTTTTCCCTTTTCGTGAGAAGCAGGTAGCACCTCCTGGGGTTGCTGATTGTGCAGGCAAGCTCAAAGGATCATTTGTGGTCCTTTGTGGAAGTGACAGCTCTCCTACACAGTGATGACCTCAAGGCAGCCCTCAGCTGGGCTGAAGCTGGAGGTTGGCCCTGTCCTTATGTCGTGCAAGCGGACATTCAGCCTCACCAGAGTCTGTATAGACTGTCAGAGGGCAGCAACGTTCACCCCAACTTTATCTCATAACTCAGCTGTAATTGAATCCAGTCCTGAAAGCCTCAGTTTGGAAACTGTGAAAAATGGGCTGTCTCTCTCTCATCTCTAACCAAAAGTGGGCATAAATAATTGATAATAGATCAAATTTGCTGAAATATATAAAGGATGTCATCTGTCTTCTTGCCAGTTATTATGTTGAATAACCAAAAGGTTTTAGTGGAGACAGATGACAACATTTAACATCAGTCGCTTTGTGCACATTATCCTTATCGTTGCCTGTAATTTGAAAATTGTGCTGGGGGCTAAAGAAGATTAGCAATAGGAAAATGAATACCAGGGAAACCAGAACAGCTCTCTGAAATGGAAGAAAATGGAATAATGTGTCTAGCACATGTCACGATAGCCCTGAGGAAGCTTCACAGCTTGTCTTCCAGCTGGGAGCCTGCCAGTGCTTGTGCAGGGTCTAGCAGGGACTTCAAGGCTGCTGTGCATGCCTCGGCTGTGTCCAAGTTCCTCTTGTAAAGAAACTGCAGTGCTGGCATCATTACTCTTTTGAAGAGGAGGCAGGTCTTCACTGGCCTCCAGATACTTAAGGCTACAAAATAGATGAACTAGAGATTATATGCCTGATAATTTGGGGATTTTTCAGTTATATCATTTGGCTTAAATAAAATATTACCTCTTCTCGCACACCTGTTGTCTTAAGAAGAAAAGAGTAAGGTGTGGAAGACAATGGCAGTATCTTAGATACGGTATGAGTCTGACACCAGTTAATGTCAATGAAGTGATGAGGCAATTCCTTTCTTCTTGTCAGCCTTTTCATGTAATTACTAGCTATTTTGTGACTTGATTTCCATGTTTAGTTTAGGTGCTCATGACCTTTAAACGGTAGGAATCAGGCATTGTGCATAAGCATTACTTTGTTATATTTGGTCTCCTTTGCAAATCGGTAACATGCATTTAGCTTTTCTGATCTTAATACATCTTTGAGTAAAGAGCTGCTAGTCTGGGGGTTTTGTTTGTGGTCGTTAGTATCACAGCAGCATCTCTTACTTTGAACTTATGATTTAATATATCAGCTTAGTCAGTGAAATCCTGTCTCTCTTGAAAACAATGGTAAGAGTCTCCTTTGCATTAGCTGGTTGGATTTCAGCCTTTGGCTTTAACAGCTGCTGTAACACATTTTATGATACACTTAACCTTCCATGCTCCTCCCGTTAGACCTCTGGATTGGAAGTCGAGTATGTCCAGCAATTGGTAAGCACATTGCTAAAAGTTCTTGAAAGCCTCTGAATTTAAAAACAGATACAAGAGGGCGATTGCAAATTCACCCAGCCAAAAAGCACATTTTAGGGATGGCACTAGTTTTGTTTAAGCAAGAGGCCTGCAACTTGTGTTTTTCTATCATCAATGGTATAATATTCTTGTTGCCTTCTGCTGTAAACAGTTTTGCTCTAATAAATGTCAGAGTTTGTGTTTACATTTAAGAAGAAAAGGAGTATGATTTTTATTGCTAAACCACTTTCTGTGGCCTGACTTTGGCAGACTGCCTTCCTAGTACGCAATCTGGGTTGAAACTAAAAACCTTGACCAATGTAACGAGGTTATTAACTTCTGCTTCCAGTACTCTTATTGCTTCTTTAAAAGGTGTGCAGTCAAATGAAAACAATAATGTTAATTCAAAGCCACAGCTGCTATTTTCAAGAGGAAGCTCAAAGATAGTTGTAAAGAAACCTGTACGTTCTGCTTATTATTAACAAATCCACAGTTCTGGAAAGCTGTGTGAAACTTCTGCTGAATTTAATCTTGCTTCTGAAGCTGTCTTCCTAGAATATGTAAATCCAAGAAACTGAAAAAGAGAAGGAAGGAATGGAGCAAGTCAAACTCATTTGTGGTTATTGTTGGAGTTACAGTTTGCAGGTGCTCTGATCGGAGAAATAGGGTACAGAAATGTCAGGTCATTGGTAAATCAGAGGTGTACGAGTACTGCTACTGCCTCTTAACTCTCCACTGCTGTGTTTTACGACTAGTGATGCGAAGCATAGATTTAACTAGGAGGAAGCTATATTCATCCCTTTGTAAACAGTAACACTATTACCAACCCTCAATTCAATATTGCATATTTGAAACTTTCCTTATGAATACTTTTTATGCTGAAAATAATTATTTCCTAAAGTAGATACAAATCACTTTTGTTCTTTCTAGCTGTGGAATGTTTCATGGGTGAACTGAATTCTCCTGATGCTGTGGAAATAATCACCATGTAAGGTTGAGCTACGCTTCTTTGTGATGTCACCATTTAGGGCATGCAAATGGCTTAAAGTATTATGCAAAAGTCTGTATTCTCTTTACTTTTTATTCTGAAATAACAATCTTAATAACCTCATCAGTGGCTATTACTATGTTTTGTGCATAACAGTCCCTTTGTGCATTATTACATTCAAGTAGAGCTGAACTTCCCTAGTCCATAAAAAGTGTTCATATTTATTTATTCAGAGCATCACAAATCATCTACTCTTGAATCTCACTGAACACACCTCTATTGGCCTCAGCTTGACTTAAGTTTTATTCCTTTTTTTTAAAAAAAAAAATTATTCTACAGTCTTTTTCTATCCTGATCTGCTAAATAATGGTCTAATAAGGAAAAAGTTGTGCCAAACAATTACTTGATTTGTTTAAAAAACCCCACCAACAACTGCTGATTCCTGGCCTGGCGTGTTATGTTACATTACACTGGAGCATTCATTTCTCTTCTTTCTTGTTTCTTAATTTTGTGGGCAAAGGCTGGAAGGAGTCCTATCTCTAAGCATGGTGCAATACATGTCCAAAGCAATATTCCCACCCACTTCAGTGGGAAGAGCCAGATGTTTAAATGTCTGCTTGACTGAGGTGGTAACACTGAGGTTGACTTCTTTTCCTTGGAGGGGAAGCATTTGGGGAGGAATCCAAAACCAGATGAATTAAATAGCAAATCTCCCATGGAGAGGCTGTTGGTATTTAAAGATGGGATTCTGTTGACAGTAACACAAGATCCTATTTTTTGTTTATTTTGAATACAGAAGTTTCAAATTTAATTGGTTCTGTTATAAGGTAGAGTTCAATTGCAGAGAGACATTTTGTTAATGCAGATGTTGTGTGTGTTTTTTATATCCATGTCCTTGAAATGTGGTTGTTATAGCAACCGGCTTAACTATTAAACAGGTTTTAGTCTTGTATCTGCTTCACAGCATATAGTGTAATTAGGTTTTTGCAGCATCTTTAAATATCATGCTAGCTAGGAAAGTATAGGAGTATCACTTACCTCCCTCAGTAAATTAGCTATAGGTTATTGTTTCCCCAAAGGCATTTTCTCTAAAATGTGTGCGCTATTAGTCTGCCTAATTTCCTCCTGCCTAAGAGAGAATGTGAAAAATTAAAATATGCAATCTACATATGCAATGTTAAAATGTGCAAAAATGGTTAGATTTCAAAGGGCTCGCAACAATGACAATTCCAAAAACCAGATTCCAACTGTAGCCTTTTAGCATTTGAAAGTCTTAGCCAAACTCTGCATCTGCACTTCATAATTCCCTGCTCAGTGCCAGCTATCGCTGTGCCCGCATTGCTCCACGCCTGTTCTGCAGGCTGTGTTCCCAGCTCAGGACGGTTAGACAAACAGTCTGGTGGTGAAACGAGTACTTTTGAGGTGGCATTTCGGATCTGCTTTTCCCTAAAATTCTCTTGAAATTAAACTCTTCTCTGCTGTGCAAGCTTTTCAGCCCAAAATTAACCTATTAACAGAATTACTTGTGTTAGCATTTGGTGGTGGGAGTGATCTCAAAAATCTGTTTTCCCTCTCGGCCACAAATACACAGGAAGGGGAAGGTGGGGGAGTGAAGGGAGAAACATTCAATTTCTGTTTGCATTGACAGATGTTCCCCAGACCACAATAACGCAGCTGTGGCAAACTTTTGACAAGAGGTAGCTTGGTTCCCCAGGTTGATGCTGAGCTCCCCTTGCTGCCCCTGTGCAGGGACTCAGGTGGGGCTGGCTGCACCTCTGGTGCTGAGGTACCCTGGCAAAAGGGCAAATCCTGCACCTCTGGATATAGTGACAACCAGGGATGACAGCCTAAAGAAGGCTTTCCCGGGCACCGCGTCCTGTGATCCCGAGTCAGTGCCACACACGGGTGATGAGGTGGCAGGTATAGGGAGCTGAGCTGTGGTGAAATGCAACGTTCAACTATCAGAAAATGGGCAGTATGAGGTGCTGAAGTGATTTCTGGGGGCAGCAGCTCTCCAGGTACTGCAGCTCCTTGGGGCTGTGGAGTCCTCTTTCCATCTGATGTCCACCTTGCAGAGCACTGGGCTTTCTTCTGGCTTGCAGGTTTGGGGATATTTTGGTCTGTTGGGTTGTTTTTTTTTCTTCTTCCTTTGAAACCTCTGAAAAAGGAAAATACTGTTCAATGTGAAATAATTACTTGCAAGAGGAACTGAGTTTGTACAACAGCTTAACATATTGTGGGGCTTTTTGAGGCAGCTTTGCTGTTGTTCTTTCTTCGTAAGTGAAGCATTTAACTTCTCTGACTGCATATTATTGCAGCATCTTGACACCAAGTCTTGTGATTAAGGATTTGTCTTTTGGAGCCTGGATCCAAGGTCTGATGAATGCCATAATAAAAGCCCATTACAGTCCTGGGGACAGTGGGGCAAGCCAGATGGGGGTGGCAGAGTTTGGGGGTACTGTTTTTTAAATTAAGAAGCCTGCAGCCTAATCGTTGTTACAGTTTCTATTTGAATGATCACATCAACAAGCTTAGCAAAAGCAATTCTGCATTACGATCAGATAACTGCCAGTGCAAACAGAACAGCAAGTTTTAGCCATGTGAGCATTTTAGCATCTTATTTGCCTGTGGCACTGTGGTAATTGAGCATATACAAATGATCTGCAATTAAATTTGCATACTTTTGCACAAACTATTTTTTTTTTCTGGAACATATGATCCAGAACTTCACCAGATATTGATAGCCTTGTTATTAGGTAGTATTGATTTGCAAGAAAAATAAATGCTATTGATGAATTTTAATTAATTCTAATAAGTGAACTTTTCTTCAGTAAACTTCCTGTGTTAAAAGGTAGTAATAGGGGATCTATTAATGTAACACCTGCAGGACTGTATGCTTATGGCACAGTGCCTGCAATACATTTCAGTAATAAGGTTCCAAAATTAACAATTTTGCACGATTTGCATGGCTATAACTCATTTATTGCCATGTGCACCACCCAGATCTGTCAAGAGTTAAGTGCTAAACCTGCAGTCCAGTTTTTAGTGGTATGAAGGACAATCAGTCTTCTGAGACAATGTGTTTAGTTTGAGGGAAAATTGAATCTAGGATGAAAGAAACAACTTTTTTTTTTTTTTTGTCTTTCCATTTTACTTGTGTTAAAAATAGATAGGAAATCTCAGTCATGCCTTTAATGACTCTCTGCAAATTGATACCATAAGTTTGTAATTAGTGTTCTGTCAGTTTAAAAAGCAGCCATTGCCAGAACTCATATGACAAGTTGCACAATATGACCTTTTATTTTTAAAACAGTAGTTTTTCAACCCAGCCTCCAAGCTCTGAAACTTCTGGTTTCAGAAATCTGTTCGATTTGGCTTGCAACTCTCTCTGCTGCTCTCTGCCCATTACCTTACTGTAACCCATTCTACAGAAGAGTGTGGTAGTGGATATTTATTTTTCTACTCGTTAATTGGCTGTAGAAATCCGGCTGGTGTCTCCTCACCAGCCACCCCAAGCATGTCTGTGTGCTGGGGTCAGCAGCACAGCAGTTGTCCTGTCACCTCCACCCTTGGCTGATGGTGTGCTGCACGTCTTTGCTGGAGCAGCCTTGAAAACATGTGTGGCAAAGGCAGCTCACTTTTTTTTGGAGAACATCCTGCTTTAGGCTGCCCTGAGAAGCAGCCCAGCTGTTAGCAGCACTTGCCGTACCCATCTGGAGGTGTAGGAGCCCACCAAGTGGCACACCTCCCCTGCCCTGCCTCCTTAAGGCACCGCCTATGCATCCTGCTCTCCTCTCCTGTGCCCTGAGACAGCAAAGAAACATCTACCGCTGGTTGTGACAAGTGATTCAGCAGGAGCTCAGGTGACTCATTTAGCTACCGAGGAGATTAAAATCAGTTCCTGCTTCGGAAAACGACAAACTGCCCTTTTGTGTCACTCATTAATCTACAGCAAGTGCTGGAAAAAACCAGCCCGTGTTTGTTAACGTGGCCGCGAGAGGGAGCTGAGAAATCCCACGGATGCCACAGGGATGTGTGGCCATGGACCGACACAGGTATTTTGAATTCAATCATTAGGAAACAGCTGACTGTTTCTTAACTCAGATCAACTTCTTGTGCACTTTCTTAAGTTTGGGGATTTTTCCTGAAGGTTTCTGAAGTTGTTAGTAGATCTAATGGACAAGTTGAGCCAACCGTACTCAGGCTTCATTTGTGATTATCCTGTTTATTCTATTTCAGTTAAAATTTAACCAAATTCTGCTCTTAGAAAAAAAATATTATGAAGTCCTGGAAAATACTGAAATTTCAAACAGGGCATATATTAGTCATTGACTCAGCATATACGTGTACCCTTTCTTTCCCTAGAATTTGGCTATATATATATAGAGGGGGACGTATGCAATGCTACTTCCATTTCTTTTAAACTCATATGGAGCTCCAGAGGAAGGGCAAAACTCAGGTGCCCCAGTCTTTATTTGTCTTTAGTAACACATTGCAAAACAACTATCTGGAGAGCACATGAGAAGGCAGCTCTTATCACCGATGAAACCAGCCACTGCTTGGTGGACAACAGAGATCTATTTTTTTTTCCCAGGCTAGCAGGCCTTCCTGAGCTGCCCGTGCAGAGAGGATAGACTGTCCTCAGATCTGTGTGACATAGGAAGCAGGACACAGCAGCGGTGCAGCGTGTAACCTGTGTTTCATCGCTGAAAGGACCTCTAGGCTGACATATTTTCTGTAAATTATAACTGAAAATTTAATCACACCTTAAGAAATTAAAAACCACAGTCATAAAACTTTTTGAATAGCAGAGAGGGTCTGTGCAGCTGGTATACTGGAGGGAATAATTTCTGGTAATTAATCAGCAATTTTAAACCAAGAGGGGTGTTTGTTGCGTTCTTTTTGTGGGGATTTTTTACCTTCTTTTTTTATGTGCTGGTGGTACAGGTTAGCTAAACGTTTTTTCATCACCATATACATTTCTTGAGGGATGTTGGAAAGGAAAAATGTTCCTGAAGCAAAAAAGTGCGCTAGTCTTCAACTTTTCATGTATGCATGAAACTCTGGAGCAATTTCAAAGGCTTTCTTTTTTCAACTTACATCTCTAAAAGACTAGTCGGCTTCACCCTGAGATTATTCTCATCTTTGTGTCTGATCTATTTCCTTCCCTGGCATTCCCTGTTTGCTCCTGGTTTGCAGTGCAGCTGAAAAGTTGGCTGGCTTACATGTGATTCCCAGCATGATGATGTTACTCAACCATCCTGTAAAGAAGGAACGGTCATGGTGCTATATGTCTGTTTATTGAACGATCAGGAAGATGCCTTAAAAGCCTTTATTTCCTCTGGCTGCAGCCTTGACACAAGTCAGTCGACTCATTAAATAACCATTTGAATGATACACACTTAGGGGGTGTATTTCCTCATCTCCTGCCAAGCCAAGAAGTTTCTCGGTGTGTTTTAGTTGGATGTGGCTGAAGGCTCTGAAATGGGGGTGGGTGGGTGGTGTGAATGGCGTGGGGGAAGGCAGAGTTCACCCACTGGCATCTTGAAAAAGCTGCAGCTAAAGAGCACTGGAGTTCAGCTGGTCCTCACATGTCCTGGTACCTAGGCCGCACTGTGTGCCCTGTTCTGGCAACAGGCAGGAACTTGGGTTGGTCTTACATCACACTGCCTCTGACAAGCGGTTACACTCACTAGATGTGTGGTGTCACTGTGTCCCGGGACCAGAATAGCCCTTCCTTTTCCATAGGCCATGTTGCCATGGTGAGAACATGGATACAGCTTGTTGCAACAGGGTACCCTGGCCCCCAACTCATTTATTCTTTCTCCTGTGCCTATGTGGTGCCTTCTCGTGACTGGTCATTTAGCTGCATCCCTGAATTCATCCCTCCATTAAGCAGATTCCCATACAGTTTCCCCAATCAGGTTTGAGGTCTGTACAGGAGGACGTGCTGGATTTGTCTTCAGCTGTGTAATCTGTAACTCCCATTTCAATGAACACGCCAGTGAGACTGGATGACATGGCACAGAGGATCCAGGTTGTTGTCATTTCCTCATCATCCAAGAGTGACTTCTGCTGATTAATGCCGGAGAAATTACATGAACTTTTTGCTAAGAAAAATGTGCCATGCTGATAGAATTTTCAGTCTTGTTCAAATGTCAGGCAATCTGCTTGCAGAAATTAGTGTTCTCATCGCTTGACTCCTCAGCCTTAATAACCAACATAAATATTGAACCAACCTTTTAAAACTGAGATTACTCATTTAAATCCAATTAGAAAAGATGGTGATGGTAAGGAGACAAACGTCAAGGAGTTTGTGGGGCTGAGTTATATGTCAGACACATTAAGCTTTTAAATCTGGTCATTTCCTGTCAATTACAAGTCTGGAGCTGTTCGTGGAGCAGTTGTGGTGGCCTAGATGTTACAGGTTGATGCGAGCTTTTGTATTTCCTTACGAAGTGCACCATTAGGAGAGAACATCTTGTGCTCCTCTGTTTCTGGTTGCTAAGTACCCGTTCTTCACAGTTGTACCTCGAGGGAGAAATTTAATAACGCTGCGATGTTTACTCTCTTTCCTACAGACCCACAAGATTTCCAGAAATGGGAAGGAATATATGTCTTTAAGGTCAAACTGTGCTTTAATCAGTCGAAGTTGGATAGAAGCGTGTTATTGAACTGGTTTCCCAGCTGGTCTGGTGATATGCATGCATTGAAATTAGCTAACATTGGCCAGTTAAGGTGTTGGACTAATATTAATCTGACCCTTTGGGAAGTACACTTTTGCAGACAAATACTGTATTGGGGGGAAATGGAACGACAGAGAGAGAAAAAATGTGATTTTTAATTCTAAATCGCTGTCTTTCCTGTACTAATAGCTTATATCTCTGAAGATAACTTGCCTTGAAGGTTAAGACCTGGGCAAATATCAACTCTGTTATGTAGTAACAGTGCAAAAAAACCCCCTCGTCTTTCTGAAAGAAAAACTTAAACTATTGCTATTGCAATGAATGTAAGGGATCTGTGCTTTTGGATCTGTGGAAAGGCTAAAAGCCAGCTACAATTTATGTTCTGTTTCCTCTTATTAAGAACTCTAATTCTGTTGACCGCGGCTGCGATGTTGTAGAATTTAACACTTTTACACTGATAACTTCCACTCTGACATGCCAAATCTTTATCTGCTGGTTTGATTTCTCAGTTACTTAGGGAGGTATGGAGAACGTCTGTGTGGTAGACAAAACTGGAATGTGTCATCTGAGTTTCCTGTTTGTTGGATGAAATCTTTGCCTGCTTTGACTGACACATTTTTTGTCTAGAGAATTTGAGAATTTTAAAAAGTTTACCTCTTTCCTGGATGTTTATGTCTTGCCCTTGTGTTTCTAGAGAGCTTACCCAAGAACCCCTCTTACAAAACTGTTTGAAATCATGACATGTTCACATCTGGAGCTGGCCAAGGCCATTTTAGTCTGAGTCCACCTTTCCTTACATTCTTGTGTATCAAAAAGGTGCAGTCCGTTTCTCCCCTACATATTTGCAGGAACAGTTATCGCTACTTCTCCAAATTAAATTAGAGCAAGTCTGTACTTTTTGGTTTGCCTCAAAATCTGCATGACAAAATAGCTCCCTAAAGGAAACAAGAGCTTTTTTGGTTTGTTTTTCAGGATGAAACAAGGGAACAAATGGCTGTCTTGCAATGCGGGGATCTGCAATGGAAGAGGCACTTATGGCCAGGAGGAGGGAAACGCAGTGCTCGGAACAGAATGAGACAATTGTGCTGGATGAACTGTGCATTTAAACATGACCGTCTTCAAGCAGAGTCAGAAACCACATGAGATATTTGAATTTCATCAGAGTACTCTTTTTTTTCTTTCTTTCTTTTTTTTTTTCTTTTTTTTCCTCCCCTCTCTCTTGCGTATTTCATTTTTCCTCTCAGGGTCTCTTCACTCTCAGCTGAAGAGTTTGGGATTTTTTTAGAAAGCTGACAAAGAGTTCCTATTCAACTTTGTTATTGAGAACATCAGAACTATGTGAAACTACATAGGAACACTGTGCTCCTTCGCTTTGTGTAGGTAATTAACTGCCTCAGCTATGTTTGGACTTCTTTCAAACTCCAGAATTATTTAAGATATGATAGATGATCAGGTATTTTCATCATTAACAATAATGTACACCTACCAGTAGCAATGAAACTCTTAATTTCCTAGCTGGGTTGGTTCAGTATGTCTGATTTTGCTACCCAAAGTAGGATATTGTGGTAAGCATGTGCCCCTTCACAAAAGGGCTGTGTTCAATACCCGATTTAAGTTCTAAGAACCCTGTCCTAGGGAACACTGCCAAAGCCTTTTGCAGGGCTGTCCTGTGTCCCAGAGGAAGGGAAATCCATGGTGCCTTTCCTTTTGCTGAGCAAGTTCTTTATCTTGGGAAATCTTTGCAAGCATTTGTGATAGCTTGAAATGGTCCCACTTTGGGTGATTTGATGAGATGTTTTATATTCAGAATAGGTTGAGCACTTCCTTTCCTCTGAAACAGCATCTAAGCATCAGTTGGAGATGAGATAATAATTAAGGTGATCTTTTCCACTCCAGCAGTCAAAACACCTTTCCAAGCCCTTTTTTAAAGTACTGTCTATAAAGCACTTAAAAGCTCATAAACACAACAAAGACTTAAATATAACCACTGTTGTCTCCCTATTGCTTTTTTCCCAGTGTCTTGAATTGCATGTTCTAATCTTCTGAATCTCTCCTCATAAGCCCTTCCCACAAATGTCCTTTGCACAGTTAAAAACAGTCTACTGCTTTACCATCATATCCTTACATCTTGCTGTGTATTAGCTCATAACTGTAATTTGCAACTGATCTTTTAGGCTTCCCAGTGGGATCAAAGACTATTTCCTAACTATCAAAATAGTTTCCCAAAAGCTTCCTTGCTTTGCTGTGAATTCGATGCCACCATAATGAAACTGGTTTATTATTTCATTTCTTTTCCATTTTGTGGGATTTTTTTCCAAGTGATCTATGTTGCTTGTCTTACGGATGCAAATGGCAGGCAGTGCGGACCTACGCTTCACTTGTTGTATGGGTGTGTACCTCTGCAGCTGGGAGAATGAGCAGATGTATGGGTCCTGAGAAGCTCGCGTTCACTTATGCCATACCTTATTTTCAGCATAGGCCTGGATCAGGGGTTGACCTGTAAGTTAGAAACATGGTGTCCTGAAGAAAATGCATGTCCCAATGGGAAAAAGGGAGAAGTAAGATATTGCAGCGGAATGCCTCTTTTGTATTCTCTGGGTTTACCTAACTGTTGTGCAAAAGCCAGGCAAATCTACAATCTAATCCTTTCTTGAGAGAGATGGACAGAATAAAGATAGGTGTTAGGCTGTGAAGAAAAAGAGCAGTGACTTGGATCAATCCAAAAGCATTTACCCACTCTGAACAGCAGAGATAAGAACAAAAGTGATAAAGAAACCTAAATCCCACATCAACAGCACGGTATTAGAAGGGTGATTAAGATTATGGACCTAAGGGAATGTGTACATTGCAATACTGAACGTGAAGTACCTAAGTTTTAGGCTACCTAGAAAAACTGACGGGCTTGACTGACCTATGCAGGCTCCGTGTAGTGCACTGATGAAGCAGAGGACCACAGATCAATAGCCATTGGTGCTGGGATGTGCAGGTCACCATCTCTAGAGCTTTGCGTTGTGCTGGAGCAAAGCTTGCATGGCAGGGCTGTCTGGCAAGCTGCTCTTCACTAGGCTGGACAATGATCAATTTGCCTGATGGATAACGGGGCAGCCCCACAGCATGCGACCAAGCGGCAGCAGCAAAAGGACACTGCTCTGGAGCGAAGTTAAGTTTGGATTTAAATTTTGACTCTTGGTTGCAAAATGTGCTCTTTGTGGTAAAAAGGATGCAAGTTCACTTTTGATTCTTCCCCCAAATTCTATACCGTATCTGTAGAAAATTTTTGCTTGTAATGAACCTGTGCAAATTCCACAGCCAGGTAATACTCATCAACTTCTTAGATCCTTTATGCAAATGTACATGTACCATACCCTGGTTGGATCTATTTATAAGCTAATGCTGCTGCTTTGTACTTACATGCTCAGATATGGCAGCCAAGTGTAATGAACTGATTCATTAATTAACCAGAAAATTTTTACTTCTGGTGACATACTTCAGCTTTGCTGTGGAAAGAGAGAGCAACAGAAAATTGTTTCGATTTCTAAGGAGGCTGGAGTAAAACTGTTCTGAAAATGTATTTTCTAGCATTTACTATACCCTTGAATGATTAATTGAGGCCAGTTGGTAGTTTTTTCTCCAAAGAGATGACAAAACTGATAAAATTTCATAAGCTCCCACTTCATATTTCTGATTCTTGTGACTATTCTTGGAATGAAGGCTAATTATACCATTAAAATGTCAACTATTTCTGTCTTCTCGAAGGAAAATGCTGTTATCCACACAAACTCACTAACATCTCTGGATCCCAACGATGTGTTATTGGGTAGGTGTGACCCACAGTGAGCACACATTTGCAAGTCTGTCTAAATTAAGGAGAGCAGACTAAAGATAAGAGAATGCAAGCAGCATGGCATGGTCTCTTCTTCCTCCCCTGACTGGCCAGGCTTGAGTACACTCTCGGTGTCAGTGTAGGGACCAAGAGAACATTCCCTGAATGCCTAGTCGTGTGCTGTCATGGAAAGATTAAATGTCTCTTGGTGTGCTATAGTGCATGAGTACATGCGAGGGCCACAACTTGAAGGGAGAGACTGAATGCTCTTTCCTTTGTTCTGGATGCAATTATGCAAGCACTTTTTTTGTTCCTTGCACCACCTCTAAAATTTGGTGAAAAATAACTTCCCAGTATCGACAGAAAGGTAGGGCATGCTTCCAGTTCTTCGGATTGCCTCAAATAAGCCACGACATTGTGGCTGATGCAGTCATGAGGGTTTTGGCTTCTATGACAATGGGACATTCTTTGACTGTTAGGGAGGGATGGGATCCATCTGTCTACAAGAGGCAAGTGATCTTTGCTAGGAGGCTGGCTAACTTAGTGAGGTGGGCTTTAAACTGAAGGACTTGGGGGGAGCGGTCCAAAGTGGCAATGGTCACGCCATCACACCCAACCGGAGAATAAGCAACACCAACCAGAGCAGCAATATATGTTCCTTAGCTGCCTCCCAAGGTGAGTACCAGAAGGCTGGTCACCTGAGGGGTGTGCATGGCTATGGTGGATCCTCTTGCAGCCTTCCCGGGAGACCTGCTCAATTACTTCTCTGAAATGTCTGTACACGTGTAGCTTAGGGAATAACCAGGAAGAATTAGAGATCTGTGTGCAGCCGTAGGGCCATGATCTCACCGTAATTACAGAGACATGGTGGGATAGCTCGTATGAGTGGAACGCTGTCATGGATGGATGTGTACTTTTTAGGGAAGCCAGACCAGCAAGGAGAGGTGGTGAAGTTACTTTTTATGTGAAGGAGCAAATGGAATGTACTGAGCTTTCCTTAGGGGTGGGTGAAGAACATGTTGAGAGCTTATGGGTAAAGACTAAGGGGTAGGCCAATATGGGTGACACCATTGTAGGTGTTTACTACAGGCCACCTGATCAGGAAAAGGAAGTCAATGAGGCCTTCTACAGGCACCTGGAGGTAGCCTCATGATCACAGGCCCTGCTTCTCGTGGTGGACTTCAGCCACCCTGGTATGTGCTGGAAAGACAGCACAGCTGGGCACACATGGTCCAGGAGGTTTCTGCAGAGCATTGATGGTAACGTTTTGATGCAGGTAGTGGAGGAATCAACAAGATGAGGTGTGCTTCTGCACCGTGTATTAACAAAAAAAGAAGGACTTGTTGGGGGTGTGAAGGCTGGGGGCACCTGTGGCTGCTGTGACCATGAGATGGTGGCGTTAAGGATCCTACATGCAGGAAGCAGGGCCACAAGTAGGGTTACAACCCTGGACTTCAGGAGAGTGAAATTTGGCCTCTTCAAGCACCTGCTTGGAGGAATCCCATTAGGGGTCTGGAAGGTAGGGGGCTTTAAGAGAGCAGGCTAATATTCAAGCATCACTTCCCAGAAGTCCATCGGTGCATCCCTATAGGTAAGAAATCGAGCAAAGGGGGCAGGAGGCCTGCATGGTTAAGCAAGGAGCTTCTGGCAAAACTCAAACAGAGTAAGAAGGTTTATGGGATGTGGAAAAAGGAACAGGCCACTGGGGAAGAATATAAGAATGTTGTCAGAACGTGCAGGGAGATGATGAAGAAGGCTAAAGTCCATTTGGAATTATATGTGGTGAGGGATGTCATGGACAACAAGAAAAGCTTCTTCAAGTACATCAGTAGTAAAAGGACAACTGGGGAAAATGTGGGCCCGCTGCTGAGTGAGGTGGGTGCCCTGGTGGCAGAGGACACCAAGAAGGTGGAGTTACTGAATGCCTTCCTTGCTTCAATCTTCAGTGCTAAGTCCAGCCCTCAGGAATCCCAGACCCCGGAGGCAAGAGAGGAGGTCTGGAGAAAGGAGAAGTTCCCTTGGCTGAGGAGGATCGCATTGGAGATCACTTAAGCAAACTTGACACCATAAATCTATGGGCAGCAATGGGATGCACAGCAAGTGCTGAAGGAGCTGGCAGATGTTATTGCTAAGCCACCCTCCATCATCTTTGAAAGGTCATGGAGGGACAGGAGAGATGCCCAAGGACTGGAGGAAAGCCAATGTCACTCCAGTCTTCAAGAAAAGCAAGAAGGAGGACCCAGGAAAATGCAGGCCAGCCAGCCTTACCTCCCCCCTGGAAAGGTGGTGGAACAGCTCATCCTGGAGATGATTTCTAAGCATGTGGAGGAAAAGGTTATCGGGAGCAGTTGACATGGATTCACCAAGGGGCAATCACGACTGTCCAACCTGATAGCCTTCTATGACGGAATGCCTGGCTGGGTAGACAAGGGGAGCGCAGTGGGATGTTGTCTACCTTGACCTCAGCGAGGATTTTTCTGCAGACCTGTCAGGTAAAACGGGTCATGAAACAATGCCATACAGCTACCTTAGTGTGGGCCAGTGAGGTGTTTCAGCTATTTTGGTAGGCTTAGGAGTGAAGCTGTGATTTACAACCCTGTTCGTGACACACATATCCTCTTCAGTTCCTGTTTTTTCTGTTTCTTATGTAGCTCTCCTGTTCTTACTGTATTTGCAGATGATATCCCTTACCTGTGTAGATGGAAACACACATGAACAAATGCTACATATTGATGTAATGAGGCTATTAAAAATAAGTTATCACCTTCGGAAGCCTGGAAGATTATTTGAATTGAGAGGATGGACCCAGATGGATGCAAGCTCCATCTTTTAAAACACAGGGAAGTATGTGCAAAGTCTCAGGAACAAAGAGCCTAAAAGGTAAGCCCATCATGTAGTGACTACTGTGAGGCTACTTGAGGGGACAAGTTAATGACAGTATCTGCATCTCTTGAAAGTGTTCGTGTTTTTTCTGTTGCAGTGGTACACAAGCTTGATTTCTTAAAAGCATGAGGTATGAAAAAATTCTGACTTGTTCTATCAGACACGTTCACATAATAATTGCGTGTACTTAATGACCTGCTCTCTCTTCCCACCTCAGACCTAGAGCAAACAGCAAATCACTGGGTGGTTTGGAGAGGCATGGAGAGGTACAAGTGTGCAGCCATTTGCTGTGCAAAAGCGGGAGTCAGGCTGTCCTGTTGGCTCTCTGCTGTTCCAGCTTACCCTCCCAGACCTGCTGCTGGTTTACGTCTAGCCGCCTTTGTGGTTGCTGCTGTTGCAATGGCACAAAGTGTCTTCTGTCACAGGCACAGAACGAAGCATCTGCTATGAAAGAAACATCAAGAACAGCATATTGAAACTCTGTGTTGTTAAAAACTGTTCAGCTGCTCTCTAGAAAGGTGCAAAGGGACCCTGCTCTTAAGGATGAAAGCAGGCACAAGGGCAGCCCAGAGAGGAGAAATAATGTCTTTCATTGATGTTTCTGGGTGAGTCATTCCCCCTCGGTCTGACTCAGCACTGAGCACTGCCACGCTCCCCAGAACATCTCACAACTGACATCAGTCACTGCCCAAGACAAAACATGCTCAATCTGCAGGGCACCATGGTGAAAGCTTAGTTGGGTGACTTTAGCCAAGCACCTGTGCAGGGGAGCAAGTGGCTGTGGACCCTGACATCTTTCTGCATGTAAGCACCTGACAAAGTCTTGCTGACACCTGGCTGAAGAGAGTGCGTAAGTACCCTGGTGTCTCATGGCCTGCTTTCCTAAGAAGAAAAGAGTGGGACACACGTTCCTGAAACCTTCTAACACAGGATCAAAGCCTAAACCAAACCATTACCTGGGTTTTCGAGAATTTGCTTGAACAGCTTGACAGAAAAATGCTCAAATGAGAGAGGAAAAACTTTTTGTGATGCATAAACACATTGCTGCTAGTTCCAAGGAGCAATCTGGATCTTCCCTATTTGCTGAAGGAGGCTGCATTGTGCTGCAAACCGCTACCCAGGGAGGCTGTGCCGGCTGCCCAGCTCCTGTACAGCAGGAGCTGCTCTCGTGCTTCAGCAATGCCGTTGCTATGGCTTTGCCCCAGTGTAAATGAGATCAGAAACTGGCTCCCTGCCACTGTGATATGGTTTTTGTGAGAACTGAACTGAATTATGCTTGTCATTGTTTGCTTGAGGTTTTTTCACTAGCAAGATTAGCAATAACGCTGCTCACAAAATCCTCACCTTGAGAAAGATTCAGTGTTGATGTTCCTTTGAAAAAGGAAAACTAAAGGAACTAAAATCAGAGAACCAAACAGTCCATAAATTTGGACACTGTGTCTCAGAGTGTGTTTTCAGTGCTTTCATCTTCAGTGGCATGTTTGATAACTTCCGTTATTACCTGGCTAAGCAGAGGGCTGGGAGGCAGGAGGTCCAAAATCAACCACCCAGATCTGCCACAGAGATCCTGGGTAGATGAGGATAAATGTTGAATTCTTGATGCTATTGCTCCCCTTCCAAAAAAAAAAAAAAAAAAAAAAAAAATTAATTGTATGTAACTTCAGGTGTTTGGCTCTTTAGGTGGCATTGATGAGTCCCTGGTGTGGTTCTGCAAAGCCCTCTATCAGGAGTATTTAGGGCAAAAATCTGTCTGATTTTTAAATTGGTAAGTGTATGGGTGGAGGTAGGTGGTGTAGGTGTAGCTGTGTACAGTAGCAAGGAGACAGACGATGCACAAAGAAGTCTTTCCTATTGCCTATCCCCTTCTCTTATGAGGCTGGGCATACTTTTTGGAACCAGGCTTTTCCTTTCTGTGGTACTACATATAGCACTTGTATACTGTACACGGCTACATATGTGCACAACATTAAAAATTTGCACGCTATTATATAAATAATTTGGCTGTCTGAACAAAAGCCACTCATTTTAAAACATTGCAATGTTTTCTGAAAAAGTTAAAATTAAAACACATTCATAAATGTTTTGCCTTTAGCATTCTTTATGTGAAGACGTGTCTTCCTGTAAAAGAGTTATTTTTTTTATTTTCACTATCCTTTTATGGAGGTTTAAATTATCTTGAGTTATTCAATAAAACCCACAAAATTGCTTTGTATGCAATTACTCAGAGAGAGCGCTCCATTATGTGACAGTCACGCAACCACATAATATCCCTTTCATCTATAACTTTCTGTTACTTTTGCCCACTAAGTGTTTGAGAAGGTAAGGCAAGTTTAAAATATTCCAATAGACTCATGCAGGCCTGGGTGCTGCTGATGCTGAGGGAGAAAGTCAGGAGATCTCTGCATGGTCCAAAGAGGCCTATTTATAGGGTAAATAATGCGTATGCGCCCCATTGCCCTAAATGGGATTCTCTGACTTGATTTGCTTTCATCATTTCAGAGCATCTGACTTCTTTTCTATTCTGAGCATTGACCTTCTGATAAGTGATTTTTCCAGCAGAAGGTATGATGATGGTGCCAAGCATTTGAGACAAACTTTTGGCTAAGGACTCTGTGGGTTTTCAGGAACACTTGAACGTGTGAGTTTGAGGGTCTCGTTTTTGGAGTCTAATTCTTATGGATCCTGTATTTTCTGATGGGTCAGACTCTTTAGTCTCTCTGTGCCTCAGTTTCCAGCCTATAAAAGGAAGAAACCATCATTTTTCCATCCCAGTGCGGGTACTGTGAACAAAAATATGTTAAAAATCATGAAGAACTCTAATACTATGGTAATGGAAGCCATATAACAAGGATGGGCAGATAGCCAAGAAAGCTTTTAACATACTTCAGTTTAGGTTTTGGAGTCTAATGAGGCTGAGCCAAATTCTTGATGGTATAAATCAGGAGTTTCACTGATCCATTGACAATCAGGCTGGTTGAAAATTTTGCAGGCATTTCTATGATTAGAGCTTCCTAGACTTACAGATACGTGAGAGGAAGACTTTCCCATGTGACCCTGTGCATGGTGCTCCAACAGTAGATTTTCAGAGCCAGTTTTCTTATCCTAGACTCCAGCAAAACACTCAAATATATATACACCTGCTGTGCTTGGTCAACAGGAGCTCATAAATTTATTAAGTCTTGAAAAGCCCACAGGAAGGAAAGAAGGTTGAATATATAACTACCTCCAAAAACATGGTACTTTAAGGTATATCAAAGCTTTCTTTAAGAAGGACAGATTACACTTTTACTTTTTATGTCTGCAGGCTGAACTCTTTTCAGCCTAAGATTCATTAAAAGGCTTATTGTGCAGAGCTGGCTGAATGAATGGTTTAATGATAAACAGTCAAACATAGCACAAAAACATGAAAAGCTGCATGTGCAGGTCCCCCAACAGGGCTGTTTGAAGTCAAACTCAACTTTGAAGTGCTCTTCAGGTTTTTACTTTCACCTTCCAGCAAGCCTCCTGGCTAGCAAGGAAGATTTTCTATCTTGGAGCTGTCTGTAGCCTGGTTAAGGGCTGGCAGGTGGGTGGTGAGGGGATCTGCTCTTCCTTAGCACGCCAGGAAGGCTGCAGAAAAGCTGCTCTTTAGAGAAGCTCCAGAGTAGTTTGGAGTAGCATGGATGTAGAAGTTTTTCATGTCTTCAATACAGCTTCTTAGAAAAAATATCAAGAGATAAAAATTGGTTCTTCCCAAGGCATTAATAGATGGACTTCATTTTAGGGGGGTTTTGGGTTTTGTTTGAAGTTTCTAAAGCAAACTGTTCAATTTAACTGCCCGTTTAACCACTGGTTACAATATAAAGGCTCACGGCTATGTCTACCGCCTCTTTCCCTGCAGACCTGTGTCCTTTTAGCATGTTGCAGAAGCTGACGGACTTTGCTGAATGTGCTGAACAGCAGCAGACTGGTTTGAGCTGTTACGGAGCAAGCAGTTCTTGCTGAGAGGACAGACCCTTCCACTGATGCCCTCACCATGGCACGTGGGCCCTAGCTGCTTTGCTGCTCTGCTTTATGCAGGTGCAACAACTGTAGCTGTCTCTAAATAAAATGATGCCTGAGAAAGCGAGTGATAGATATGCAGAGGACAGTAAGAAGTCAGGCAGACATCAGTGTAATTTTTTTATTACACGCAAATACATAGTGTGATTGTCTGGTTATCAAAATCTCCAAGGAGTGAGATTTCCTATTTAGCGTGAGGTTTGATGCATGGAAGGGACGTTGTAAGCATCATCCAGCATGAGATATGCTCCAGTCATTGTGAAGCCCTATCAGTGCTGCCATGAATTAAGCTGTGATTTCCATCTCTTGAAAGGGTCAGAATTGAGAGATAAATAAAGTTACATCTGTGAGCCCCATTTTCTTTCAGCTTCCTTTCTGCTACTCAGGTTTACACTGGAATCCTATTTAAATTGTTTATTTGGTACTCAGCCTGTGGAGAAAGTATGAGCCACGCGCACAGAAGCTGTAGGTTGCTGTGAATTTTCCCAGCGCTCCTATTGGAAATCAGTGCTTGACCCCAGTTATGATACCTAATCTGGTGGCAGAAAACAATGTGTTAGGAGGGCAAACGTCATCTTACTTTGTGATTAAGAAGCGTGTGAGATCTGAAGAGGCAGTGGGGGATCTCTCCTGTCTTGTGTGGAGACTTTCAGTGGAGAGGACTTGCAAGAGCTTGTCCCCTGTAGAGCTCTGAGAGGGCACCAGTAAGGTAAATGGGAATGGAGGAAAATGGACCTTGTTTTCATTCCCCCATAAAGATACAGCTCTTACCAGCTGGCATACCAAAGGAGAAAATGCCATTGTTGATACCTTAGGTGCCTGTAAGCTCAGAGAGCTTAGTGATGAAGAAGAAAAAAAAAAAAAGATAAAAGGGAAAAACTAGAACTCATAGAGGGGGAAGATGATTTTGTCCTGCCAGTTTATGTGCAAGCCAGGAATTATTCTTTCCTTGAGCCAGAAATATAAGGAATAAAGTAGTAAAGTGGTTTTTTCTTTTATCAGAATGAAAATGGTAGAAATTATTTCCAAACACACTCATAGGCACTCTTTTTTTTTATGTTTCATAGGAAAAAATGAAAACCAAACATTTTCAGGAGGCTGTGATCAGAACAAAGCACTAAGGCATTATGTTGGATCGTGTTTCCAGTTTTTTTCATTCTGTACATAAAACAGGTCTCTGGATTTTTTTTCTGCCTGCAGAAAACAAAGCTCTTGGCTCTCTCTGCCTTGTGCCTTCTTTGCCTGGCTCCCTGCGAGAGCAAGCACTGCCTTGGACACTCGTGGCTCTGCAGAGCTCCCTTCCTCCACAGAAACAAAGGTTTGCTCAGGTTACCTGCTGTAGTGGAGACCCCGGGGGTAAACCAGATTTGAAGGCAGTTCCATTTTTTTTAATTACTTGCACCTGAATGGAGCTACCTGAGCATGGGCCAGTAACAGATTCCTGGGAATTTAGGCCCTGCTCAGTCTTGTGCATCTTATCCTTATTGCTGAGGTGGCGGCATGGTTCTTAGGAAAAAAGAATTCACTTTTGACTTTCTGTCAAGAATATTCTAAGTCTTGAAGCTTTCTGTCTTTGTTGGTGAAAAATATGTTACAGTTACCTTTTAGCACGTTTGAATTTTTTCCATGTGCTTTCTATGTGTGATTACTCATAGCTCTGTGTGAGAATACTTGTGTGTGTTTAAAAGCCACTGGCTTCCTTTATTTTGTTCAGGAAGCATTCATCTAAAAATTTAGGTTCATGTCTTTACAGTAGGAGAAAATGGACTTCATAAATTGCAGGCTTTGATATAATCAAGTTTCCAAATGTCTTTGAGATCAAACATGTCAAATAAATCATTCAGTCAAGCCCGTTGCTCTTCAGTTTGGTGTTGAATGAATATGTTCTAATCTAAACCCTCTCAGGGCCAAAGACTTGGTCAGAGACATAAACAAACGCTTTCTCAACTTAGAGCAGAAATTTGGTCACTGGATAAAAGTTAGAAAACAATAAAATGTGAAACCAAAGTAGCAAACTAAAAGGAACAGAAAACTGTTTTCTTGCCTAATTGTAATTTTATATGTAATAAAAATTCTGCAGGTTCTGCGACCCATAATGATAGAAGTATTTGCTCCCACTGAACAGGGCAGGCTGGGCGAGTCGGTCATTCCCTCTTCCCTACAAGCCAGGTTTGTGAACTCAGGTCAGCTGCCTGCAGTTAATTATGTCCTGGTGCTGCCAGGTAAGCAGAGGAGAGGTGTTTGGAGATGCTGACCACCAGGGCTCGTCCTCCAGGTGATGATCCCACAGGCAGCAGAACAGATAATGAAAAACCTGGCAGGGAGGCTTGGAAATGAGAGTAGTGCAGGTTTACCAGTGAGTCACGGTGTAATGCTGGTAGCAGCACAGTGTTTGCGTGGTGTGTTTGTGACAGGATGAGTCAGGGAATGGAAAGATAAAGTTATGGGTTCCTTAAGCTGGGACTGGCGGTTACTGGCCATCTCAATATTTGTATGTGCATGTCCTTGTGCTGGCTCTTCAGAGAAGCTGCAGCTGGGGAGGCTTTTTGTTAGGACACTTGACCTCTAAGGTGGCTGGACATGAGCAGGCTCTGCAGGGGAAATGGGATATCACTGGCTTTAGCTTGGCTCTGGACTCTTGGTAAGATGTTTTCACTCCAGACCTGCTTTGAAGCACAGGCAGAGCCAACTTGCCCCTGTCTGCAGAGCAGCAGTCAGCTATTTCCCTGAAAAAATGGAAAATTCAGAGCAACACGCCTGCTGCTTTATCTGTCTGTCAAAATAAAGTTATTGGGAACAGAAAGGCACAGACCTGGGGGGAGGATGATACAGAAGCAATAACAACACTGTCCCTGATCCTTCACCACCTCTTTTGCAGCCTGGATGCCACTTGGTTAGGAATTTGATTAGGAATAAGAATATGCTAGCTTTTCTTGCCTGCATTTCCACATACCAGTGGTGGTACAGGGATGAGGGATTGCCCCTTAACGCATGCAGCACATCACAAATGCTACTGATTTTCTCTTTACAGCCTCCCTCCCATCAGACAGGCAAATACTGATTTTTTTAACCAGTAAAAGAAATAACAGTTAAGTGGAGATACAGCAGAAATCAGTGGCAGGAATAAAGACAGAGCAGCTGAGCATCAATCTGACAGCCGTGCTACCCCTAGTCTTAGATACACTTGTGCCCACTGCCTGCTGGCCAGTGAGCATCACAGAAGATGGCACAGGACGGGGCTGTGGTCAGGGTATTCCTTTCCCACAAAGCTCGCCAGGCTGTTTTCAGTGTCCTGAGCCATTCTACTTATTTCTCTCTCACTTAGGGAGAGTGGCTTCTGAGCCTGAGTTGAGATGCTCCAAATCTCATCCCCTCCCCACTTTCCTCTTGGCTCTTCTTGGCACCCACTGTGCCCGTGGCCACAGACATTAGAAATCACCCTTGGCATTCTGGGGAGGTACAGATGCAAGAAATTCCCTCAGGCGAGCTGGGTCATAAACCACACCATGAGCGCTTTGTCAAAGGCTGACTTCAAAGTGGCCCCAAACGGTGTTCCCACACAGCTGTTTCCCTCCTGCCCCACACCCCGATTCTGCTGGAAATTCTCACCTATTAGTTATGCCCTGCTGGAAAAGGTAAGCTGGGGAGGCAGGGCGCGAGGTGATGCGCCATGCAGAGGGACCCAGGCTGTCTCATTAATGCCTCTGGCTGGAGATGCTGCTGCTCTGCCTCCCTGTTGCTAAGGAAGGTTTCTATGGCAAAGGCCCACCAAGAAAGTGAGAATTAGAGAGTTAATGTTCAAAACAGATGAGCCTGACATTTGTCGGCAGCTGGCTTCTTCAGGGGAAATAAGCTGCTAGAAAGGAAGACTGGCCATCTCGGATGCTGTGCAGAGTGGGAGGTGCAGCTGGTGTGTTTACCAGTTTGTCTTGTTTTAACGTTAGTAGTTTGTGGTAAATGCAACCTATTAAATGTTGGTTGAGAAATACTCGTGTTATAGGTGTGCTCTCATAGGTTGATGAGCTGCAAACTTCTGTCACACCCCAAAAACTCTTGCTGTCTTCTAGGCATTTCCTCATCAGCTGGAGCAGAGAGTGGGGAGGTAAACATGACTTCCATACCCTCAGGAAAAATACACTAGTCAGGCTGGGACTGTGACTACACACATGAGACATCCAAAAATCCTGGCATCCCTGAGGCTTACCAATACCCAAGACCCATGAAGCACCTTCCTCAGCAGCCTGGAATGGTCCCACAGTGCTGCTGGTCTATTTTCTGTGTGTGCTGCAGAAACCCAGAGGCATTTGCATCTCATACCCAGTGCTCCAAGGTATGGGTGGTACCACCAGTGATGCCTTTGGACATGCCAGTCTGGTGTTTGGAGCACTCCACAGAAGACTGACTCTCCCACACCTGCACAGGGCGGAACACCCAGTACTTCTTCTCAAGAAAGCATTTCACCTTTGTTCCAGGTCGAGGTAATTTGGGAGGCACAGAGCTCCTGCACATGAAACCACGTTCTGTTGGCAGTGGTGCATCCCTGGTGGGAAAAGGTAAGAGAGAAGAAAAGGACACATGTCCTTCTAGATGGTGGGCATGATGTTCATGTGGGGTTTGGTCTCACTTTGGAGGAGTGTTGTGGTCCATCCTCAGATGGACCTGCCTACTGCATTTGTGGTTCACTGTAAGGACCTGGTGGTTGCTTATTTGATGAATGGGGTTATACAAAGTGGCTGCCTGGGACACCAGAGGACCAGGCTCGGTGCAGGAGGGATCCCCCAGTGCTACAGGTGCCATTGTGCGAGACCTCAGGCCACAGCGAGCGTAGTCTGCCCAACCAGCACCAGTGCGCTGGATCAAGGTCCAACAGAATGGCTGTTTACTAAACATTGTTATGTGTGGAAAAGGGCTTTAGAAACAGGCTTTCACGCAGCTGGGCAGCCCTTGCAAGCAGGAGCTAACCCCATATAAGGGGGGCTATCACAGCTTCTTGCTGGAGTGGGATTTCTGAGATTGAGGAAAGCTTCTAGACAGAGGTATATGAAATCTCATGCTGCTGCTGCCAGTTTCCCTTCTTCCCGTATTTCTCAGCACTGTTGGTCTTCCACCTTTAACAAGCTTTATATTTGTCAGGGGGGCAAAATGTATTAGCAAATGATACCTGCCGCTTTCTGTGACTGCTCTGCTTGCCTGCAGCCTGCTGCTCTTTCAGAAAGCTTGAGCTAAGCTGCCAGGAGTTCCTCTCCTCATGTGGTGCTGCTTGGGTGATTTTCTTTCCTTCTACAAGCCTATGGATGGTGCTGCTAATTCACTTACGGTGTTAACCTGGCCACAGGTTGTCCCGCTCCTCCCTCAGGGAGGCAGAAGACTAAACTCTTGAGCTTAAATAAGTGACCTGGCAGTTTTGTTCAGCATTTCTGTCTTGCTCTGTGGTGCACGGATGGTGGCTGACCCTTGTGCAGCTGATTAGAAGAGAAGTGGTTGGAGAAAAAGCCTGCAGTAAATCTGGGTGCTATTTTTGGTGTGCGTGATGAGAGAAATACTGGCACTGCCACTGTGCCTGCTCTCCAGCCCCTCCCCGGCCAGGGCCAAGCAGAGCCACCGTGCTTCTCCCCGCCATCACTGCAGCCTGCAAGTCCCACACACTCTGTGAGAAGAAATATCCCTGTGGTCAAGCCCTTAGTTCTTCCCCACCATGCCAGTGTCCGTGCCCCACAGTGCTGGATGGCACTTTTGAGTTCAGAAACCCAAACCCCTCCAGTCCCTCACCCCAGTGGTCCCACCACCATTCTGTGGACCCAGCTCAGCCCTCACAAACTCTTCAGTAATACTGCTTTACTAGGGAAGCCTCTCCATCCGACCAGCCTTCTGCTCGCTCTCTCCTGTGCTGCCCTGGCCTCACAGGGGAGACGGGCTGGACCAGTGCAAGCTTGTACAAAAGGATGCACCGTGTTCCTGCTCTCACTGAAGTTTAGGGATACACGTGCCACAACTCTCAGGTTGACTTTAGCAACGTGGGAGTTGTTTGCACTTTAATTTGAAGGCTAAACTAACTTTAATTTTAAAGTGAAACTCACTGGCTTCTAGTAAATTTTCACATAACCTGGTGCTGCTCAGAGGTTTTCTTTCTCACAGTTCTTGCACTGCTGCAGAAATAAACACGCAGATATGACCCTGGTTTCAGAGGCACAGATGGAGGACTTTCTCTTGGCTGTGGGGACAGAAAGGAGATGTTATGTTTATCTCACATTGTCTGAAAATGAATTACCTTGCTATAAGATAAGCAAATCTTTGCCTAGAGGAAACAATTTTCTCAAAGTTACAAAGGACTCCCTTAAAATATGCATCCTGCTCATTTCTCATGTTCTCACCTGCTCAGCTGTAGACTTGGAGGGGCTTAACTCAATTCCTAAGTGGAAAGATCATTGGCGGGAAGCACTTTGCAGCATGTTGGTTTTAAGAGGTGCAGTAAACTATTATAATGGGTGTGTCCATCCTACAAACTGTTCCATGGGATGAGGACAGACACTGCATTCATGATCTGGGCTCTAATCATTCTGACATCTTACCCAGAGATGCTTGCCACAACTAAGAGTTATGATTTTTTAATAAGCATTATTCATAATTTAAAGATGTAGCTTAAAGACATTACAGACTGCTGCCAGAGTTGTGATCTATGATCTGTAGAGGTTTACTCCTGGTTAGATATTACTGTAGAAGTGACTTAAATCTCCTCCCTCAGTTAAACAATACTCTAAATGTCATCACTGTTTACGCTATTAGTAGAGCACTCAGTAGCTATGATCTGTGCTCTGACAGTCTGCGAGCCTCGACAAGCAGCCGGCAGATTTACACTTTGGTGAAAACTGGCTCATTATCTCCAGCAGCAAATTCCTCTCATAAATACTCTTGTGTGCTCAAGCTGCAAATGGAGTTTGCATATACTGTAATGAAATCTATTTGCTAAATACTCTCCTAAGTGTTTTCATATCCGCGATTTGTTCTCCCTCCCAAAGGTGGGTGCAGCCAGGCACTGGTGGCAGCCAGAGGCACCGGTGTGCGGCCAGGCAGGCGAGCGGTGGGGCTGGGTGGGTTTGTGGCCACTGTTGTGCTCGTCCCAATGCACCGTAGGTATAACGGGAACATAACGATGAATAGGGCAATGTGTGGCTACGGCAAAGCGGGCCCATGGTCCATCTTGTCAAATGGCGCTTCAGCAAACCTGGAGCTCCAAGCACCTCCCAGGCAGGCCTGGGGAACCTTGCTGTTGGCTGTTAGGGCTGGTCTGCGTCTCTAATAGGGTTTCTCCTAATCCTGAATGGCTTTAACTGGGGAACATGCCATGTTACATCATTTCCACATGCACAAGGTCATTAACTATTAAAACTCTGTTATTCTTGTTATACAGATAATTGTTCAAATTTTGCTATGTCCTCGCCCTGAATGTCCATCCACAGCGCTGTGTTCCTTCATCTAATTACATGTTCCTTGAAACAGCTCTTCCTTGCCCCAGTTCTGTGTTTGCTGCTTTTAATGTTGTTGATTGCTTGTGTGCTCTGGGATGGCAAGGACAGGAGCTCCTGATCTGCCTTCTCTCTGCTCTTCCTGACCTGCTGTGCTTTGGTTTTGTTCTTTCTTTGCTGTTGTCTTGTTTGCCTTTCCCCCCCTCCCCCCTCCCCTGAGCTGGAAACAAAAGCAGGCAGCAGAAAATCCAAGTGGGGGAAGATCACAGCTATTTCTATAAAGAGCTAAACCCTGTTTAGCATCAACCACGCAGTAGCGGTTTCCAGTGCAGCTGAGGTAAGCACGATTCAGTTGGGAGGATTTTTTTTCCTGTGTGATCCATAGCTCCCGGTTAGGCCTGGCCTCTTCCAGTCCCCAGACACCCTCTGTTTCCTTCTCCTGGTGCTGAGCTTGGGAATCTGCTGCCATTCCTCCTCCTGCCAGGGACAAGAAGGTGGCAGAGAGCACTGTGGCAGTGAGGCTGGCTGGGCAGAGCAGGAGCAGCCCATGACATAGGCTGGAGAGGAGGGGATGTGTGGGGCAGCACGGGTGTGATAAGCCCTTTTTTCCTGCCTTTGTTTTAAAGCACTGCTAGAACTTGCCCTCCCTCTGCCCAGCCCAGAGCCGAGCTGATGCTCTGGTGTCAGGGAAAATGCTCGGTTCCTGTTAGGGTACTCAGTGCTCCAGCTAATGGGTTTGTGTGTGGATGAGAAGACACAGGTCACAGCGCTCATGCATGGCTGAGTACCACAGGCAGTCCCAGAAGCTCTGAGAGAGCCCTGGGGTGGGAAACCCATTGCCGGAGCAATTCAGAGAGCGGCTGTGAGTAGCTAAGGCACTCCTGGAAGCCAGCTTTGGCAGTCTTAGGGGAGGGAAGCTAGAAATGCCTCTGTCTTTCCATTATCGGCACAGAACAATCGCTGGTGGTTGCACAGCTTCAGCGCATTAGAAATGAAGCTCCCCTTTGCCTGGCGTGCTGTGCTGATGAGAGCGGTCACCCTGAGCCCCCCTTCCTGAAACAAAGCAGTGCTGCGCTGTATAAATTTGAAATTTCTCTCTTGCCACAAAAGTCCTTTTTTCCTGCACGTGTGTGAATGTATAGCAACAGGAACTTGCAGAAGGTATCATCCCTTTTCTGGTAGATAGCTCGGATAGAGCCAGAATAGATGGAGCAATGTCAGACGCTTCCAGAAAAGGGCTGGCCCTTGGCTCTGTTGTTTATATAGCACAATTCTTTGCATTCAGCAAGGAAGGCACAAACCAGTTATAGTTCAACTAATCTTACTAATCTTCTTTTAATGAATTTGTTTCAACAGAATTTCATTTCCACGCACACAATCAGCCTGAGAAAGGCAAATGGTTCTGCAGAAAGAAATCACCCAGCAGAAAAATTGCTCTCGAGATCAGGCCTCGGAGACATGAGACAAGCAAGCAAACCAGGTGAACAATGATAACAAAATTGGAAATTGAAGAACAGTTTATACTGCCATCTCTCCTAAGTTCCCAGAGTCATTCTGCACATGCCCATGTGAGTGACTAATGGTGCAGAGGCAGGTGTTGCTGCCAACAGGAGCCAGTATCTCATCAGGACTGGTACAGCACCAGCCTGCCTCTTTGCACATGCTGGAAAACATCAAGAGAAGGTAATGACTGCCTGGAGTCTCTGGAGGTGAGCACATATGCTGGGTGCCCTTTAGTTCTGTTGCTTTCCAATGATCCTCCTTTAGCTGTACCTCCCTACCTACGTGCAGAGAGCTTCCCAGGAGCCAGTCCTGGAACTGTCTGTGTCATCACATCAACTCCCACTTGGTAGCTGTAAGTGTCCTGATACAGCTACGTTGTTTGTACCAAAATCTTGAGCAATTTTTCTATTTTAAATGTAGGAACACAGCAAATTCTTTTCTAGATCCAAGGGTTTGGAAGTAATGCCCAGTTAAGGCAGATTTTAACATAAGATTTAAAAGCTTAGGAACAGGATTAGAAACAGGAGGGAGCTTTAGAGTGTTGCCTTAGGGACAGGACCTATTTCACAGGCATTGTCACTAAAGACCAGGAAAGTCCAGGAGATACTGACAGTGGTGGAGTCCCACTGAGCTCAGTGCAAGCAGGTTTTCACCATAAATTTCTCTGTAGACATCTATTAGCAGAGTACAGCTAGGCAAGTGATAATGGACTCTGCTACAGCTCTGCAAAAGATGAAAAAAGAACGTAATTAAATCAAAGTATTTTCCCAGTAACAGCAAATACTCTGAACCCCATCCAGAAAAGGACTTGTGAGCTGTCTTATGGACATGTGAAGTTGCTTTAGATATTGCAAAAACATTTGGTAACGAATTGACCATAGTACTTTTAGTATTTCCGCCCCTGGAACCTGAACTGAAAAAACGAAGTCTGATGCAGTTATGATCCTATTTTTGTATTTATTGTGTTATATGATCTCAGCCAAGAACTGATCAGCCTGTTTCTGCCTGTGTGCATGGTGCATACCATCACCTCTTACTCAGTCTGCGGTCTCTTAGCCATTTTCTGACGTCAGCATGGACTGCAGCACTTTCTGGTCAGGCTGGTCAGCAATGGACCTCTTTCTCTCCTGGACTGACATGTATCCTCTGCAGTAGCCCACAGACTCCCAGATGCCATTTTCTACTTGCCAGCGGAGCCAGATAGGGGGGGTGTTGTGGCTGGTGCTGGTGGGATGCATGGGAAGCCTATGAAGAAAGGGGAGAGCAGCACTTCGGGGTGCTGAGTCACAGGTGAGAAAAGCTTGTGTTCCTCAGGGCCATGGGGAGCATGGCTGGGAAAGCTCGTGTGGCCATGCATGAAGCTGACCCTGTGGGTTTGGTTTCAGCTGGGGTGTCATGAAGAAAACAACAGAGCAAAAAGCTCCAGATTTTTCTGGAAAGCCTCCAGCTACTTCTCTTTAAAGATAACACGGCCTGTTTACTCTTTGCTGGGTCATGTTTGCTAAATTATAGACTTGGCTTTTTAAAGGTAGACAAGAAACATAAGCACCAGTGACTGGAACAGTCTGATAGAGCAGGACCAGATGGATAAGCTTTCCAGACGGCATTTCCCCCACCAAACTGCTGTGTTGCCCACCCCACTGAGATGGGATTCACCCGGGGCTTGGAGGAGCTGCTGAAGTGCCTGGGAAAGGGTGAACTCACCGAAAGGGGCCTCCGGCACTTGCCGGGAAGAGCAGAGAAGGGGAGGGATGCTTACCCAAAGCTGTAGCTGCTGGTATGAGTGGCTCTCAAGCCCTGTGAGCATGTTGGAGATGCTTCACCAAAAAGTCCCTTGGGAATTGCTTCACCTGACAGATACACACACGTATGTATAGATCTCCTGCAAGCGCTGTAGCATCAGGTTAGTCTCCAGAACACGCCATCCTTTGCAGACGCAGTAATCTGGCTCTGTGAGTCATTTCTCTCATGACTCGGTGCTAGCATCAGAGCGACAGCAATTTCAGGCCTAAAGAAGAACCACCCTATAAATAAAAGAATAATATACATTAAAGTAGCTAATTGGCATTTCAGCACTTCAATATATCCACTTACAATCTCATTCTGTGTTAGAGCGGATTATGTGGGGTCGCTAATGCCTCTGCCTTCCTCGTCCCTTTGTGCTTTCTGCAATGGCCAGGAAAACATACTGCAATCAGGGGGATGGTCTCTGCAAATTACTTGCTAGATCGAACTGTATTCTTGAAATGAGCTTTACAAGTCAGCTGAACTGCTCTCCCAGCATCACAAAATTGAAAATTACAGCAAATTTCAAATCACAGGTGAAGAAAGTGAACTGGCTTGTTCTGGGGAACAGAACTATGGCTGCTATATGCTGTAATCATTAATGATCCCTGTTGGACTTTTCTGGAATCACAATACTTTCCAGCAGGGGAAGATACTTTATTTTTGATGTAGAATGTTTTGTGTAGGGCTGTGTCTCACCTTGTTTATATGATATTTAAATCTTCAGTAATTCTCTTGGAAGAAGGAAAGCAGGAAGCCTGTTACAGATGCTGTCGGCCACAGAAACATCTGGGAAGAGGATCCTACTTTCTGCTTCCTAGGTTAAAAGAGGTGGGTGATCTTTTCTTTTCTTGAAACAAGATATTATTTTTGCTGAAAAAAGGAAAGTCCTATTAGAGCAAAGCATTCTGCAGATTCCTGAAAAAGAAAAAAACCCTCAGAAGCTAAACAGAGAGGGAATTTTCAAGAGAATATAGTCCATTTCATCTTGATATGGTTCTTACCTTCAGCTTGTACTTCATTTTTATAGAAGAGCTTTAAAAACAGCTTCAAGATCTGTGTAAAAATTTGTGTTGTGTGAAATGAAGGGTTTGGGGTTTTGTCAGTTGGAGAGTCTTTGTTTGTGTTTTGATTCATATAGGCATCGGAGAAAATGTAACGTGGATGACCTATAAGCAAACCTGTCCTTCTGTGGCCCCAGCCACTTACCTTCTGTTTTCCCCAGACTTGGGTAATCATGAAGCTAATCAGGCTGATGAAGAAAGGCAACTTGCAGAGCCAGCCTGAAGGCAGTGACCCGTGGCAGGGGAGGGCTGGGGCAGCAGCTCCGGTCCCCTGGGAGTGCTCCCCACCTCGCCGCACTCCCAGGTGAGATTCCCGAATCAGGATCCCAGGCTTGTTCTGAGAAAGACCAGCTCCCACAGGCTTCAGTGGGAATGGCACAGGTCTACCAGACGGGAGAGTTGGGCCCTACCTGTTTACACAAGGTGTATGAACACAGTGGAGGACATGAATGGGTTTCAAGGAGGCGTGCAAGCGTGTTCCTAGTGAAACTGTGCTACGTCTGATGTTTTCATGGAGACTTCAGCTGTTTTCCCCTTAGGATCTCCTCTTTCTTGGGTCAGGGAAGGTGGTCCTGTCGCAGCCGTGTCCCCATGCCATGTCAGTCATTGCTGCCTGCTGTTGGCGGGATGAGGGGAGGCGGCAAGCTGTCCTGGGCAGGGACGGGTGCTCACCAGAGATGCTGGGTGCACGTGCATTTGTCACACTCTGAAACATGAATAGACCTGTAGGATATTCTAACTCTGTGTAAATATTTGTCAAGATGGCCAAATCCTCTGTGCTCGATGAAGTCAGCAGAGCTGCAGTAAGTTGCCCCAGTATGCAATGTCTCTATTTATAAGGAAAAACAAAGACTGGTGTTTTCAGCGTTTTCTTAGATTTGCTGAGGCACAGCAGCTTTGAAAGATGAGCTGTTTTCATGTAGATGCCCAGTTTCAGGTGGCCCAATTATTTCACAGCTCCAAAGTTCATAATATTTTTGGGAGAATAATATTCCTAGCTATGGTTTCTTTTACCAGAAACCTGCATAAGTATTGGAAGCACTGATTAGCCAGAGGTGGTGCCTTCCTGGTGAGAAAGTCAAGCTGAAGACCCATCTGCTGCCCAAGTCACATCTGGTGGCAGAACAGGTCCCCCCACACCTCATTCCGAACCTGTGAATGCTGAGCAGGGACTTGCTTGCTCACCTTCCACCTTTTTTTCCCTGTCTGTAGCAGCACCTTAACTAAATCACCTGCTGTTTTGTACATCCCAATAGCCTTTGTTATAAGGGGTGTGTGTATATATATATTTTTTTTTTTTTTTATACACACACGCATATTACAGTTCCTGTGCTCACCCAAGAATTGCTACAGCAATGCATTCCCCGTTACTTGGCTTTTGAAAGATGTAAAGTAAAAGAGGAAGCTATAAATCCAACTTTGTACTCATAGGATATGTAGGAGGACAAATAATCATATCTTGTCAAGCAAATGACTGTGTAAATTATTTTTCCATCTCAATGCATAGGAAGAAAGCCACAGCTACTGAAATATACAACTCAATAGGTAAAATATGCATCTAGCCTAGAAATATAGTACATCTATTTCCAGGTGCCACAAAACATGTGTTCATCAAGAAGACTATTAAAACATTCATTTCCTAAGGACATTGGCATTAGAGTATTGAGGAGTTCGAGTACTGGGTAATGAATTACACAGGCAGAAAAGTGTGCACTATAAAAGGTGAGTTACAAGGCAAAGTCATTTCCTTAGGAAGAAGGCAAATATGCCAACACTCTTGGCATAGGACAACTAAATTCTACCCTGTCTTCACAGATTGATATGTAAAGTATGTATTTTTGAAAGGTCATGTCCTTTATATATTTATAAGACAGTCTGCTGCTGCTTTTTGCTACTTTTTTGGAAAGGTGCTGTAGCGTAGGAGTTAATTTTAAAAAATATCCATGATCCAAAGGCGAAATGCCAGTTTTTTTTCCATTCTGGATATTTGTATCTGTAGGAGGTGGTCAGCAAGAGCTTCATCAGCAATGAAATAGACTCAGAATTTAAAATGAAGATGATTAAGCCAGGCTTACTGAGTCATGTACTGAGCTTAGCCAGGAGGATAGTAAATGGAAGAAAAGGAAATGACACAACTCGGTTAACGAATGAGTTAGCCAGGAAAGTCACCACCAAGGTGCCAGCTCAGAGATGGAAGGCTCCCTGAAGCCTAAGGCTGTGCAAGGGAGCCGGGCTCCTCGGCGCTCCGCTGGGCTGCAGGCAGTCGCCGGTCCTGTTTCCCCTAGGCAAGTCCATCGGTCCGCGACACGGCCACGCTATTACTATTACCATTTATCTTCCCTGTGGCAGGTGGTGGTAGCCAAGTGATAGGGATGGGAGGCCTCCCCAGGCTCATTCATCACCTGGCTTTGGAGAGCATTTCGGAGAGCAACCAGTATTGAGTTAAAAATGTAAACGTTGCCTTTAGCAGGGTTAATGAAATAAGGCTAATCCAATTTTCTGGCAGTCTACTCATAGATCGGATGGATGGGAAGAGGTGTTTGAGCATAGTATTGATTATATTGACTGCACTTCAGAATTTTCTTGGAAGGTTGTCAAAATATTGTTCCTCAGGGACCTGATCTGCCTGCAACAATTTATCTTAGCATATTTTTAATGTCCAGGCTACTTGGCATCTCCTCTGTTCTCATCTCTGTGCTTGAACAGAGTTTTGTATTTCAGAGGTGATACTTCAGCCTGTTTGGAAGGCAGGCGGGAGGGCTAAGGGGGAATCTATAAATAGCATCTTAGTTTGGAGCCTAGAGATTTGGAGTGTGATGTGGCCATCTATGCGTGAAGCAGCAATCGGCTCTGCAGAGGGCATATTACACTCACCTTAAAGGAACTTCATGGCCAAAGCAATGCTGAAGAAAATCAGACTTGCTCTGTGGCTCCCTATGCAAAGTGGGGGTTTTAATTACATAGTGAACTATATGAGTTAGCTATGCGTTTGTCAGCATGTCTCAATGTATTTACACGGGTGTCCCTGATTATTCCCACGTTAGGGAGGGGGAGATGGGGCTGCAAAGGCTGCATGGAACATTGGTCCATCAGCAGTGGAGGCTGGGTTCGCAGTTTCTTCTCCTGCATCTTGGTTGTGTTGGGGAGGAGCTTCAGCTTAAATATGGCCTCATTATATGGGATATCAGAAAAATTACCGGCATAGGAACAAATAGCTCTATACAGTACAGAATTATGTGGAGTTGTTAGATTCACCTGCGTTGTGTCAGATATAAATAAGACTAATGTAAAAGGTGTTGCGAGATCGGGAAGCAGCTGGTGGCTTTGAATTCTTGCATAGGATCAGCAAAGCACGATGTGCTGACTCTGGAAGGGGCAGAGGAGAAACAGTGTAAAACTAAAACAAAACCTGTATTTTTTCCAACAAGTAAGAAAGACATTACAAAGTTTGAGGATTTGATAAATTGCCTTTCAATTCTTTTTTGTTGTTGTTGTTCATAGTTGTGGCATTTTCAACAGTATTTTTTTTCTAGAATAGAAATATCCATGAGCTCTTCCCAGCAGTTAAAGATCCTTTGGATGAAACAACTCCTTTGTTGTGAGGGGGAGGCTCAGGACTGCAGAAGACAACCTTGTGGTATTAAAGCAGCCGCTGTGCCCCAGCCATCCCTAAAGGTTTGTGTGACTGTGGTGGCACCAGCTTCAGCCCATGCACTCTGGTGAGGAGAAAGCCAGGGGGGCTGGTGGTTTTTAAATTGAAATTAGAAAGCCAAAAATACATGTAAACAAAGTTCAACCTGACTATTGTTTCTAGGAAAGCAAAGGCCAGGGCTACGGGTGGAACTAAAGGACCTGTGAGTTTGTTCAGTAACAACATTTCTGCTGTCTAAATTAACTGGTGGAATAGGAATGTGGTGGTGGTTTCAGACTTACATACAGAATAACATTTTCAGGTTTATTTTTTTTCTTAGGTCTCCTTCAGTGTGCTAGTCACTCATGCAAAGTTTCTACCTTGTTGCACTTGTGTTTGTAAGAAGAAAATCAATTGATTGTGTTTGGATCTGAGTAAATTTAACCTTGTGGGAAACAGTTTTCCTGTCAGATTACATTTGCATCCCAAAACTTATTTGCAGTGATTTGATGCACCTCCTCTTGTTATGCCACATGAATGACAAGCAAGGAATGCTGGGTTTATCCCATTTAATGATTTATCTTTATTTTTATCTTTTCTGTGTCTGTACATAGCGTTCCTGGCCTGGCTTTTACATACTTAATATGGGAGTACAAGTACTGGTAGTGTCTAAGTGGTTTGTTGCTCTGCTTTGACATTTATTTAGCAGGTGGCAAAACACACAGCCATGGTGGAAAATGTGGTCCTTGCAGAAATTTTATGTTGCATCTCATCCAAACAGTTTGACACCTCTTAAGTCAAAGAGGAGGCAGGGAAGTAGGACTGAGAGGTTTCTTTTTGTGCTTAGGGGCAACAGATTTACAACGTGAATCTAAATGGAATCTAAAATTCGAGCTGGAAAAAAAGTTCCACTTAAAGGAAGTATGGTTTTGGAAAGAATTTTGATAGACAGTAAAGAATGACCGTGTGTTTTACGTGGAAATCTCAAGACATGCACAGTGTGCCTCCTCTTCTGTGTGTTGGCACGAGCTTAAGGCAAGAGGAAAATAACCCAAAAAAGGCTCTACCAAGGTGACCCTGAGCAAAGTTCTGGCAGGGATGGATCCCACCATCTCCAGTAGATGAGATGCCCCAGTGGTGCTGACTGCAGTAAGCAGAGTAGTAGGACAACTGTCCTGATGTGGGTCACCCGCTTGAAAAATACATGCTCAGTGTTGGGCAAAGGCTTAGTTCTCATTTAAACATTTAAATGGGGTGGCACAGACTGCACCCCACAGCTACACCAGGAGAGGTTTACTCTGGTTTACATATGAAGCCAAACAACTCTGGTGTACTCAGATCTGGTGACATAATCAGGCAGCCACAAAGGTGGTATAAATCTCATTATTTCTTTTAGACCCTGCCCTGTACCCTGCTTATCCAGCCCAGAGGTCTTGGCTGCTCTGCAGTACTCCCACCGAGCCGCCCCACGAGAGGCTGGCTTTTCTGCCAGGGTAAAGCCAGGGGCCCTATTTTTAGGCAGATGCCAGGAAGGTTTTTGGGAAGCATATCAAGGAGCAGCAATTGTAGGAGCTGGGGAGCTGCCAAACAACCATTTTCTCTCTCTCCTCCCCAGGCACGTAGGACCTGCACGGCTCATTGTCTGCAGGTTTTTGTCTTAGCAGAGGAAGGCAGAGCTCTCTGCGTTGGACCGCTAGTCATTACATAGCAGATCTACTGAATGTAAAATAATTGTCCTATAGTTATTCACCAGTGTATGTTACACTTGGAATCAGAGGTCACTTTTGTTTCCTTTCTGGGGGAAAACATTGTAAGTGAATCTGTAATTTTGAGTACGCTAATTCCAAGACATTTGCAGATACTGAGTGGTTTCCTGGAATAACAGCCTCTCTCAAGAGAAATGTCAAATGCATTTAATCAGCCACATTTAGAGCTCTGCAACATCTGCAAATGAATTATTAACAATCTCAAATGTTTTTGAATGATCCAAAAGTCAGGAATAACGTAGCCCTTCAGATAATCAGCTCTGATTCAAGGCTTCTCCTTTCCACTTTTTATGCACTAGAGGCTGTGCACCTGCCTGCTGCTGCTAACGGGAGTTGCTTGCAGCTCAGATAAACCTCTCTGGAGGCAACTGGGTGGCTGAACAAATGCAAAGTGCAGCTGGAATCCAGCTGTGTCTGTACAGATTTATGCATCATGTGGTAAATACCCACTGATTGGTGTTGTGTGCCTTGGGGGGAGGTAAAGTATGCCCCAGGGAATGCCGTTCCCACATGGCAGTCATCACTGCACACGACTCTTGTCCACAGAAGTCCTCCACTCCCACAATGCTATATTTGACCTTAATTAATGGAAGATTGGTCTGGGTAAGGTTTGCTTGGAGAAGCAGGTTTGAGCCACAAGTCTTCTCGTTAGCTAGCAACAGCAAGAATAGCAGAATAAGGCTGTGAGGCAATGCATGGCTCAGGTCGCCCAGGTTCCAGTCTCGGCTTGCCCTTTGCCGTGCTGAGAAAATTATAGATGGCTTATGTCGCTTTGTCTGCAAAGCAAGGTATCTTGTAAAGTGCTTTGAGAAATACTAGTGACTGTCATATTGCATGTGACTCAAACCCCTTCCACTGCAATGTGGAAGTACCCTATTAGAAAAAAAACAATTGCAACAATCAGATTTTTTCAGATGAGGTAATGTGCTTACATTAATTTTTGAATCAAAAAATGTTCTCATTTAAGAACCCCAGCTGATAAAATAATGGAGCCATCAAGATGCAGATGTAAACAAAACACTTGCAGTAGCATGTGAATTAATGCAAAACCAAAAAGATATTAACTCATGGTTGCCAACACAATGAATTCTGGTATATGTAGAAAACCAAAATCCTTTGGGTTTTGAGGAAGGTGTTCAGCAACTTGTTATATTCAGACCAAATGCAGAATTCCTGTTCAATATGCTTGTTGGGGAGGACCTGAAATATGAGGATGCAGTCAAGCTTACTGTAGGTTTTAAGAGGAGCAGAAACATTTTATTTTTTTTTGCTGGACGAAAGCCACTGATAAACAGAGAGAACAAGCCAGCTGCATCTGGGATGCTGTCAGATCGTAGCACAAAAGAGGAATTAAAAATCTGCTCCTTACTTTGCCTGAGTAAAAATTGCAGGGTGGCCACTTTATTTTGTATATAATTATAATAATAAGCTTGATAGTGTATCTGTTACAGATTATGTATTCTGTTTGTATTATTAACATCATGACTGTTTGTCCCACTACACTCATAAGGAAAACAAAACACAAATGAAAGCAGAAGTGGCTGTGGCTGTTAAGAACAATTAAGCACCACACAGCCTCTCTGCCAGGGGGCTGCTCTGGAGTGCTTTAATGGAGCAGATCTCGTGTAACTATGTAAATTTTGATAATGCTGTCTTGCATGTTCAGATATAACTATCTGCTCTTCTGCAGGAGCTTTGGTTACATAGCAA
Source organism: Falco biarmicus (assembly GCF_023638135.1). Classification (NCBI taxonomy): domain Eukaryota; kingdom Metazoa; phylum Chordata; class Aves; order Falconiformes; family Falconidae; genus Falco; species Falco biarmicus. The sequence goes on along the minus strand of NC_079300.1, from coordinate 20,321,376 downwards.
GAGGCAGCTATAGCCGCCAAGGGGCTGCTGTTTAATATTTGCTCATTTCATTTCAAAACGGGATTGAAGATTCATTTGTTAGAAATAAGGCACTTCACAGGGAGGTTAGCTGTCTGCTTTCTGTGACTAGAAGAAGAAAGGGTATTGATGTCACTTTTTAGCTTGAAATCAGCTTGAAACTTCCACGTAGTTCCGTTATACAACATGCAAATCTGTTATTTCAAGCTCCAAAACCCTTTTCTTATTTATGAAGATGAACCAAAACCAACAAAGTCCCTAATGGCTTGCACGCCCTGTAAGTGAGATGGTCTTCTAAAAAGTGATGTAGCTACTCATGCCAAGGTTTGGATTTTCCAAGGCTTATTTCTTCTTCTACGCGGTCTCTGAAAGAATCTGTCCTTTTATGGGTAAATTTGTACCTCTTGTTCCTCAGATGCAAATTCATTCTGGTATCCACGCCTTTCATTGAGCTGTTCTTGGGTAAGAGTCTGCAGGCAGCGTTTATACCATGAAGTTTCCCAGGGCGTTAGTCAACATGGGAGCCGGGGTGGCCCGGGGAAAGGGAGTGCTGTGGGCTGTGGCAGAAGGGAAATGAAGCTGAGAAATTTAAAACTACCACGCTTCACCACGTTTCTTTTGTGGGGCATCTCTTCTAGGTCCTCTGTATGCCTTGTAGATTAGATATTTTATTGCCTGGCATATGTTCAAGGAATAATAGCTGAAACAGGGACCTGTGAACCTCTGTCCCTTTGCTGGAATCATTCCTTTAGGAAAGAATGAGATCAGCTAAAGAGGTAGATTCATAGAATGGTTTGGGTTGGCAGGGACCTTCAAGATCATCCATTCCCAGCCCCCCTGCCATGGGCAGGGACACCTCCCACCAGACCAGGTTGCTCCCAGCCCCGTCCAGCCTGGCCTTGGGCACTGCCAGGGATGGGGCACCCACAGCTGCTCTGGGCAGCCTGGGCCAGTGTCTCACCACCCTCACAGGAAAGAATTTCTCCCTAATATCTGATCTAAATCTGCCCTCTTCCAGCCTCCAGCCATTCCCCCTGTCCCGTCACTCCATGCCCTTGTCAGAAGTCCCTCCCCAGCTTTCCTGCGGGCCCCTTTAGGCACTGGGAGGCTGCCATAAGGTCTCCCCGGAGCCTTCTCTTCTCCAGGCTGAACAGCCCCGACTCTCTCAGCCTGTCTTCCTAGGAGAGGTGCTCCAGCCTCTGACCATCTTCGTGGCCTCCTCTGGACTTGCTCCAACAGGCCCATGTCCTTGTTACGTTGGGGGCCCCAGAGCTGAAGGCAGCACTGCAGGGGGTCTCACGAGAGCAGAGCAGAGGGGGAGAATCCCCTCCCTCGACCTGCTGGCCACGCTTCTCGTGATGCGGCCCAGGATACGGTTGGCTTTGTGGGCTGCAGGTGCCCATTGCTGGGTCATGCTGAGCTTCTCGTCAGCCAACACCCCCAAGTCCTTGTCCTCAGGGCTGCTCTCAGTCCATTCTCTGCCCAGCCTGTGTCTGTGCTTGGGATTGCCCCGACCCGTGTGCAGGACCTCGCACTTGGCTTGTTGAACTTTGAGGTTTGTACAGGCCCAGCTCTCAAGCCTGCAAACTTGCTGAGGGTGCACTCAATCCTGGTGTCCACGTTGCTGACAAAGATGTTAAATGGTGCCGGTCCCCATACTGACCCCTGAGAAACACCACTTGGTCTCTACTTGGACATCGAGCCATTGACTGCAGCTCTTTGAGTGTGACCATCCAGCCGATTCCTTATCCACTGGGTGGTCCATCCATCAAATGCATGTCTCTCCAATTATAGAGACAAGGATGTCATGCAGGACAGTGTCAAGGGCATCGCACAAGTCCAGGTAGATGATGTCGGTTTCTTTTCCTTCATCCACCAACTCTGTAACCCTGTCATAGAAGGCCACCGAATTTGTTAGGCACAATTTGCCCTTAGCAAGCCATGTTGGCTGTCACCATGTGCCTCAGCATAGTCTCCAGGAACATCTGCTCTATGACCTTGCTGGGCACAGAGGTGAGAATGACCAGCCTGTAGTTCACTGGGTCTTCCTCTTTTCCCTTTCTAAAAACAGGGGCTATGTTTCCACTTTTCCAGTCAGTGGGAACTTCACCAGGTTGGTGTGACACCATTGAAAGAAAGGAGGGCAGCAAAACAGGAAAAAAATACGCAATCTTATGTTTTTCACAGTGAAACTTAAACTCATCTGTTTTAGCCATGAGGACAAAACCAGCAACGTGCACTGTACCATGGCTGTGTGGTGGCACAAGCGGTGCAAGGTGTTAGCTTTGATGGGTGACTTTACTCTCTGCCCAGAGCTGGGGCAGAGGGCACACAGACGCCTATGTGCTTTAAGGCTGCTGCTGCAAGAGGGAAACACGGGAAAACCCCTTCAGAGCCGCCTTGGTGTCCTGCTCGTCCTGCGCTGTCTGAGCAGGAGAAATGTGCTGTTCAGGGCCTGTGCAAGGGCCGGGGAGGTTTGTTATCTTTGGTGAGCTTTGCCCAAGGCCTGCCAAAGGTATTTTGATTTAGTCTGGTATCATGATAGTGTTTGGAACCACTATACGCCTCCATTGAAGTTGTGAGTAATCGAAGGTGTGAGTGACCGAGGTCCTGCACAACCTCCTGCTGCTCCACAGTGGCAGCCCCACGCCGCAGCACGCAGGTTGCAGCATGTCCAGGAGATGAGATGTCTGGGCCTGGGAGGCTGCAGGAACACAAGTTCTTCTGTGTCAACATCATGGAGCCCTCGGTCCCTCGCAGAGCTCAGCCACGGGACAGCAGGTTGCTCCTGAGGGGCTGTTGTTCCTGGACAGCAGCTGAAACTGTGCAGCCGGCCTTTCCAAAAAAACCCCTCTTCTTCTGGGAAAGATATTTTGCAGAGATTGACAAGCCATTCCTCACCTGCTATGTGAGATGAAGCGGTGGGAAGATGCCCTCACTACGCCCAGCAGAGCCAGACGCATGCACAGCCCACACTATGGCACCAGCTGCTGAGTCCCCTCCCAGCATCTGTCGCCTGCGGAGCAACGCCTGTGTCGGCCGGGCATCTCGGGCTGTCTCACAGCCTTGTGCTGCCCGTTATTTCCTTTTATGAAAATATTTATATGAGTTAATTATTTTTCTCTCATAAGAAAAGAAAAAAAAAAAGTCATTTATCTACAGCCCTGTAAAAAACAGTGTCTAGCAAGTAGGCTACAGCGTTAGGCTTTGGCACTCTGTGTGTGGGTAAGGGCACTAAGTCAAGTCTCCTGTTAAAATATGCTGTTAGAAGGGAAATATAAAATTGTGAAACTTGTTCATTGAAAACGGCAAACATTCATTTAAGTCTCAGTACTCTTGGTTTTGTTACTCTTCCCCGGTTTTATGCATTACATGTTTAAGTATGAAATGTTACTGATTTGACCAAAATAAATTTTTCTGGACTATGAGGATTGCACGAGCAGTATTAGGATCAAGCAGGATAACAGTATTAAGAATCAAAGTGATAAAATAATATTATTTGTTTAAAGCACAGTTTTGTTTTGAGTAAAATGAAGTGATTCCAAGTTCTCAGTGTCACAACCAAGTGCGTCTCGAAGGGCAACAGGTTTGTCCTTCCCTGATGTACATAAGTGATTTTGACTCTTGTATTTTTTGTTTCATGTTTAGTGTTTTGACTCATCCATGCAAGAGGAAAATGAAGGATTTGCTGTGGCCCAGAGCAAGAGCTCTGACAGAACTCCCATTGTCTGTGCTTGCTCGGGGTAACGGTGACACTGACGATGAAGTCTTATTTCTGCAGCCTTTGTACTTGGCTCATTAGACATTGCCTCACCGAAAAGCATCCCCACCCCACGAAGCTGAAGAATTCTACAGGGAAAGCCACTTTTAAACTATAATCCTGGAAACACCTATGTCTGAGCTGTCCTAGTGAAAGTCATGGCTGAGTCATATTATACAAGCACCGTTCCTTCTGTAAAAGAGCCGGAGCTTTTCTAGAACATCCACTGCAGGTCTTAACTGGAGCTCAGGAGACATCTCAAGTGTCCAGGTAATGTAGTGAATAATATATATACTTATGTATACATGTACCGGTCATTTCATGAAATGGGAAATAATGTTTTTATTAGACAAAAACGCGATGTTCCCCACAGGATGTGTTCTGTGCTTGCCTGGCCTTGGAGCCCATCCTGTCTTTGTGGCAGCACCGTGCAAGGTGCCCAGGCACCCAGGCACCCAGAGGCAGTGCTTCCCAGCTGCGCCAGCACAGCTTCCCAGAGCTGCTGCCGCTCGCCTGCAAAAGTTTAATTTTTAATTATTTTAGAGCTTCATCATAGAGTCTGTCTCAGCTGGACGGACCGTTTACCTTCCTCCCGCTGCCAAAAGATACATAATCATTAATTATGTGGGGCCTAATTTTGGAAAAGTTAATGCATTTACTTCCCTGGTTGACTTCAGCAAGCTCTTCATGTACACACTGCCCTAAAGGTGATGCCAGTCGGTGTTCTTACAGCGCAGAAACCCAGAAGTATATGCGACCAACTTATTCTATGGTAAAATAATACACTCCAGAAGAGTTGTCTGTAGAAGCAAAAATACATGTTTCCGTTCCGAATTAGTAAGACTTTATCAACTGCCACAAAGGAACACAGTCTATTGTCCAGAAATAATTTATTCATCAACAATAAAACACTGAATAGAAAAAGCCTTGTAAATAAAACTATATATATAATGCTTTATTTCTTTATTCAGTACTCCACAAAAAACACTACAGACAGTAACAAAATAATCCAATTAATCTTAAAAATTTCAACTTATAATTGTCACTCTTCATTTATCATGTTTTATTAACAATGCAAAGGTGGTTTGTTTACATATTGTAGTTTAACTTGATTTCATTAAATTGTTTCTTAAAACAGTTGAAGCAATTTGTTGTTTGCCCCATAATTTATGACATATATATCAATAAACAATATAACAGCTCTGAGAAAGGTATGCAGACTGTTCAATGGTAAGTAGTCTACCATAGGTTGTTTAGTGGGAGAGTGGGAATAAATCACAACTGAATTGGGATAGAAGTCAACACATTGAAGAGAAATAATATTTGGGGAACAATTACATATTTTCCATTGCCCGTTTAGTAATGTGATCTCTTTCAAGCTCTGATTTCTCCTGTTTTAGATACTCTAGCACCTTTGCTAGCATATCCTCATCCAGGTACTGCCTGTTCTGTGTCTCGTCAGTTTCCCCGGTCATGGAAAGCCTTTTGCTGAGCGAAGCCAACTTCGCAGCCTCCTGTGGTCCCAGCTGACTGAGGTGCTCTCTGATGGCCTTCTCCAGCTGGTCGTCTTCCTGCAGGTCGCTTTCAGAAGCTGGAACAGGGACACGTTTCATCTGGTTCATGTTGATAACTTCAGGATATTTTGCCAGCACCTTTGCCAAGTAATCAGCCAGCTCTTCATCCTTCTTGTTCAGTTTCTCATACTCTATTTGTTGCCTTTCCAAATCGGTCATCCATGTAGCTTTAGGAAACAGGTGTCCTTTCAGTCTTCTGGGAATGTAAGACAGTCTTGGCAAATCATTTTCTTGATTAAGACGATTTAGTAAGTAGGAGGGATTCTGATTAGCTAAGTTGTCAGTTCCCAGAAGACTGACGATATCTTCAATATTGAGGTCTTCAGGTAGATTATCTGGAATAACATTAAGAGGCTGCTTCATGTACCCATTTTTAGAGTTTATGTTATTTTTAAATATGTCACTCTGTCCTAGATTGGTTTCAGCGATCTCATCGAGGTCTTCTGGGAATTCTACTTCCTGCTCAGCTTCCAGCCTTTCACTCTGAAGCTGCTTTTTTTCGCCAGCTTTCAACATGTCTATCAAATCCTCAGGAGGAATTTGTAAATTCCTTGAGATTTCTATCAGCTGAGATATTGACTGAGGATCGAGTTGCTTATCCAAAAATGTGGGTGCTCTTTTTTCCTCAGGTACCCCACCAGTCCTTAATTTCCTATTCCCAGCACCGTCCATCAGCCTCTTCAGGTAGTAATTCATTAGCTTTGAAACATCCTCTGACATTTGATCTTTATTTTCTCTTCTTATTTCGTCCTCAAGGAAGCTGAGTTTCCCTGATCTTTTTATTTCGTCGTCAATCTCCTCTTCATGTTTATCAACTTCCTCTTTGCTATCTTTTATCTCTTCCTGGGTTTGACTTTCCACTTTTTCCTCTATGGGATTCCAATCTTCTCCTCCAACCACATCTTCATAGGCAATGTTATTCACTTTATATACATCATCTTCATCATCCGTATATAACTTCTGGTCTTCATCCAGCCTTTCTTTCTTGTGGTTGCTAGGTCCTGCCATCTTCCCCAGCTCCTGAAACACAGATTCCAGTGTCGCAAGGCTTTGGGGTGTGTATTGCTCTTCCACTATTTCATTAGTGCGCTTGAAAGGACTGTCTCTTGAGCTGTCTTCATAGTGCCCAAGTGGCATTTTGAGATATTTTTGCCACCTCTCAGGCCACTTGTAAGCCTCGTAATCGTCAGTTACTCCAGCTGGAAAGTTGTTATCCGAACTCAGACCATAAGGTTTATTCTCCTTTGGGCCAACTTTCGACTCTTTCTCAGCTTGCCGCAAAGCTTCCAACATTACCTTAACCCATTGGGACTCATCTTCAGTCAAAGAATCCCTTAAATTATCTGGTAGATGAACCTGATCTTTGCTTTCTTTCTGTTGCAGGAGATACGGGACACTTTGATAAGAGTTGTAATCAGGGCTGCTTTCTCCCTTGTTAGTTTGCTTGCGAAGATCTTCTATGTATTCCAAAGCTTTGATCATATCGGGATTTGGGAACCTTTGTAAGTTTTTCATTACATAGTCTGGATCTTTCTGAAGCAGCTGGTGCTGCTGGAAGGAAGCTGCATCAACCCAACAGATTAGGACAAAGAAAAAGGTGAGAGCGTAGGCTGCTCCAAGCTGGAAGGCTTTCGTTTCTGCCATGTTTAAAATATTTCCTTGAAATAAAGAAGAAAGAAGAAAAAAGAAGCAGTTAACATATGGAGACAGGCTTAGGAAACTAAGAAGCAAAATAGCAATTGTTATTTTAAACTGGAACTCCTCATGAAGCATACCACCAGTGCTACACTTGTGTATTAGTTATGGAAACCTAATATTACTCATATATGGAAGCCATGTATTTTGGTGGAAATTTGAGATTTTCTGAATTGTTCCTATGATTCCTCAGTTTACTGGAAACTATTTGTTTCCTATGCTATAAATTGCTTGTCTCTATGCTCAACGTACTTTATGAACATCAGTTTTCCAATGGCAGTAGGAAAGTATAAAACAGAAATCCATTATAGCTCATGAAATCCCCATGAAGGAATCTGGATGACATTTTTATGATGAAAATGAAGGACCCAAATGGTAAAATAAGTATATCCATATATTCAAATGGTAAAATCAGTATATCCATATATTTAAATGTGGCTCAAAATATTAATATTAAAACTGCATACAAAATTTTTTTGTAAGATTATTCCATAGGGCATCTACTTTCATGCCAGGGTGATACCGCTGAATGATGCTAGACTGCAATGAAATTAATGTTATGAAGTGGAGAACATGGCATATAAATTGACTTGCAAGTTTATCTGTTGTTAGTGTTATTACTTCCTTTTTTGATGTTTCGTAAAAAATAATAAATTATTTGTATTATAGGTGAATTTTACTTAAGATCTTCTGTGAGTGAACCATTTTCCTAAGAGCAATGATCTCCTATATAAAGGACAAACTACAATTTATCCTAAAGGTACAACATAATTTTATTTAATCCTTTAAACCCCATCTTGGAAATGAGCTCAAGTAGGTAGGTTCTGAGTGATGATTTCATTCATTCGTTCACTTCAGCAGAAATTGAATCAGGTCCCAGGACAGGCAGAAACGTGGCCATTGGCAAAAGTGAGCTAAATTCAGTTAGAATAGATCAGTAGAAGCCCATGCCTAGTCTGTCTGCCCAGCTTATGGTAGCCAACAATAAATTCTGGAACAGAAGTGGGAAAAATATGCCTGTGGCTGAATGAAGATCACAGCGCTGCTGTGTGTGAGTATAAAGCCACACAAGCCCAGTCTTGTGGGGAGCTGAGCACCCTCCACCCAGTGAAGGGGAAAATTGCCATCGCACATCTCCTAGGAGATGCTCAGGCACTGATACGCTGGCGCCGTGAGGCAGATTAGACTCTTTTCTGATCCAGTTACATTAACAAATAAAGTACAATAATGAGAAAGAAATGATAAAGATATAAACTGCTTTGATTAATTGACCTATTTGGGTTCCTTGGGTTTTGGCTCGGTAAAAGCATCCTATTGAGATGCTGGCAATTCATGACAGACTGAAAGAGCTATGTATACCGCTATTTGCACGTTGCTCTAAGTAGAAAGTGAGGGTGGGTACGGTCATTTCAGCTCACTCGTAGATTTTTCCGCTTAGTTTTCATTCCTAACATAATGTGGCTTAACTAAATAATTAAAGCAGTATCAGTTCAGAGGGCTGCTTTTTTCCCCCTCGGTATGCCTGGGCAAGCTAACAGCTGTAATAGCAAACCATTTCCCCAACATTTCTGACCACCCAAGCCCAGATGCGTTTGAGCATTGATTTCACAAAGGATTAGTTTGGAACAGCTGATTAGAAGGTCCCACCCTCCAGATCTGAGTTTGCCCTGAAACAAAGCCAACGCATCGCTTTATTTTCTGTCACAGAAAAGGCACCAGTCCTATACAGAAATGTATATCTCCATGGGGGGGAAAAAAAGCCCTTTGCTACTTATTGTAGCAAATAAATGAAATTCAGACTTTCTTTTTCCAGCAGAGAGACTGGTTATTAACAGAGCTAGTTTGATTAGTGCATGAGAAACTGTCCTCTCGGAGGGGTGGGGGAAGGGAGAGTTGTTCCATAATTATCTGCCAGGCACCTCCCACTCACAGAGACCAGGAACTCAACCTCCTTCGCTGCATTCTGTATTGTTACAGCCTTTGTAAGAGCTGTCAGCATCCCATTAAAATCAAAATGCACATCTCCACGCAAAGTTTAGTTTTGTGTTCCACAAGGATGTTGCTCAGCTGGGTATTTCCTTTGCAAGGATAACAGGTCATTGGGTTCTCTCTACATATTTTGGGTGCATCTGTCTCTAGATCAATATTCACATCTAATTTAGTGGTAGATGATACTTGAAAGCCTTGACAAATGGGTTTGGGAATGATTCCTTTTAAAAGCTTTGATTTCAGGTCATAAAATCTTCTCATTAAACAGAACGTGTTATCTAGGGTAAGAGGACTCCTCCCTAGTCTTTCAGACTTTCCTTCCATATTTTGGGGGAAACAAAGGACATTTTAGACTACCTTTAGGACCTGTAGTAAAACATTCTCCGCTGTGCCTCTGGGGCAATACGCTAAAATGGCTGTTTTGTCTGCAGATGGGCGACTGTGAAGCTAGCCTGGATGGGGAGTGTGGTTTCTCTTCTATTAGCACCTAACAAATGGGAAAATCACCTTTTGGCCAACAAATGTAGAAGTTCCTGTTTATAAAATGAGGCAATGAAGTTCACAGTTTCGCATGCACAAAGACAATGCAGCCTGACAGAAGTTCCCCCCAAAAGAGACAAAAAAAATATAAATCTTCTTTCTGGGATGTTTCCATGGTAGCAGTAATTGGCTCGCTGAGTCTCACTCAGCAGTTGTCTCTGATGTGAATGTAATGTTTCCAGGGAAAACTGGCAATGAAAATTCAAAAGCTTTCCTATGGATGAGTCCCTGCCCTAAGAGTTTGAGGGGGAATCCGACAGCAGTTTTACCGTAATGAAAATAAAGAAATATATTCCATGCTTTTCCTCCCATTTACTTTTGCAATAAATAATATGACTGCAGTGTATATATATATATATATATATATATATAAAGGGTCAACCCTGTGCAAGGAACTCAAAACATGAACAAAATAGCAACGGGGTGAGGAGAAGGGAAAAAAGAACCCTAACCCCCAAGCAGTTCTGAACGAATCTAACGGTTGGTTCTGTACGTATACATCCAGAAAGTTAGTCAGGTGGTGTTTGCACCCAAGGGAACCTCTCAGCCGGTATTTTGACGCGCCTGAACACAACCGCAAGCAGGAGGGCTGTACCTGCCGGCTTCAGCCAGGAGCCGTGCCGGTACGCACACATCTGTCTATACAGTTACAGGGCTGTACTTCACAGACAGGTATTTCGTTGCAACATCAGCTACAGCCCCAACAACTTTCCGCCGTAACTCGTTGTGTAACCGAACCCCTCCCGCTGGGCTGGCGGCCGAGCCCCGCCGGGCAGCCGAGGGGGGACAGCGCAGGGCTCCCCCAGACCCGCACCCCGGCCGCGCCGCACAGCCCGGCGCAGCCCCTCCCTGCCCGCGCAGCCCCTGCCTGACCGCGTTGACCGCGCATCCCCTGCCCGACCGCGCAGCCCCTGCCTGACCGCGCAGCCCGGCGCAGCCCCTGCCCGACCGCGCAGCCCCTGCCTGACCGCGTTGACCGCACAGCCCCTGCCTGCCCGCGCAGCCCCGCGCAGCCCGGCGCAGCCCCGCGCAGCCCCCACCTGCCCGCGCCGCTCCCGCCGCCGCCGCTGCCGCCTTCAGCACCCGGACAGCGCCCGCTTATACCGCCCTCGCCGCGCCTGACGTCAGCCGCGCTCCCCCGCCCCCCGCCCCGCCCGGGCGGCGGAGCCTCGGCCGGGCCCGGAGCCGGTGGCGGCCACCGGGACCCTCCCCAGGTGCGGACGGAGGATCGCCTTCCCCGCCCCGCCCTTCCCCGCCAAGGGGTGGGTATCAAAAGGGCAAATGGAAACTGGGGGGCACGCGGGGGAGGGGAGAAAAGGGGAGAAAAGGAGAAAAGACGAAAAAAAAAGATGGGAAAAGGAATACAGAGGAAAGGGGGGAGAAAGAGGGGGGAAAGGAAAAAAAGGGGCAAAACCGAATTAAAACGGGCAGGCGGGGGCCAGGCAGCCGCGGCTCAGCTCCGCGGGGCGGGGAGCAGCGCGAGGGCTCGGTACCGGGCTGGCCAGCGCCGCGGGCGAGGGGGTGCCGGGCCAGCCGGGGGGGCACGGAGCCCCCGGCGGGCAGCGTGAGCCAGGCTGCGGGGCGCAGTCAGCGTGTGCGCGCCCGTGCGCCCGGCTGCGCCCCTGCCTTGCGCGGGAGCTGGACTGGCCGCTCGGTGGCTGCGGTCAGCAGCGGGTGGGGTTTTTTTGGTGGGTTTTTTTGTTTCTGTTTTTTTTTGGAATCCATGGAACGAGCCGTTCTGGCCTTGTGACAGGGTAGGGACAATTCACGGCATCCACGGCCTCCTCACCAGGAGGCCCAGGAGCTCCAAACCTGCTCATGGTTGCTCCTGCAGATGGGGAGCGGCCGAGGGGCAGGACACCCCCTCCATTGTACGCCTGAGATCAATGGAAAAAACTGAAGCACGTCAGGGAAAGATATGGCAGAAGGATTCCCCCCACGGTAGGTCCCTGCCCCAGGCCCGTGAGCAGCAGTACAGGAGGGGGCAGGCACCCCACTCCTCCAGCACTCCTGCCTTCGACCCTGCTCCCCCCGAGGGCCGAGGGACTGCCCCCGGCACCACTGCTGGGCTCCGCTGGTGATGCTCTGGCAGTTATAACTCCAGCCTCAGCGCTCCCTGTGCACACCTAGATCACTAGGGTGAGTAAATAGCACTGTGCCATACATCAGAAAGCACGAAATGTAACACATTGCTGCTTCAGCTGCTGCTCTCGGTTTTAGCTCAGTCCTTTGCCCTCCTTTCTATTCCAGAAAGGTTATTTTACTTGGGCTTTTAAAGAAGGATTCTTTTTTCCCCAAAATAAATCTTTCCTGACAATTTTGACCTTTTACAGCACAAAATAATAAAAAAAAAAACCAACCAAAAACCAACCACAAACCTACGATGAATGTACCTTCCAAACCAATAAATGTTACAAAATTAAATTGTCATAAGAACAGCAAGGTAGAAACGATTGCAGCCATGAACAAAGATAAAAGGCCTATCCTTGCTGCATTTGTTGTAGTTGAAATGCAGATCTGGAAGCCTCTTGTTTCACCTTACATGGACTTAAGAGTAAAATGTAAGACCAGTTTTTATGGTGAAATTCAGCAGCAACCGCCTTATTCAGGCCCCAGATACCATCCCAAATGCCCACTTTCATCACTGGACCCAGGAAGAAAAGACCCAAAAGAAAGGTTACACTAGGACCTATGACAGCATCCCTGAAGAAGGGAAACAGACGGGTATCTAAGCAGAAAGCGAGGTCCAAATTGCCCTTGAGCAGCTGGGAACTGTATTGCTGAACACCACATCCCCCTTCTGCAAGGCTCTGAATGCCCACAAAACATACAGCTGCAGGCACTGTTATCGCTAGTACATCTTAGTCCATAGAGAAAACAGTCATCATGATCAAAACACAGCAACAACAAAAAAACAAGAAGAAAAAGTGCTCAAATCAGCTTCTCAGGAATTTTCTTGTGCCTCTGCAGGTATTTCCAACAGACTCTTGTTTTGTGCATTCTGCCACCAAATGCCTAACATTTATCTAGCAAATTCTTTCCCATGAAATCATCCTGCTGTCCCCATCCGTCTATCCCTGATCTTCAGCATCCGTGCGTATTTCAGACAACCCGGATTAATTGGCACATCAGCACGATTCCTTCCTCTGCTCCTGAACCACTCACTTGAGATTTACAGCTTGTGAAGTCAGGCGGACACTTGGCTTAGGTCTCTGTCACGGCTATTTTGGGTTCAGTGGCTAAAATTTACCGAAGGGTATCCACAATTCAGCTGCCAATTTTACTCTACATCAAAAAGTGTTGCCTGGACTTTGTCCTGACAATTGATTGCATCCGCATAGTCCTACAAGGAGGGCCTTAGTGAATGTACTTTTTTTTTTTTTTTTTTTTTTGAGTGTATGGCATTCTCTTCCTCAGAATGAGTCATGCAACAGAAAATTTGATCTGTTCTGTCATTAGAAGTTCCGTGGCATTTTATACAAGAGTAAGATCACATCACGGCATCTCTGAATTTTAGGAAATTGCATTAGAACTAGCTCAATATCAACTGTTTAACCAGAGGAGCTTGGTAATCTCATTTTTCTGAGTGCATTTTGACCATTCTGCATTCTTTTTTGGATCCTGGGAACAGACCAGCAATAAACACAATGGTTTCTCTGAACGGCTTGTCCTGCCATGTGCTCTGCCTTACGTAGTTATGCATCATGAGAAGGTAGAATTTAATCAATCAACCCTGCATCTTGCATGCTAACTTAAAAGTAAAGCTTCAAAGAAATGTTACTTAATTTCACCTAAGACAGATGGCATGGGGTGGGTGGGGGAACTTCACTGCAGCAAACAGAGGCAAAAGGACTCCAGCCCACTGTGTTGTGGGGCCATGCCCAGCTAGAAGACCATCATCCCTAAAGTTAATGGAGAAAGAAAAGCCAGACAACTTGACTTCAGGAGATGGCAAGGTCTGGCGTGGGGCTTGGTGTTGTTGCACTTGTGCCCATCGCCGAGACAGCGACAGCACAGGTAGGGCGATGGTGACGAGAACCACCACCATTCATGGACCGTGGTGTCCCGGTGAGACCTGCCTCCCACCACACGTGCCCAACTCACGTGAGAGGATGAAACAATGCTGGTGGTGGCAGACCCATCCCAGCAGGAACGCGCAGCAGCAGCAGCAGGCAGCACATCTGGCTGCCATGGCTCCTTCTCTAAACACAAAAATAGTTTGCAGTTTGTGCAGTTCACTTCAGCTCCAGCTCTCTCCTCCTCTAATTGGTGTCACCAGAGACCAGTACTGCTTAAAAACAAAGTGGGGTTGTGTCAATATTGATTATCCCTCCCCCTCGCCCCCCATCCATTTCCAGTGGCAACTAAGAATAATTTTGAATTCATTACAGACACGGCCTTTCTTGCAGAATAAGTGCCATTGTCACATTTAGAATTCAGTCCATATCTGACTGGAATATCTGCATTTATTCATATGTAATGAGAAGGAGGAGGTTTTCTTACCTCAGAAAAAGCTCATCTACCATCACAGATATAGATTCTTTTAAATTCTTTTAATTTTAAAATACTTGAACTCTGCTTGCGTCCAACATTAGACTTGTTATTTTGTACTCATTTTGCACACTTGAAAGATCAAACATATTTGTATGCAAATACTTTTGGCCTCCCTAAATTTAGTATGTAATAAATGGCTCAAATTTCATTACCAAAGCTGTAAGGGGAGGGGAAAATTTAAATTTGTAAAGAAGAGTAAGGGCTTTGCAGTTTGTAACTACAGTCCTTTAAATGCATGGATGTCAAGGCAAGCGCCTGGTGGACATATCCTGTGCCGCAATGAGATGAAGTCTGCTCAGCACCAGCCTGACCCACACGCCTACCTGAAGGTTTGCTACCCATTCTGTAGGGACATTTCAAGAACAGATTTAACTAAGAATAAAACAAAACCCACAACCCAAACCCTGACTTCTACCCAATACTTACATGTTCAGGATTTCATTCTGCCTGCACGTGGAAAAAAAATGAGCTAGGAAGAGGAGCCTTCGGGCAAGATGTGAACACTGCCTCTGGGACACACTCACACGTCCACCTTCACCAGGTGGCCATACCGGCAGCCTCGTGCGTTCCCGTGCCGTGCCGGGGGCTCACTGGCCATCCCGTGCCATGGCAGAGCCATGCGGGCACCTCGCCCTGCACTGCAGCCTGCCCGCAGGAGCCACCTGGCTGCCCAGCTGCTTGTGGCAAACTAAAATTGGTGCTGGCTTGCCATGGACAACCCCACAGCGGCTCAGCCTTCCCGCACCAGGGCTGGGTCACCTTGGCTCAGCCGTGCCTCCTTGCCAGTCCTGCCCCCGGGCTCTGTCACTCCTGGAAGCACCTCCTGTTTTCTCCGGTGACCCGGAGGTCTCGCTGTCCCTACCTCCCTACCCAATGACCTACGCTGACTATAGGACGCCTCAATCTTGGGATACCTGGGGTGCACCAGAGCGCGCAGACCCTCTGCTGGTGGCAGGTGACCGGGACCCACCGGCCCAGCTGGGGCAAGAGGAGGAGAGAAGCTGCTGGAAGGCACCTGGAAAAGCAGCAGATGGATCGACAAGGAGAGTTCACCGTTACGCTTGTTCCAGCACAGCCTCCAGTTTGAGTACCACAAACAGGAATAGCAAAACACCAACAGATTAAGGAATAGATGTCTTCTCATATAACCACCAAACTATTTTTATCTCCAGGCCTCTCCCACATACGTACACACATATTTTCTTCCGTGGAGTTTCAAGGCTTTTCACAAGCCTGTGACATCTGCTTACCAACATTTGGTGCAAAAATATCAATATCTGCTCTGCCTAGCTGTTCCGAGTGCTACATTTACCAGCCAGTAAAGATCAAGAGCCTCCTGGGAGCTGGCTGGATCAAACTGTCATGATTTCAGCACTGCTTTGCGTCAGACGGCAGAATTTAAAGTCAAAACACAGATAGTTTAGGGAGGAAGACAATGCGAAGCCCTGAGTCATCCCCTGCTGAGGGTGAGAACAGATTAATAGACAGCAAACATGAATGAAACCAACGGCTCATTTTAGTCATGCGGCTGCTTCTGAAACCCAAAAATAGGATTTATTTTTAATCGTTGAGCATGAAAAGAGGATTTCTTTGCACCTTGCCAAGAAGAAGTTGAGAAAACAGTTTTAATTAGCGTGGGGCAGGCTCCCCTTTCCTTGGCACCCAGCGGAGCTCAGCCGTGGGGCTCGCTGTGTTCAGGGAAGTTTTGCTGCTCACAAGCTGCTTTAAGGATGAAAGATCTTGCCCACAAGATTTTGCACAACCCAGCAACTTTTAGCGTCATCCGGATGCAGAAGATGAAGTCCGTACTTCAGCCCCAGCCAACTCTCCTTTGCCAAAGCTGAGTCAAAAGAAATGATGATGGTTTATAACAAGGTCGTACCTTTTCGAGGAGCTGCACCGCACCCCACTGCTGGCTCACGGGGGAAGGAGAAAAAGCGACAGTGGTTTGGCACTTGGATAAACTGCACAGGTTCCCCCAAAATCATTGGAGATTACTTAACCAAACCTCTGAGCCCTTCAGAGCAGCTGTGGCAACGAGCAGCAGAGAGCAAAACTGGTTTACCCCTGTTTTCCTGGGTGAGGTGCCGCCTCCCATGTCAAGCTCCTTGGCTCGTGTGAGGGTCTGACCTGGGGTATGGGCCACCTTGGTCATCTGGGTCAGCCAACCTTCAGGGATGTTTTCTTGTGAGAGAACACAAAGGTTTGACATGGGAGTGAAAAAAGTTGGCACAACAGTGATGCGTACACACATTTCTGTGATTTTTCATTTAAAATAAACAGAAACGATCTCACAGCTGTGTGTAAGGTTAGTTACATTGTGTAACTGCTAAATCATTTCAGCAATTCTGCTCTGCAGAAACTTCACGATCTTGGGGCTAAGCCATTTCTATCCCTTACTTACATTACAGACTCATTAATTTTCACATTCATCACTCAAACATGAACAAGGTCAGTGATTTTGGATGTCCCCGTGTCTGGCAGAAAACCTCAGTTTTGTTATCTGCTGCCTTGTCTGGCACAGGGTAGGACTCAGAGTAGCTAAAGCATGAACTAGTGTGCTTGCATCACTTCATGTGGGCAAGTGTTCTTCCATCCTTGAGTCATTAGGGCAACAGGTCCCTTAGCAATGCAGCGAGTGAGAACCGATCTGCTGAAGCCAGGAGGGCGAGAAGCCGTGCTGACTCCTGGCCATAAAGCATTTCCACAATTTTCTCTTGCATCACCTTTGCTAGTGTCATTAGTTCCACCAGTGCCATTACAGCCTTTTTTGTGGCCATAGGTTTGCCCCTCTTTGCTTAGTAAGTCTGTGCCTACATAGGTTCAAACCCTATCACTACAGTAACTTATACAGATCTGGGTCACAACCAAATTTAGTATTTGGCCATGAATGTGACTAAAATAGAAAAAAAGATGTTCACTGCAAGGCCCAGCACAGAGCTAACATTACAGAATTTCCTCCTGGAGACAACTTCTATGAAGAAGAGGGCAAACAGTTTGATTTGGTGGCTCACGTGGACAAGGCAGAAGCACTTCGTGTCATGCCCTTTTTAAAAAATGTATAGTAAATTAAAAGTTAATTCAATATAAAAATGAGTGATTGCATCAAAACAAGACCACAATTTATATCAGCCCACGCGGTTATAGCTAGTAGTATCTGCCACATCAGCATTAAAGCAGAGAGCTTATGTTTTTAGGGTTGAACTGTACTGACTTTGAATTTCAGGACATACAGCCAAGGAGAGTCATCTGGCTTCCACGTCAGCTTCACTGGTTTAGCAATTGTAGGGTCAATGCCAGTCCAGAACCTCGGTGCAAAAAGCAGAAGAGATACAGGGTTAATGATTTACCCCCAG
Source organism: Falco biarmicus (assembly GCF_023638135.1). Taxonomy (NCBI): domain Eukaryota; kingdom Metazoa; phylum Chordata; class Aves; order Falconiformes; family Falconidae; genus Falco; species Falco biarmicus. Next base: position 20,303,890 of record NC_079300.1, on the reverse strand, counting down.
CCTTGCACCAACCTCCTGCCCGGCCAGCATGGCTGCTCCAGGTATGCCCTGCTACTCATACCACTGAGCAGAACTCCAGCATGGCCCGTTTATCGACCGGCAGAGGCACTCCTTGGATGGTGAGGATTTCATGCCATCGCCTGGACATGCAGGAGGCATATTCTGAACAGCAAGAGACAGAGAAAGCAAGCAACAGCATCTGGGAGCACCAAGCTGCCTCCCTGTGTAAGTGCCACCATGCCATCCAGTGTGGGATGGGGTGGGAACCACAGCTGGGGGACATGGCACAACATGCCCATCCACTGAAAAGGTTAAGAGCTCTGTCAACATCTATTATTTGCTTTTTTTTTATCACCCAATCCTGAAAAGTTCTCTTGGGCTAGGAAGAAAGTGTTAAGTAGGCTGCCCCCTTCTCTAGCAAAAGTCAAAATGCCAGCAGTGACATTGTTTCCCCAAGCAGGCTGCAATCTACATGACAACTAGTAACTCCTCTGCAAGCTGGGAAGAACATTTGCTTGGACCTGGAAACTGTTTTAGATAGCAATCCTGCATCTCTCCCTCAGCTATCAGAGCCTTGACTGGCAAGTAAAATCCATATAATCAGAAGAAAATGCTGCGATTTTCCCCTAAGGCAAATCCTTTCTGTCTGGTACACCTTGCTGGCAAGTGCCTGAGAAGGGCCCAGCCCCAAGGCTGCTGCTTGGCACAATACATTTTCCACCAGGCTTGCAGCTTTCACCTTTATTTTGCAGTAGCCCTGCTGCTGCACGGCCACTGCGCTGCAAACCACCGCCCCAGGTCTGCCCCAGCAGCAGTGGCTCTGCACACACGGGAGAGCCCAGGGATGCTCACAGATCCAAGCTGCATCCCCCAAGGACTCGGTGGCCATCTTCTGAAAAATGACAGGTATCCTGTCATCTGTACCTACTACATTGGGCACGATGCCGGATCCCGTAGAGGCGTTCTGGTTCACCCAAAATAAATTGTTTGAAATTCAAGGCAAAAGCAATTCATTGTAGCTGTTTAAAATCAGGGGGCAGAGCACGGCAATGGATGAGTGTCAGCCTTACCCAGAGCGCGCCTTGCCTATGCTCCTGCACAGCCGTCGGGTCAGCAGGAGCCGTGTGGCTGCCTGTGGTTTTCCACCAGTGTATCTCAAAGCTGAATCAAAAAGGCCAGATACTACGTCTGGCACTGAAGATCTTGTCTGAAGAACTAAATGGATTACTCGTCCATGCAGGGAGGTTTTCACCATCTCTTGCAGATGTGATATTGATGAGGTTTTACCTAACTGTCTCACAATATTATTATATGAAAAAAAAAACCCCAAACAAAACCAGACAGAGACCTTCTGGGTTGACGTTTTTTGCTCCTAATCAGGAAGCCATGCCTGCCTGTTCGTGGAAGCGGTGTCTTCTCAGCTTCTCCTGCTGTGCTGCCGCGTGTTGCAGTGCTGCACAACCTGCCCCACAGCCCTGGCATCTCTCAGGCTCCGGCTGGAGCAGCTGTCCCGGTGCAGGGGCCGTTTGTACAAGCCCCCACTGGCTGGCTTCCACCCTGGAATACGAAGGTCCTTTTCTCATTCCTCATCCTCTCCTCTGCGAGGAGCCGGTGGTGGCTGGTGGGCACAGATGGGGTGCTGTGTAGGAGCGCTCCTCCCCGAGCTCCGGTGGAAGGGCTCCCTTTCTCACTGCCAGGCATTGCCAAGGATGCCAATTCCCGTCTTATTACATTTTCTGGAGAACCAAGGTATTCTGTACAGAGCAGGAAGAAATGGGAAGGAAGAACTGCAACATGTGAGGAGACCGAGCAGAAACGGGGAAGCGAAAGTTCAGTTGCCAGACGTGAGCCAGCACAGCCGAGGAGACACACGCTCCTCCGGAGGGAGACCAGGGCCAGAGGCTTCCAGCTGGAAAGGCCAGATGGTGCAGGAGCTGGGGCCGGAGTATGGAGTCTCTTTCTCAGGGTCTGTGCCAAAGAGGTGGGACCAAAGGGTAATTAGGCTGATGAACAGTGATATTAAATGTAGGAAATGAGGCTTACAATAGAAAAGAAATCTTAGGAAGAATAAGTTGAAGTGAGAAGCGTAACAGAGCAAATCCCAGCACAATTAACCTGCAGGGAAGCAGAAATGCAGAACCTGCTCCCAAAAGCAAATCCATATGTACAGCTGCAGTTACGTTCCCTGATTTTTACCCACCAAGTACATCTATGAATTACAGTAATTTATTTGATTTAAAAAAAAGCATAAAACAATAGAATTCAAAGCATATGCCTTGGTTGTAGTAAGACCAAATAAACTTGGAATATGCACAAAATTAAAAATATACATAAGTGCTTTGAGCAGCAGTCAGTGTTTGCTGAATGAGAGCCCTTAACCGTGATTTTTAATTACTATTGACAATTCTTAATTCTAAGGTTATGTTGTTACTTCTCAGAGCTGCTTAGCCAGCCAGGGCTCAGAGATCCTCTATAGACAGTCAGCAGCATCCAGACTCTGTCAACTCGGACACCAAAGAGAACTGCAGAGGCTTTTCTGTGCCAGTGGCATTAGACAGAACAAAACCAAATATCCCTTTTATCATCATTACAACCGAGTCCTACCACTCCTTTTACCAAACAATTACACTTAAGAGAAAAGATCCCAAGAAACAACCAACCAACCAACAATTTTCAGGCAAACAGATTGTACAACAAGCCTGCAAATCTGAATGCTACATTAATCATCGAAAGCAACATCCTCCCATGGCTATATTGCCTATTATCTGAAGTCTACTCCGACCTACAGAGCAGCTGTTGAATTTGTGCTTTGCATTGTGCTGATGTAAGTCCTAAGTTCATAAAGCAATGTGAATTTTAATAATGCTGAGCAAGTCTTGCCTGACATCAGCTGCATTAGCTTAAAAAAGATGGATCATCAAATACCATAGTATATACCCACACATGCAGAAAATTATATATGCACCAAAGGGGTTGTTTTATCAGGTTTTTTAGACAGAAAAGCAATTCAGCTCTGTAGTTTTCTAAGTCCCTGAATCCTTGCATAGTGCACACAAAAGTTCTGAGATGACCCTGTCTCTCGATGAGGTCTCAAAGTACTTCATGCTGTAAATCTTGCCTCTCCAAAACTTATTTTCAAGAGTCTTGCAAAAGCAGAGCTGTCTTTCAAAGTAGTTGCCATACCTACACATTCCTTTCTGCCTTTTTTAGAGGCTACCAACAACCCTTAAAAAAAATCGGAAACAGCTGTGATATAAAACCAAATCCAACTCTAAAATAGCATCCTAGAAAGAACCAGGAGTCCTTGTTTTGCTTGGTTATAGCAAGTGTATCCCCTCCATTGTGCAGACAGGGCAGGCAGGCATGACTGTAATTAAGAACACTTGACAGGGGTGTGCATGTTAAACTAACATTTCACAGACCACCTTAACATGGATACTTCCTAACATATATTTTCTTTGCAATCTTAACTCTCTATCATGTTTTTATAATATTCTCTACTGTATCTAACAGAATGAAACCCTGGTTGGGACCAGCAGAATCTGCTGTGAATTATTTGTATTCCTGCATTGCTGTTTGCACAAGGATTAAGCCATTATACTAGTCTGTGGGAACATACATCATCTTCTAGTCTCATTTTCTTCTGGTCTGACTTAGTTCAGATTAAAGAATAGACTCTCTATATGTAAATAGGAATCTGTCTGTTTCTTTCATCCTGATTTGCAGCACTTAACAGCATCCTACTACAATACGGCATAAGTCTTCCTATGGAACAGCTTGCAGAGCAGGAGGAGCAGCTCCCGTCCCTTTTCTTACCAACCTTTCCATGACCTTCCCGTAGACTTCTTTGGGAGCAGTCCAGGGCAAAAGTCAAAGTCTTGGTGGCCTAGCTGCCAATTAACAGCAACTCTGGGACCATCCTATTAATATTATAAGAACAAAAGTTCTGTAAGATACTTGCCAATACATTTTACCTTCAGGCATTTTGAACAGCTACCTTCACAGAAAAGTTGTATCACTGTTACAAGAACATTTCCTTGACTTTCCTTGATTGTTTGTTATTCTCTAGTGCAATCCTGAAATATTTGAAGGAGGCTTGCTTATGACTTAAGAAAGGGAAAAATAAGTAAATAAGAAGAAAGCAAAGACTGGAATCAAAGATTTTGCAATTGATGCAGTTGGCTGGCATTCATGACCTCTTGCACTATTTTAAAACTTAGACTAAAGGTGCACAAGAGAAAGGCAGACAGACAGCTAACTTGCAAGACTGACGAGTGAAATAGAAGTTTCTAAACCTTGTGTTCACTTTTGTACTGACGTATTGGCAGCAGAGCATTAGTCAGACAGCCAGAGAGTTTTCATCTAATATAGGTATATTAGCATGCAGTGCCTGACTACATTTTGATTTGAAGCTGAGCAAGGCAGGCTCATTCTCTCCAGCAAGCCAGACTGATGCATTCTCCAAGAATCATGCCTTACAGAAAAATAATCATGAAATATTAATCATTTCCTATTTAGAGCTACAACTGTCACAAATGATGTAGCTCTCTCTTGTACAACCTCTTGCTGAAAAACTGCATAAGAAACACAGCAAACATTGACTGCTTCCCGGGCAGAAACAAAGCCCGGGCTGTATGAGCGTGGCAGCCCAGCCGTGCCAGGGGCTGCCCGTAGGAGTGGCGACAGCACCCCAGGACAGCTCAACCCACCTGTGGTGGCACCAGCAAACCCATACCAGGTCATCCACTAACCGCTGCCACGTTGCTCGTCAGTGCAAACGTGTCTTACTGCACCAGTGTCCCCTGCTTACAATCCAGAAAACGCTGCCAAAAAGGACTCACAAAGCTCATCTGAAGACAAGAACTGATCGCCCTACAGGCTAAGCGGCACTCCCATTCCTTGGTGGCAGTGAACAGACACGGACAAGAATGCCACACGGAAGAGGAAAGCACAGCAAATCTGTTTGCACGAGGGTTTATGCTCGGAGCATGCATACGGCGCTATTGAAAGATCAATCTTGAAAGCTCCAGGTGAGTTTGGAAGCTACTCATTCAGGGATCAGACTCAACGCCCCGTGACTTGCAAGGCCTGTCATTCAGCCAAAATAGCAAATAATGAGAAATAATTTCTCTGAATAGCTGATAGGCAATCCAGAGCATGAAACCTATTTGCATAAAACTGTCATTGTCATTTCACACACGCAGATCTCCGGCAGTCAAAACCTCACAGTAGCTCATTCAGGAACTTAAGGAAAGAAATTAAATCAGTGGTTCGCTACAAATAATTCATCCAGTTGTATCCGACATGGCACTGCCTCATTACTGGATACTGTCGATGTGCCAAGCTGTGACCTATAGCCGAGATCCCAGGACATAAAACCCAGTGCAACATCTTAAGATACATGCTTTGCTGTCACATGCTGCTACAAATGGGCCAGGAAAACCAAACTGTTCGCATGGAGCAGAGGGGGAAAAGCACTGCCAAACTAAAGATAATGTTTATCAGATGGAACTAGTGATCAAAGAAGGGCACTGAATATCTGTAACTGGGACACTTCTGGTTCTGGTGACCATCTTTGCCTCTTACCATCACCAGGAACTTCTTGAAGCCAGAGAGTGAAGCCATTTTAATGGAGCTGGTTTCCATACCCATGAAAAGGTTCCTAACTTGCAGTTTGAGTAATGGTTGCAAAACACTATTGCATTGCAATACCATTTATTGGGCTGGAAGACCTTGAAAGTACTTGCTAGGACACCTAGCAGTTGCTCTCTAATGTTTGAAGCCAAAGCCTAGAGTTGTTCTCCATCAATACTCACCCATGTCCCAGCCAAGGGATTTGGACTGGATGGAGACTTTGCAGAAACTTAGCAGCAATTACAGCCTTTCTGGTTGTGCATAGCGTCTGTGCGTGTAAGGTCCAACCATCCCGAGTACCTACAACCATCCTTCCCCAGTTATCTCCATCTCAGTGGAAAAACAACTCTGCTAAGAGTTGCTCTTGCTAGGTCTCTGCTAGCACATGACAGTCTACCAGAGGAAGAGCCTAGGCAGAAAGCAGGTTCTCCTTTGTAACACAGACTACAGCAATACATTTACCCAGTCACTGAAAATAAAACAGATGAAAATAAACCACAATGACCATTTGCTCTTTCCAAAGTGAGATTACGACGGGGCTCCAGGTGCTGCTCCTTTTTTTGCTGGCTGTGAGCGTGCAGCAGCAGTGCCACGCTGGCTGTGGAGGCTGCGCAGGCACCCAGAAGTATCTCTACCTGGGTGGAAAGGGGCACCCTGTCACTCTGGCACTGCATCTGAAGGCGCTTCCACCCAAAGTCGTGGGGTTTCTCTTTCCAGAATGTGTTGCATTTTGCTTGGGCATGGGGCTTGTTCCTAGTAGCAGAGCACCATGCTTGCAGCACCAGGTATCCTTAATACACAGGTCCAAACAGCAGGTTTGAGAGCAAGGCTGGCCACGCCGGGTTAGCGGGGCAACCAAGAGCAATCCTGATCTGCCATGGATTTCCTGCAGGGGCTTCAGCAGCTCAGTTAGCCTCTCTTCTCCTGGTTTTCTTCTCTGCAGCTCATATGTTTCCCTGCCCATCACAGCATTGGGCATTCAAGACTGGGGGGGCCTTTAGGACAACAAATGGCATAAAATTTTCAGCAAGTTTTGAGGGAGGTAGGAAGGAAAACATCTCACAGGGTAGAAAACTGCTCAAAATAAACCACAAAAACTGAGAAATGTGACAGAATAGCCCCCTGTACCATGCCTGAAAACAGCCTTTTATGGTTTTGGGCAGAAGTTACCCGCAAACATTTCTGTGTTGTATGGCGCTGTGGCATTAAAGTGCATTCCAGCTCTGAAGCATGATGAATTTAAAGCAATTTAAAATACGGCAGTTCATAGCCTAACTAAATTAACTTCTGATAATCTCCTATCACAGGCTTTACATCTTAAGCTATACCATTAAACTCAAATGGTGAGAACAAAACGGCCAGGTTCAGCTATTCAGAGCAGTGAATCTTTTTCTCCTGATGTGCCATACAGTTAAAGGCATCAACACTGTAACGAATATTAAGAAATCTGTCACTAGCTGTCATCTGGTTGGAAAGAACAAGGTCCCCAGGGCTCACTGTTGACAGCACTGAAAGGAACAGCCTCACCTGGAATCACGCATTAATTCATCCCGGTGAACGCTTCAGTGTGCAGCCCTTCTACTGCAGATATGGTCGACAAACTACTTTGTGCACTAATTAAAGGATGTTAAAATGAGACCAGCCACTCCTTATTGCCTGTCTCACATTCTGTTTGCAATTGTGTTCAAGCACAGCTAGGGGTGACTAATTAACCAAGAACAAGTTAAAAAAAAGAAATCAATAATTTCTAGATTAGTTGCCTTTTATTTCTCCATTCTTGTGATTAGACTTTCATGTGCTATTTTTTTATTCACAATTCATGGCTGAAGCACCTTTTGACCTAACGAATATCTGCACATCCATTTTTTCCCCCTAAATTAAAGAATTTATGGGAAATGGAGACTTTGACCCCTGTGGGCAGGTATAGTTGTGTGTTTGCCGAGCAGCAGCTCCAGCACAGTGCTAACACAGCTCTGAGGATGCTGGACTGGCGCTGGTTCGGGTCCACCCCACCTGGAGTGCACGGAGGCTGGTATGGGCAGGTCCCCAGCACACTCTCAGGTGCTAATATTCCCCTCACTCATCACCAGGGTGTCTGAGCATTCCCTCCTCCCCAGTGCCCCTTCCCTGGTGCAGCAGGGAAGGGAGCGAGGGGAGAGGACAGTACTTTACAAATAGCTGTGGCTTCACGACAGCCTAAGCCCCAGGCACCCGATGTGCTCCCGCATGGTGTCTGTGGGGGACTCAGAACCGGTCCCACTCTGCCCTAGCCCACAGAAGCATCTTAGCCTCTGGACCACCCTTCACCCTGAGACCCACAGACCCCCCCCACAACACACCATTTGCCATTATGTTTCCGTATCAGAGTAAGTCACAGCCTTTCTGAACCGCAAACTCTCCTAGAGAGACAAAAGCACACAGATCGTCAAAATCATGAGGCCTTCAGCTACACACAAAATCTGAACCAGAAAGGTACCAAAAGAAAAAAAAAAAAGCACAAAAAACATTCCCATCAGCAAACAAAATCATCCACACATATTACTTTGCTATGGCCTTATTGTCCACAAAAATCCTGGCTGAAGTTTGTTTCTCTTCAAAGCATATTATTGAGTTCCAGCATCTCAACTCTGTGAAAACTCCCCCTAAAAACACACGTAGGAGAACACAGAAATTTAGGCTCTAGCCTAGGAAGAGTGTGTGGTGCGAGCACTTGCTGCCTCCTGGTGTGCCCGCAGTCTGATTTCTAGCCCCAGGGAGCGGGCAAGGGGGAAGGAGCAGGGGGGCAGGTGCTGCCCTCTCACCACGGCTCGGCAGGGAGCTTGGGGTACTGGTGCTTCAGCCCCATCATCCCTCCTCAGCCCCAGGAGCAGCACTGTACTTCTTGTTTCTCCTCTGGAGCACCCAGCGGACTGCTGGGCGTTTTTGTACATGAGCACTTACGTTACAGTTTCCCAGGCTGGTCTGTGCCCAGAAATAAAACTGGAAGCACAAGCGCAGGGTTACTGGCTCATAAGCAAACCACCACAACTCGCATGACTAACGCATGCCAGAGAGGTACAAAGCTGGGCTGAGAATACACGCCGTCCCCACTGCGTGACACGCCAGCTAGCACAGCGCAAGGCAGATGGGTATTTCCTCGGACAGGCACCAAGAGAAACCATATTTCAGACAAGTCAAATCCATCCATCCTAGTGAAACACCAAATCACCCCAGTTTGCAAGCTCCATCTCCTTACTGACAGCAGCGAAAGAAAACAGCTCAACTATCAGTGGCACAACTTTCTTTTTGCTGCTGGTGAGTTAAGAAAGCATGTTCAAAACAGCAGTAAATAATCTGCCTAAACAATTCAGAAATATCTGCATCGGTTTGTGCCTCTGTTACAATATAAATCTCCCTTGGGATCTTCCAGTGGCATGGAGACTCCTAGGAAAAGCAGCAGTGCACAGCACCACGTGGCACACAGTTGGTTGTTTATCACACGGGCTGCTAACTGGAGCCAAAGGTCTGAAACGCATCAGGAGAAGACATGTGGGAAACAAGATCTGCAACAGCTTCTGTATTTGCCTGATAGGAGCACACATCATGTTACTGAATAAGGGCAGATTAAGAAACGCAGGGACTGCATTTGGATACGTCGCAGGAAAGGCTGTATTCGCAGCAAGTTGTCATCTGGATTGATTCTAATGCCTTACAAGCCTCTGCTAAGGTCACAGAGTTAACCCACCCGCAAACAAGAGGAGAACACAATCTCATCACTACCAAATACAAAATATTTCTAGCTCAGATAGTTTTTTGTGTTGATGACAGCACAGATGCAAAGATGCTTGGGCTGCTGCTGTGCACAGATTCAGCGTATGCAGCAGCTGCTGTTGCAGTCAACAGCCCCGACCTACTCCCAGGCTCCCAGAACTGAGGGCCAGTAGTTACAGAAACTAATTGCTGCTGCTGGAAACTGGGAGGGGGAGAAGGTGAAACCCAGAGTGTTTCTTGCTCCAGGGGAATTCTTGCCTTTATTACCAGCTAATTTCACAAAGAGAGGCCACTGCAATTTAAAATCCTCTATCTATGCCTTAACCTCTGTTCCCAAGTGAGGTTTTCTCCACGGCTGCAATTGAAAACCGTGTTGCTCTGTCAGTGTTATTAAGCAGCACACTGAACATTAGAAAGCCATCCTGGTGGAAATAATGCTACGCGAGACACCACTAAAACCGGAGGCTGGGCCCATCTCACGCAGCACCGGCTGCAGGCTGAGCGCAACGTGCTTTCCAGGCTGCTTGCAAAAGATGGCAAACCAGGGCAGTTCAGCCCAGCCAGGGCTATGTTTGAAAGAGACGTAATGAATGACCCGTCAGAACTGCGCCTCCTGCTCTGTCTGTAGAAGGCTAGGCTGGCTCCACATCCAATTTTAAGACAGCTCAAGCTGGATGAGGGTGGACAACCATCCAAAGCGATCACATTTGAAAAACCATGTCAGCCCAAGTGCTGGAACGTATTAGTAACCATATAGAAAATTTCTGCACCGTAGCATCTGTGAAAGGGTGACACCAGGTAAAACCAAATGCGCCCACCACACCCACGCATTCCTGCCTGTCAACTCTTGCTGCATTTCAGGCACCTTTTGAAGAAGGAAATTGAAATTCAGCAGCCCATCAACCTCAGAGATTGATTCCATTCTTAATTAAAAAGAGCACTTTCAGACTGAAATGGCCTTTATAATTTCCCTGTTGCACTAGAAGGAGATGAGAGGTGAGGAACTTCCCTAGCTACTGTTGCTACCAGACTCTGCTTTAAGGCACCCTGTGCAAGGAGAATGTCAATATGTGGACGCAGTGTTTAAATCTAGCAGAAGCTTTAGAAATACTTGAGTTCACATGAAGAAATACCAGCAGTAGCATTAACCAGCATCATCCCCAAATCATTTTTAATCACTTCTTAGTCCATCTTTACTGTAATTACATGATCCTTCCTTTGCAATAATTGCATGTCATACTATGGAAGAATAACTTCTGATTAAGCGATCCCCTTCAATAACTAATGGTAAGATTAAGATGGTCCTTCATTTAGCATTAATGATGAATAAATCAATACATCAAGTACCTAAAGATGTTAGTTTCTTCATATTCACTTATTGTTCACAAAGACATCTCAGGAGGGCCTTGGTACAACTACTGGGCAGTGTTTGGAAAGGGTTAATCATCTTTCATGAGTCGCTAAGCAACAGGATTCTCCTCTTATGGCATGTTTTGCCAGCCAGAGCCGTGGCAATGATGCAACCTTTCTGCATCCTACCCAGAGAGTTTTCTGAAAACTTGTCTGCAAGAACAGCAAACCCCTAGGCTGCTCACAGAGTTAAATTCAGCTCCTGATATAGCTATTAGTTTCAAATTGCTTTGGTACATTTAATTTTCTGTTCCAAAATATACATTGTATTTTAATATGACTTGATGAAAAAGAGGACTAATTAAAATGCAGCTATAGAACTAAAACTAAACAAAGAAGCCCCAGTATTCAGCGATATAGTCCCTTCATGATGTGCTTCAAACACAACCAATAAAAGCAGACTTAAGAGAGTGCAGAAATTCAGATGCCGAGTTTGGACTTCAGGGATGGCCTTTCATCACTCCCAGAGGAGAAGGAGAGCTGCAATGAGGGTACAGACAACTGCAGGCAGTTGTACAGGAGATACAACCCAAACCGCACCAAGACTGCATCAAGACTGCATAGCAGTGGGAGCTGCTAAGGGGCTACTCATAATCTCATCATTTGTGCTTACCGGGCCGTACATATCTCATAAACTTCTTAATCAGGAAAGAAGGATGTCACTTTGACAGGCTTGAGAGCTGGGCCTGTACAAACCTCAATGTTCAACAAGGCCAAGTGCAAGGTCCTGCACACAGGTTGGGGCAATCCCAAGCACAGACACAGGCTGGGCAGAGAATGGACTGAGAGCAGCCCTGAGGACAAGGACTTGGGGGTGTTGGCTGACGAGAAGCTCAGCATGACCCAGCAATGGGCACCTGCAGCCCACAAAGCCAACCGTATCCTGGGCCGCATCACGAGAAGCGTGGCCAGCAGGTCGAGGGAGGGGATTCTCCCCCTCTGCTCTGCTCTCGTGAGACCCCCTGCAGTGCTGCCTTCAGCTCTGGGGCCCCCAACGTAACAAGGACATGGGCCTGTTGGAGCGAGTCCAGAGGAGGCCACGAAGATGGTCAGAGGCTGGAGCACCTCTCCTAGGAAGACAGGCTGAGAGAGTCGGGGCTGTTCAGCCTGGAGAAGAGAAGGCTCCGGGGAGACCTTATGGCAGCCTCCCAGTGCCTAAAGGGGCCCGCAGGAAAGCTGGGGAGGGACTTCTGACAAGGGCATGGAGTGACGGGACAAGGGGAATGGCTGGAGGCTGGAAGAGGGCAGATTTAGATCAGATATTAGGGAGAAATTCTTTCCTGTGAGGGTGGTGAGACACTGGCCCAGGCTGCCCAGAGCAGCTGTGGGTGCCCCATCCGTGGCAGTGCCCAAGGCCAGGCTGGACGGGGCTGGGAGCAACCTGGTCTGGTGGGGGGTGTCCCTGCCCATGGCAGGGGGGCTGGGAATGGATGATCTTGAAGGTCCCTGCCAACCCAAACCATTCTATGTTTCTATAATAAGCAAAGCCAAACAACAGGGATTTAAATATCCATGAGCTCTGGGAAATAAATTTCCAGTCTTTGAAAGTTAATTTTCAGACACTTGCTTTTGCAAAGACTTTGGGAACATTTTAAACTCGCAGATGAACATCAAGATTGTTTTGGCCAGAGCACATATAAATCAAGCGTATACGTCAGTCCTTGCTCAGCCTCAGTCATTTAGTCTCAGCCCATCCCCATGAAACAACAGAAATAAAATCTTTGTGTTGCCAGCATTTTCTAGCAAAAACTACTAATCAAATTTTATGGAGCCAGGTTTTGCTTTGTTTCCCCCTAATTTCTTAGCTGTCTCATATAATGGCCCTACTTATGACAATATTCTGCTCAGCATGTTTATCACAGTGGGGATGTAGCAATTTACTGGGGTAAAGGAAGGTCTCAGCCCAAGCTCCTGGTTGCTGCCACCATGGCTGTGCAGTAGGTGAGACACCAACACCAGGAGTACAGGACTAGGAAGGCTGCCAGCAGCTCTGCAGGGGCTCCAGCCCTCTTTGGGTCACTTGGAATGTTCACTAGATCTTAGCAAAGTTAAAAAACCCACCAAACTGTTCTGGACTAACAGCTGGGTTGATGAATGAGTCATCTCAGAGGGGGTCAGCAACTCTCGTGACTAGGATCGCTTTCACTTGGGAGCAGAAGAGACGTTGACATAAAGCAGGTCTCTGAATAATGAGTGCCTTCTGGCAGGTCGCTCCAAGCAAGCTGGGAAGTCTCCTTTGGAACTACCAGAACTAAATACAAGGAATGTTACATCATATTACATCTCTATGTAATTATTATGTTAGATAACCAAATCACACACAAAATAAAGGATGAAAACATACGAATTTGGGGGGTGGAGGGTAGCTAGCCTTAATTTATTGAAAAATAAATGATGCATCTAGCTTCACTAAAGTCTATCAGGGTTTTCGCTGGGATTTGTTCCCTGGGATTTGTAAAGAGGTTTAAACAAGTGAGCAATTTTTATCAGAATACTGGGGTTTACTGTACTAAATTAGTTTCCGTCTTAAGAGAGAAAAATCTAAATGTCTTAAAATAGGATGACTTTAATATCAATTAAATAAAAAAAAACCTTTGAGTGAAGAAAGAAAAAAATCTTTAAAAGAAACACAAGTGTTTGTTTCAGAAAATTCTCTAATTTGTAAGGAAGTGGGTCTGCTTTTAAAACACCTTGGATCTCTTGCCATGTGTGGATCAATTTATATGAGGAGAGGCTGAGCAGGCTCAGTCCTAAGACTGCATCAGCTTCTGGACCACACAGCTGGACCAGGGAGACCTGCGGGATGCAGTCAGCATGAGCACTAGGAAATCTGATGGAAAAGACAAACCTGTGGGGAGCTAGCAGCACTTCTGGAAGCAGAACCAGCAGTTAAAAAGAAGAAACCTGTGCTGAGGGCACTTCTGGAAGCAGAACCAGCAGTTAAAAAGAAGAAACCTGTGCTGAGGAAAGCTGACGGGCTGCCAGCCGGGCAGGGTGGAGATGTTCCAGGTGGCTATGCCCCTCCTGCAGAGATGCACAAGTATAAAGGCACATAAACCACGGCTAGGTGCAGCAGAGGAACGTAGGTCAAGGTCCTTGCTTGGCTGTACACTTGAACTGGGTACTTGACTTACAAGACTGACGGTATTTAAAATCCAGATCTGAGTTCTGGTCTGCTCTGGAAATGAGCCCAAGCTACAAAGCAGAATTCCAGCTCTAGCTCATACGTGAACCTCTCTGAGGACCTTGTATTTATGATTCAGCCCTTTTCTAGCAATGACCTACATGCCAAAGAAAACCTCTACATTTTTAAGCCAGGCTTTCAAGCACACTTGCTGAATCTCTATTTCAACATAGTTCGTGGTGTTTTGGAGGAGGTGACAAACTCTCATGTCTTTAAGTGCCTTCTGCCACATTTAAAGTTAGATAAAACACCAAGTGCCCAGGAATCCATTCAGACTCTTTCAGGTAGTTTTTAGCAATAAGGATGGACAGTGACTCAGTGGCCAAGGAGAGGAAATGAGTCATGAAGCAGCATCTCTCCTTACTGAGCCGGAGTGCCTATGCTGAGCCCGGGCCTCCGAGTGCTAAAGTGATTGGATTATATTTCTGCTGCATTTTCTGAAAAGAGCTGATGAGATAAAGCTGGAGGGGAGAGCTCTGAATGCTACCCTTGGAGAGTCAGGGCTCTCCGCACACTGCCAGGGCTACCCTTTTGCCTAAGGGGTACACAGCCTGCATCAGTGATGTCCACGGCTGGTGGCACCCACTTTCTTAAAACTATAGAAAACAGAGCTGGAACAGGCCTCTAGACGTCATACGGTCCTCCTCTCTCCTGCACAATATTATGTGAAATAATTAATTAATATAATCTAAATTAGTTCTTTGGGACCAGGAAAAGCAATGCAGACATCCTGAAAAACAGGAAATCTCAAGACAACGCTCTCTTGCATAAGACATGTAGGTCGCTCCCCCTACCCCCTGCCCCCGAGCATGTTGTAATACAGACAGACAAGAATTTAGGGCACCATCGTTCCCTATACTCTGAAAAAAACCCAAGCAAAACCATCAGCACGCATTCACTTGGGAACAGTAAGTTCGTCTTTCTGTGCCCAGTTAATCCACCTGCACTCCTTCCAGCCTCATTACCCATGCTGCACAAGTCAATCCCGTGTTTTAGTATCAAGATCAGATCTGGTTTAGCTCACTTTTCCACAGGACCCAATACAGCCTCGCTCTGCTGGGGGAGATGGCTCAGAACATATCAAGCTCTTGCTCAGTTGCTTCCAGGCATCTTCCACTGAAAACCTTCCCCAGGAGGGACGGGGGTAACCTGTCACCTGCCAGCTTAGCTTAGTTTAAAGGATGACTGTTAAAGAAAAAAAACAACCCTAGTAACTTAAAGTGCTGACTGATTTTTTGGAAAAAAAAAAAAAAAAATGGTCATTTTTTTCAGCAGCTCTAAATTCTCCTAACCATGTAATTTGCTACTATACTTACCAATCCACATATAGCTGCATCTGATATTTATGTACAGTCAGGCTCCATTTAGCCAGGGAAATGCCACTACATGGAAGGAAGCCATCTGTTCCAAAACAGTCAGGTTGACCTTGTTTTCCAGTAGGCTGGGATCTAAGGCAAAGGCACGTCTTCGTGTCTCTGAGGAGACAAAGTGCCATGCTCTCGAAATGCAGAACAGCTTCGTGGGGACGCTCAGAATCCCTGTCACACGGCACGGAAGGACAGGGCTCGCAACAGGCAACATCAGGCTGCTGGAGCAGGGGGTGCAACAAGTATTGCCATCTTTACAAGCACTGGCTCGAGCCATGACCCACTCTGAGGATGCCTGCTAGCCACTCCTGGGAAGCAGGGAGTAGTTACTAACCGCGCCAAAGTCAGAACTGCTCTCCTGCCCGGGGTACCCTTATCCCGAACCCGGGCTCTTCCCGCGGTGTGCCTGAGCCCATCCAGGTACACAGCCCAGGGATTCGCTCATCGCCCCTGCGCAGGGACGGGGGCTAGGTGGTAAATCCGCAAAGCTAGTGCCCTGCTGAGCACATACCAGAACTTTTTATACACTTTGAACAACTGTTTACAACTACATTTAGTCACACTTAATTCTCGTGGGTTCTCACAAGCCTGGTCTCCATATAAAGGTACCGTGGGGCTCTGACGGGGATCTTCTACTGTGCTAATTAGGATAGCTCACGCATAGTTCCAGTACTTTTCTGTTTAGTCTCATTAACCATTTGGTTCTCCTTGAGCATATCTTGTGCCCCAGCTTGACATATTTATGGTGCCGGTTCCTTCTCCCAAGGCCATGTTTTGTCAACTGGTTGTAAGGATTTAACTAACATCTTCTGGTTTTCAAATTCTGTCTTGTTTTTCACTATAGATACTTAATCTTTTGGTTTTCCCCTCTCTTTCTTAGCACAAATAATTCTTACATCAGTACCATACCTGTGAGAGCAGCTTGTGGCTGAGGCATTGGAGTCATCTGCCATGCTGGCTTACACGGGACGCAGAGCCCTTTGTAAATCACGCGGCGCAGGATCAAAGATGGAAGCTGGAAGACAAATTTATTCCTGACCTTTGAAGAAAACAAACCTATCCTTCAGGCATGGGCGAACAGGCATCTCTTTAAAGTTTCAAACTTTTTAAATTTAACTTTAGAAACTATTCTTTTTCTTATAAAAGAAACACAAAACAGAAACATCACAACCCAATCTTTGAGTGCTCTGTCAATAATTAATAATGACACGTCGAATGTAACAGGCTATGGCATTACAAGAACTCCCTGACGCTTTGCCATGTAAGACATTGATTGCTGCCCTGGAGCGCCAGCAGGTTCAAGGACTCTAGACGAACTCTCGAGCTCTCCCGAACACAAACCAAGAGGCCAGAAGCAAGGGAAGAAATCTGATTATTTGATCAACAACCAGTTGTGCTTTTTCCTGCCCCACAACGCTGCGATGGCTAATGAGCACCAAGGCAGGCAAGCAGACAGGCTTGCGCTCTGATGAGAGCCCCGGGGGGGGTGGGGATACCCACCCTTCAGTGTCACAGGATTGGTACTTAGCCCCAGACACCGGCCTGAGACCACGATTCATGTGAAAACCCAATGGACGATTTCTGGTTACTGTTGACCTAGGCTGGTGAAAAGTTCCAGAGCCCATCCTTTAATCACAGATGGTTTTGGTCCCTTGTGTTAATCTTTCTCCAATTATTATTTTTCCAGACCTACTCACACTTTTTTTACTGGGTACAGAGAACAAGAGATTAAATGGCTGGCTGAATCAGTTATTTAAAAAAGAAAACAACAACCAACTACACTTACTTTGCAATTAGGAGAAAAAAACGTGGCTGAAGAACAAGGAAAATTTTCAAACTTGTTTTTAAACCTACCAGCCCTTCCCTCCAGCCACAGGGATGGCAGAGCAAAGGCCTTGAGCTGTCTTCACCCACATGGCAAGGACTCCAGGAGAGGGAAAGCAGAGGCTCCCAAGTGCTCAGGATTACGTGCAGGCTTAGGCTTTGGTGTCCCAGAAGATTTCTTGTTGCTGATTGCTTCTCAGTTTTGTAACACAACTCACATGGGCAATTTCTCTGGGTGGCTTTTAATAACCTCCTCAGGCTTTATTGCCTTCCTGTACCCACGTCTTTCCAGAAATCCTTTTCTTTTTTAATATGATGTTTGACTACACAATGCACCTGATTTCTCAGGGAACAATAACTCTTCAGTAGGACCCTTTTTAATGAGCAACTGGAAAAAAGCATCTTTTGTAGAATCAACATCTGACGCAAGGCCTCAGAAACAGTGTTCTTTTTAGATTTTAACTGCCTTCCTCCTTTGGATTTTGTTTTATTCTCATAGTTCATAAGCTCCTGTTTGATTTTCTCTGTTTTCAATACTCAACTTTTCAACAGCAAGTTTGCTCTTAAAGATGACCTTCATTATTATTGTATGCCATACAAAATATGCCCTATGTGCAAGCAACACAATTTGCTTTGCTGATACCTTTCTCCCTCCAGCATAAATAACCACCCTAAACCGTGATATTCAAGCTGGGCTCTGTCCAATGTCCCAGGCTCAGCAGCTCATGATGCTGGAGAATTAAAATCTCAGAATATCTGGAGTTATTAGCAAAGCTAGGTATACTTATAATGTCATTAATTTATTAGAATCACAGCTTTCAATATTCAAGTTTCTCCAAGCCTTAAAATTAATAGGAACTGGAATATGGAATCTCAAAGGCTCAAAAGGCAGAAGTCACACAAGAAGAGCTCCAGGAAGGATGTGCCGCAGGACTAAAGTTACGAAACAACCATCCTTGGGCATCCTATTTCTCAGGCTGTGATTCTATGGGAAGATACGTGGTTCATGATCTCTGATCGCTCAGGACGGGGTATATAAACATCCTCTCACTGCCAACATCTGTACATCGAGCTCTACCACTGTCAAATCAACGCAAACCTCACTTCCTTCTGGTCACACCTTCCACGGGTTTGCATGAGCAACACTACCCACTGCAACACGGCAATGATCTGAAAAGCTGGATACAACTCATGCATGTGCAACTTCTTCAGTGCTTCTGTCCTGCCATGAGAGGTCTGAAATTTTCCCTCCCGTGTCCCCTGGTAGATATCAGGTCACCCTCGAGAAAAGGGCACAGCATTACTGGTTTCCTCATCCTGCTCTCCCACTTCAGTCCCAGTTTGCTCCCAGTCTCTCCATAGCTAGTCTCCTGTGCTGTGTGACGACCCAGGTACACTTCCCATCTCTCATTTACTTACAGGCAGCACACAAACCTTAACTCCAAATTCACAGCACTGACACATTAGCTATCCTGGTCCCAGCACCTACTACTTCTCAGGCTCATCTCTGGTCCCCTGGGGAAAGACCCAGCCCAGTTGCCCTCTGAACTCCTCAGCGGGGACCTCCTGCTTTCTCCACCAATGCCAATTCCTCCAGGTTTGCTAAGAAGTCTTTCCAACATTCCTCTGGCCTTCATTTAGCTCTGCTTCTGCTGCTCTTCAGAAAAGCTACAGCTCAGCTTCTTGTTTAGTCCACCACTTTCCTCATCCTTCTGGATCTGGGTTCCCAGCTCAGGACAGTCAGCCTGTTGCCCACATCCCAGAATTCAACACTGCTTCCCCCATAAAATTTTTAGGTATCATCTCTGCTGGTCCTTCACTGTCCCCCTAACTATCTAAAGAGCCACCCCCCTCTCATACCCTTCCCGGAGGCACGTACCTGCTCAGGGAGGGAGGGCAACTCTTCTGAAAGGGCCCACACTGGCCATCGCATCTGCAGACCGAGAAGCAGGCTCTGGAAACCATCTCATTACAGAAACTGCAAATCATCAGCTATTGCATTTCTAGGACAGCTCTCTCTTCCACAGTGGGGGTATTTGTTTTCATCTATCAACATTTTTTTCCATCTGTCAAGAATAGCGCAGCCAATTGAATAAGTGCATTTTACTCTGGTAAGAAGCTTTAGAATTTGGGGCTAATGTGCGTATGGAGAAGGTGATTTCATCAGTTAAACTTTTCTACTTAGCAATTCAAGAAAGTAAATCCACAGCAAATTGGCCACAGTGCTGAAAGATGAAAACCATACGCCATTTTCAACAAATTATTTAAAAATTTACTTTTCCAATGGCTGAGGCTAATTAGGTTCTGCCTACACGTTGGTGGGGATATCGTAAATCCATGAAAACAATGCCCAAAACCAGAAAGGTTCTTCAGACTCAAATTGTTCCACAGCATGGGGGCTTTTTCTCATTATTTCTCTGTCAGGCAGAGTAACAACTGGCTTATATCTATATAAGTATTCTACTATATACTCACTGGCATTATATAGGTAATTCAGGTAAATGTCTGTAAGCAATCCCACTCCCCTAACAGTCCCAGCACTCCAACTGGGTAGGTGAAGTTTAAAGCTAGATTTAAACTTTGTCAAAGCCAAGTGGCATGCCTCTCTTCTAAGGCAGCTTCAGGGGACCGCTCAGGGGACAGGGATGCTTTGGCAGTAAAACTGCCCACCTTATTCTGCCTCCGAGTAAGAGGCAGCAGCTCCTCATCCAAGACACTTAAACAACCTAGAAGACGAAGAGTTGAGCAGTGAATAATTCACCATGCAAGAATTTATACAGTTTGGACCTTGGCTGAAATAAGATTCCTACTCATCCAAAGCAGAATCTAATGAACTCTCTGATCATTGCATGTTGGCAACTGAAATTTAAAGCTCATCACACCAAGAATGAGTGCAACGTATCTGGTCAAGATACTGATTCAGCATTAACCAAAATGATGGAGTCATCCTCAGAAGGTGTATATGAGCAGGAGAACCATCAGTGAACAAACCTGGACAACTCTGCTTCCTTTGAGAATACATGACTTTAGGCTAAGAGAGGTGCCAGATCTTCAGCCTTCCAGTAAAATTCATGTCTTGCCCTATCAAGGGCATTTGCTTCCCCAAGAACTCTCTTCTAGAAGACACGAGTATGGCTGAAGTGGTTGCAGCAAATGAGATGTAGCTGACGGTCAGAGCTGCATTACATAAGCTTTGCATGAAATTGTTAAATCACGTATATGCTTGACTAATACCAATAACTATCCAAAAGCTATTTACAGTCGTATCAATGAGATCATTGTCCTCCTCCCTCACTTCCCAATACCTGGATTCTAGCAGATCCAGGTAAATCAACTGCATCTTCATAATGAAAACAGAAATTCAATTATTCACAAGCATTCCCCTTGAGCTTTCTCTGGGCTTTTTGTGAATGATTAACAGAGCAGCTGCTCCAGACAGCACTCTCAATCCCTGCCTGCTGGCCTGTTAAAAGCAGTGACTCATCAGCACATGACGTCAAACCCTTCTCTCCTCTGAAATGGCAGGAAGGAGGTTTCATTAAAAAGATAAAAAAAGGTATCAACATAACAGCCTGAACTTCCTCCCAAACACACGGGGCTTGGTCAGGGGTCATCTCCGCTGCTGCTGCTGCCGCCTGGAGACTTACACCACGCGTATGCACCAACAGCTCCTTCAAAGGGTAAACTTTTCTGTTGAATACTAACAGCATAAAACGTACTTCCTCAGGCAAGCTGATCTATTAGATACCGACTCAAAAATCACAACAAAACCCCAACATCGGGCCTTTTGGTACACCCTGCTTGTGCATCTCGCAGGAACGCCTCCCTGCTCAGCAGAGCCTGGCAGGGCAGCGAGCACCCTGCCTTAGCTCTCCCCACGCTCCGAGCCAGGTGGGAGTACTTTCACAAGACGTTTACACAACCCAAAGTAGCTGTTAAGCAGTTCTTGAAATTGCCCAAATACTACATCTCAGTTAACACCTGATAAGGGTCCCCAAACGGACCTGGAGAGAAGCATCAAGTCCAGTACGGCCAAATTCATGACCGCCGCTGCATCCATGCCTCGCTAAGGTTGCGCTGAAATGTGCAGACATGAAAAAAATCATACATGAACACGGCCACAATTCCCAGTCTTTGTGAAGAAACCTGGGCCCAGTGCCATGAAAGTTAGAAGCAGAAGAAATAGTCGAGAAAGGGGCTGTTTCTGGAGTTACTAATTCAGATTTTCACGGTCAGACGGACACACTGCATTTTACCCAGAAAAATCTGCAAGACAATGGCAAGGGGAACAAACCAGGTAAATTGAGATTTAGCTCTTACATGGGATTAATTACTAGCATCTGTGATATTTTATTTTCTCTGCTAGCTTTAGGCTGCAGAGGCAGGAGAGCCTCCTCAGAGCCCAGCTCCCGCGGCAGCGCATCCCAGGAAGCAGCTGCTCACTCTTCAGCTGCGAGCAGCAGTGGCAGGGGACCGGAGATATATTTAGCTCTGTTCCTGCTGCCTGGAGGGCAGCATCGCTTCCAGCCCACCACTCCTGACTTCCCCAGTGCAGGGATGGAAGTAGAAATACTGCTGTTAGCCCAGTCTCCTCACCAAAGGCAGTCAATTAGGGAGTAAAGTGGAGGTTTGGGAAGACAGTGTGGCAATGGGGGGGTCATCCACACACCTGGGGTTTGTGCCAGAGCTGGAAAATGCTCCTTGAGTAGGGCAGCGCTCCCACCTGCGCTCCTTCCCACCACACGTGGTCAGGCCACAGGTGATGGGAAAGCCCAAGGATGACTGAAATGACTGACGAAACATATATAACATAGCAGGGGCAGAAAAACCAGTGATACACAGGCCGAGAGTTACCATGACACGAATCTCTGCCCAACACATTTTTCTATCAAAAGAAAAAAACCTAAATAAACATCATGTCATTTTGCAGAAATGGGTTTACTGTCTGACCTTTTGGCTCTGTTAGTGTTAGCCTTGACTTGGTCTGATTGCTTATTTTTCTATGGGGTCTCTGTCTACCTGCAGCATGAATCAGAAGTTGTTTTCCCACAGATGTGCAGCAAAGTGATGGAAAGTGCACAGCAGAAATGCCCCCTGGGTATCCGAGTTAACTCTGGACAGCCAAGCACGCTAAAATGGGAGTGCAAATACTCTTACTGCTTATCTTTCTAGAATCAATTAGCAACAAAGCGCTAACAGACTTGAACACTGCACATGCCTCATTATCTCAAGTTTAGACCCTAAACAACATCTCAATTTGAAAAAGCCCCTAGCTGCCACCTTACCCAGCCACCCTGGCCCACGGTGCCAGGCAAAGCTCATCGGAGCCAGACCAAGCGCTGTGATTACTTCAGCAGGAGGACTGGGGAATACAATACCAGAAACGCGGTCATCCCTCAAACAAGGCTTTCCAAAAGACTTTGCATTCTTGGCAGAAACAAACACCAAAGGAGAGGAGAGGAAAAGGTCGCAGAAGCACCAGCAGCAGGAGCTGGAGGCTGAGCAGAACGTGGCTCCTGGGCTCCGGCTGCTCCACCTCCCCTGGTGAGACAGACCCTGCCGTTCCCTCTGGGAAGTCAGTTAAAAGTGAGTGGAGAAAGGAAGAGATGGGAGATGAAGGGGAGTTTATGCAAGAGCAGACAGCGGAAAAGGAAAGGAAGAAAAATGAGATTGGAGGAAACCTGGAACGGTTGCAAAAAGGTGGTAATGAGAGTATGGGCGGAGCAGCCCATGCAGAAAGAGTTGAAAGCTACGGGTAATGCTACCGACACCATTCCTCTCCGAATGCAGTGAAGACTACATCTGGAAGGGCGTCTCTCTTTCTTATTCCTCCCTCTTGCAGAAAATCTCCCCCCCTCACCCCCCAGGGCGGGTCACCCTCTCTTTGCCCTGCTCCCCACTCCCACGGGGATGCTGAAAGCAGGAGAGGCTGCCATCCCTCCCGCCACCGCCACTGGCTGGCACTGAGCACTTCCCTAATGCTCTTGGCAGCCATCCCTGACTAAGGGATCTCCTGCTTCCCCAGGCTGTGCAAAGGGGAAGCGTCGTGCCAGAGCCCTGGAGGACCCCCCTCCTTCTGGCCAGGATCACCCTGGAGCAGGAAGGGAGCAGTAAGCACTTTCCCTCCTGTTTACTGGTGCCGCACTGTTACTGCTTGGCCTCACATATACAGCCTTTCGCCGCTGCAGAAAGGCATTATTTAAAAAACAAAAAAGACAGAAAACCCCTCAACAACCACGTATTTGCCATCAGTACCATCTTGTAAGCAAATATGGTCTATGTATCTGCATCAAGGAACAGAAGGAAAACTGAGGCTCTCCCCCCTTTCTAAGCATCCTTTTGCTTTTCTGTTTTCCCTTTTACCAGAGTAATCTGGGAATATTCAGGGTCTCAGATTTTTCCCATTCTTTAGGAGAGAACTGGGTGCTCCAACGCAGCTGTAATATTTGGGATGACCTCATTAGCACAGGCTGCACAGGCTGCTTTGCCCGTTAGCGTGTGGCAGGACAGGTCAACCATCAGCAAACCCTTGTGTCTCCCAGCCCACTCCTCCATTCCTCCTGCTGTCCCCGAGGATTTAATTTCCCATTTCTTCTGGAAGCTAATGCAACGGCTTGGGGCACCGTTTGGGCAGTTATATGCTGAACAGGGCTAACCCAGCTGCCATGCTCTCTCAGGGATCAGCTGTCTCCATGTGCTTTTAGCCCTTCCATGCAGTGAAACACTAACAATTCAGGGTAAAAGCATTTGGATACTTTTTTTTCAAGGCTGAGTCCTACATGGAGCACAGCCATGTCTTATTAAACCACACGACCAAGCTCTAGTTCAGCCCTTGCAGTTGCAAGGTGGGATGCTCTGCAGGCCCTGGGCACGAAGCACCAGCACCAGCGACTCCTGCCCAGGGCTGCCCGGCACCAACCCCACCTGCACAGCGCTTTCAGGGTCTGCTGCAGGCTGCACACCCTGCCCTCAGGACAGGCACAGCAGTGCGAGTGCAGCTCCTCTCCTCCACGGGCACCAGGCTGAGCTCCCACACCCACCCGCAGGACAGATGTGCCCAGCTGTGCCTGCCTCGGCACACCTGCAGCACATCACTGACTGCCCCAGCCCTGCTCACCCCAGCACTCCAGCAGAGAAGCCAGGCAAGGTGGAAAACACCCCTTTTGTAATGCCTCACTTCACTGTTTGCCATGGCTTCAACACACACCCAGTTTCGTAATTTCAAGTTTCCCCTCCCCTCCAGAAGACCCCTGCCTGTCCTAGGTGAGCTCTTCTGCGGCTTTCCAGCTGGAAAATGTGTCAAACCCTCCCACCCACAGCCATCACCTGTTGGAATTCAAACAGGCTTTCCTTCTCATTAATTTTATCTCAAAGCATGACTCCGCAGTTGTAATAATGAAGGGAGCTCCCCTTTTTCTACATCTGAAAAAACCCAGCTGTTTCCGCAGTGCTGAGCCCGTCAGGCAGGGGGATTAATTCAAACCTCAAACACGAAGGTAGCTGGGCTGAAGCAGCCCGAGCGATCCTACACGCTTGGAACAGAGGACACCCCGCAGCGCCTGCTGAATACAGGCCTCGTGCACAGCTGTTACGAGCAGTTACAGCGTGTAAGAACAGAGGAGAAAGAGAAAGGAATTATGCTTCTGGGTTTCATCGGTTTAGTTGCTATTTACCTTTTCTGACCACCTACCAAGGACTAGGGTTCATGCAACAGAATCAAGGTTAAAGCCACCCATACTGAAGGCACAGCTGTCCTTGTGCTCCACCACTCAGAACCCCCTAAACCCTAAAAGGCTGCTGCAAAGAGAAACATAACATAACGAAGGTATTTCTGTATCTATGCTCGGTATCACAAGTAGTACTGGGCTTATGTTGCAGTGAAGGAGCTGGCATTAGGAAGAGCATTTCAGCACGGGGGGAGGGGCTAGATTCAGGACAGACGATCCAAGAACGTTTTGGGATCTCCACCAGAGGCTGATTTAAAGAAGTTAGGAAAACATCACTCAGGTACAATCTAAGTGCAGCTGATCCTGCCTGGGACACAAGGATGAAAATATTTCTTGAGGTCCTAGTCTTTCCACTCTTAATCCAGGCTTAAAGATAAATACTAGATTATACATCATGACATAACGTTTTTGACATACTGGTTATTTTCATCATCATTCAGGCAGAACTGTCACGCTAAATGTTGCGGTTTCCTCACAGTAACCCAATGAGAATGAATCAATGTTTTATTATTGTATTTAAAAACAATTTAAAATATGTCATTGCCCTCTGCAGTACCTTTTTTACCAACAGAACGCTCTGTGTCAGTCCTTGCCAAACAAGAACGGATTACCCAAGCCAGTTTTTCCTCTGAGAACAAGGACCACCTTGTCACCGACAACAGACACCAGAAAAAATCCTCCTTCGCCCCAAATGCAGCTGTCAGCTCACAAACCCAGCCAGTTCTTTGTTCTTTTTCCCAGAATATTCCTTTCTTGCTGCATTGTCACAGTGCTCTTTCAGAGCT
The DNA here is from genome assembly GCF_023638135.1 of Falco biarmicus. Lineage (NCBI taxonomy): Eukaryota > Metazoa > Chordata > Aves > Falconiformes > Falconidae > Falco > Falco biarmicus. The sequence continues at coordinate 20,278,209 of NC_079300.1, read as the reverse complement.
GTTATCCAGCATAATACTCACCCAGGACCACGTCCCAAGCCCTCTCAAGAAATAGAAAAGAACATATTCTTTCACCTGAAACTTCTCTGAAGATGTTCCTCTGTGATTTGTCATTGTCAGCTCTGCTCAGCCACGCTGACTCCTCGCTGTTAGCTTCCAGAAGGACCCCGAATCGTGATCTCCACAAGGCAGGGAGACTTACACAGCTGCTGGCAATTTATTCATGCAGGAGCCTGGTCCAGAGAGCAGCTGAAATCCGCAGCAAGCTCTAATGAATTTGTCAGCCTGTGTAACTAAGGATTCTACATTCAGTAGTGTTTTTTTACAACAGACAGACAAAATTCACCTTTGTAGGAAAAAACCATCAGCACTCTCTTCTCCACTGCAGAACATGGTGTGTAACGATACACACCGGATTTGGAGCATAAAGCTCCAGAAAAGAGGAAAATTCTCAGCAAAAATTCTACAGAGATGACAGAAGGGTAAAATAAACTTTACCATACCTTCCCTATGTTCCCCCCTCTGCCGCGTACCATACCTTCCCTATGTTCCCCCCTCTGCCGAGCTTCCTTTCAGCACTAGAGACCAGCAATCCTCCCACACTGATAAACAGGGGTAACCAGATTTTTCCACATGGCTATGTACACAGAAATGTTCCCCACCTCATATACTTGGACTATCTTTAAAACATACAGCTACAACCAAAGTCAAAAATCCTCAGCTGAATGACTATCCCCCCTTACTGGGGCATTCCAGACCAGCCACATGTTTGCTTTCAGTGTGTTCTTTCCATGAAAGTTGGACAAATTTTGTAGTGTACTGGGAAAGAGGACAGCAAATAAGATGCTATTTATTTCTAGACAGCCAAAGAATTAGCTCCGAACTATTTTACAGCGTTCTTTGTATGAAAACATGTGGTTACAAGAGCTGCTAAATAAGTAAATAAAAAGACAAGGTTAACTGGACTAGACAACAGAACTTGAAATAACTGTAATTTATGATAATGTATATTGCTGGTTTTCCTTAGGGTTTGCTGAACAATAGTTTCAAGAACAGCTTCTTCCCTTCCCTTAGCCTGGGTCTCATTAGTCATGTTCCAAGGCAACAGGTTTCCATGACAGCAAACATTAAGTTTTGCAGTGCAACCCTTTAAACTAAGCTTTCGCTACTATACTTCAACCTAGCCCAGCTATCTTCACGGTAGAAAAAAAAAAAAACTACCCTGAAAAATCCTAACAGACATTTAACTCAACAGATATCTTATTTGTACTATCATCTTGCTGAGGAACACAGATGATGTTGAATGTAGCAGGAATGTCATCAAATTCCCCAGAAGGATGCTTTTACCTGGTCTGAGCTCACAAGTTCTTGGCAACCATCTAAAGCAAAAATATAATGATGTAAGCTGATGATGCAGACTCCATGCTCACAAAGGCATCAGACAGAGTTAATAAAAATCCCACCACAGGGATTAACTGCAGAACTGAGACCTTTGGGTTTACTCATTTTGTGCAGGGTGAGAGCAACATCTCACTCAGGCAGTAGCTGTGCTAACAAACATTTTCAAATGCATTTTCAGTGGAGTAGAATGTCACAGACAGACACAGACAGGAGTTTTCTCTATGAACTAGATTGAGCCTTGTTATTTTGCGGGGACTGCTGATTGAACGTCTCTGGGTATCTTTGAAAGCCTCACTCACACTGTTAAATTCTTCTAATCTTCCCTTATAAACCAATCCCTCCTGACCCCTAATGTACTGTTATTGCACACTGTATTACTCCAACGCAGCACAGTGCTACACAGAGGATAAAAAAAACGTGTTCTCTATTGAAAGGACTGTAAAATAAATTACAAAATAGCAATTCATCTTTTCATAAGTACAGCATTACTCTGTCCAACATAAATTCAGACAGAGAACCATACCTAGACTATACAGTAAGTTTCCGACCTGGGTTTCTGAAAGCACATGGGTTTTTTGTAGGAGCAGCCAGGGGAGGTGTTGAAGATTCACTTTCAGTGGCTTTTTGTTAAACAAAGGCTGATAGGAGGTAACCAAGGTAACCTAAATGCCAAATGTCCTACAGTTATTTGTAAGAATTGACACCTTTTAATGAGCCACAACACTCAGAAATGCATAATGAAAACAGAAACAGAAATTGTAAGAATTCATGAATCCTGTGAGATCCTGCCACTCTTGCCTCTCACACAAGATGATTTGTCATACTTTCAATATCCCTTTTGACATTATTACACTTATTTTTATCCCAGTCTGTCTGTCTCTCTTTAATTGTCATGGTATGTTCAAAGATGTCACAACTCAAGAGTTGCAAATAGTTGCGTGACAGATAACCAGCCCTGTCACAACTGGTAAGCAGTAAGATCAGCGTAAGAATCCTCCAGGCAGAGATGCTAACAAGGAAATAAAAAAGCTTTTTGTTAGATGCAGCTGGCAAAAGCAAGGATGGCAATCAAGGCTAGCAACATGACCACAATTAATGGTTATTTTAGTAACTGGAATTTTGCAAACTAGGACATGCGCTTGAAGCTTGTCAGCGAGGTCAGAGTTTAGATAACCACAAAAGATGTTGGTGAGATCAGGAAAGCTGTTAAGGCACCTGTTTTCTAACACTTTTTTTTAATTATAATTTCATGAAGTAATCTTAGAAAACTTTACATTGAGCATCGCCTAGAATAGTCAGGCAAGTTGAAAATAGAAACATCAACAGCAAACACAAATTAAACGGGCATTAAATGAGAGATTCGTGAACATATACAAAGAGATATGTATCTCCTCCTTTAAGAAAAATCAAAGAACTAAGACACTGAGAGCCAACCATCTTCTGATGAGCTATACTCCACAGTGCACTAACCTATGTAGAGTCCCGTCAATGGCAATGGAGTTCCACAAAGATGGAGGCACAGGGATTTTGACACAGTGACCTAAAGGTAACCTGTAAATAACTGGGTTTCACTTGGGCCTTTTCATTTTTGGACTTTTTCCCTTTGGAGAAAGAACTGAGCTGAACTGCCACTGTAACACCGCTTAGGTGAGTGACCCCTGCCTCACTGAAGGTTGTAAAAAGTATAAATACAAGTTTTATGTTTCCATCCAATCTGTTCTTAAGTGTGCTATACATACAGGCTGACACTTGCAAAAGTCACATTAAGTAACGCTCAACTGCCTACTTTGTGTAGGCAAAAGTAACAGGAAGATGTAGATGCTGCTTAGAGCAAGAATATAATTCAGCAGTTCTTTGGAGTGCTTAACACATGCTTTTCATCCCACTTTGTAGCACAAAGGTGGCTGGCACAGCAGGCATGCCATACTCAATGACCTTGTGCAGTAGGGCAAGGCAACCATACTAATTCTCTCACACTTCTCAAGCTGACATTGGATACATCAGTTTGACAATACTATTTATTTCAGATGCTAGAATTGATATGGTTGGCATAAGTAATCCTAGCTAATGTATTATTCTTTTCCATAAGGAACTCTTCTCTATTTGAAATGAGAGAGAAAGAAGTCCTACAGCTCTTAGAATGACTGAAAAAAACCAGGCTTATGGTATCGTTATTCATACCAAGAGATCTTCTTTTTAGAACTCCTATTTTGATAATACTCCACAATTCAAGCAACATGACAGTTATAAGAGTCAGAGAATCACAGCGTGGCTCCAAAAGAAAAAGAGTAAAAGCAAATGAAACTACTGATGATTTCACTGAATAGAAGTCACTTATAAAAGCAAAGAGCAAAAAGAGCCTCTTTGCACATTCTGAAGTGGCTTCATAATCAATTAAACACTCTACTTCAAAAAACTTAATTTCAAACCATGCGAAAATAATATACAACTCATACAATTTCATTAATTTACTATTAAATGGAATGTCTTCAGAGCTATTAAAAGCCCTTCAGCAATTTCACTATTTTTTCAATGCTGAAAGTATGCCTTTGACATCAATACAGAGAAAACAGATGGATAAAGTAATTTTTAAAAAGAGCAGCACAATGCTATGAACCAGTTTGTCACAGTTTTACTAACAGACCAGATAACACAGGCAGAAAAGTGGGCTGAGAATTAGCAAAGTTGTCACGTTGTCTCAAAGTGCTCCCACCCTCCAAAAAGAACCCCCAAAACCCTTCCCCCCAGGAAGATACAGACAGACAGGAGAGAAAGGAGCAATGAAAAAATCAGAACAAGCATGCAGGACACTTAAAGATCAGAAAAAACCCTAAAGGAAAATACTGACTGTACATTCCAGAAATCAAAGAAAATATGTGGAAGGGAAATGTGAATCAACGCTCAGATCATTCTGGCATATGTCTCTGATAACTTACCTGATTTTTCTATAGGACAGTTTCATGATTTGACAGAGACAAAGCATCCAGCTATGGGTTATGGGCTAGGATAAATTGAATTTCTCTGAGCTTTGAATTCTGTTAAAGGAGGAAATTATCTCTCTAAGGAAGTGTTCAATCAGTTTAGAGAGACCAAATTGCACTGACGGACTTGCAAGTTAACATACCTGGCTCCCCACACACAGCTACAATGTTTTATAATACACAGTAAGATGCACAGCCCAGCTGATTCTTCTCTTTTTCCCTTTATGCAGCTTGCAAAGTTATAAAAGATTGATTAAATTGTCCAACCTTCACAAAAATGGGCCACGCTCAACTACTAGAAAGCTGATCATCCTAATAGGTGTGTGAATTTGGGACAGGAAAACTCTACTGGGAAAGACGGTTATTAGTAGATACCAAAAGATATAAGAGATTATTTTCACCCTACAATATCAAAGACTAATCTCTTCAGGATATCTCCTGCTCTCAAGCTGCACACTTCCAAAGGTTGCAGCCTTTGTCCAGGTCCAGGGGATCTGGGAAGGGGACAGCAAAATGAGAAGAAAGACAGAAACAGGCCACCCGCATGCAGCAGCAAAAAGAATACACTAAACCTGGCAGAAGCATCTTGAGCCAACGGTCTTCCTAAGGTGCGAAGTGCAGTCTAGTAGCAGTTGGAGCAGTCCTGCTACCAGACTACAACAGAAAATAGAAGGAAGATAGAGAAAGAAAGAGGCTGGTCCAAAAAGAAGTGTCTTTCTCCTTATACTAGGTGGCTTACATTTTCGAAACAAGCTTGCGAAATCAGGGTCCACAACCATTTGGCTTTTAGAAAAAAAATTATTATTAGAGCAGAATAATCATTACATTCAAAATAATGGACATTTGTACAAAAGTAGAGTCATACGGTCAGCAGTAGACCAAAACTAGTAAAAATAGCTCTTCGAAGTACTGTCAGTAACAGTTTATGATGACAAAACCTGAAGCTAAAAGACATGGTACAAAACAAGTGTTTAGCCCAGCTAGGAGAAGAGAAACTAGACGAAGGGTAGTAACAACTCTGAGAAACTCATCTGTAGAGTAACACAAGTGCAGAATTGTTAAACCCTCTGCTACATTAGCTGACCTTCATCTTCACCATTATACAAACAAACCCCTTCAGTTATTGGGTTTTGGTATTTCTCTGAGGATCTGGCACATTGGGAAGCAATTTCAGGAAGTGCATTTTAGAGGTGCATACAGCAGTTCTCTCTCCAGGTAGTTTTAACATTAAAATGCAGGCTTGTTCATGTACTCTTCCACTGTCTGGGGGAAAAACAAAACAAAACAAAAACTTGATGCATTATAAGCAGTACAGTAATATTCAAACAAATCCTCTCGTCCTCTCTGAAGACAGTTGTAATTTTGCATGGAATTAATTAACTAAAAGGTAGAAATAACTCTGCTTTAAAAACCTTTCAGAGCATTTTAGAATCTGCTCTTCTAATCGTGGCATCACGGTTGTGGCCAAACTCATCACATCCAGCTGGCCGTTGTACAAAGCTGGTGTAGTTTCACGTGCAAATGCCAGACCACTGTGAAAAACTGTTGGACTGACATAGCGTGCCCCTAGTTACTTCTACCAGCATGCTTTTCTTCCAGCATTAAAATGGGTCCTTCGCTACCCAGGAAAAAATGAAGTAAATCCATCACATTCAACTGCTTTTGCCACTCCTGGCTCAATGGTACAAGTTACATTACAAGTTACAACAAGAGAATTCCTGCAGGGTTCTGAATAAAGTTACATATCTGTGCCCTGCAGAAAGACTACGAAGGTGTTATGAATGAAACTCGTTTGCCAGCAAGAACTTTTGCCCATGTTAAGTGTTAACAGTAGGTCATCTGTTTCCAATGTATTAGTGAAACAGAAGAGATTCTTCTGTATCCATATATATGTACGTATAAATGAAATATAACCTTAGATTATGTTCTCATATTATATAAATATCTTAGATACATCTTAAGCTATTTCTTAATATAATATCCAAGAAATTCTAGCAGTTAAACTGCAAGAGAGCATTATATAAAGAGCCTCCAGACAATTCCGCAAGATGCAAGAGGGTTGAATTGAAAGCTTATATAACTGCTACCTTGACTGCACTGTTGTACCTATTGAAACTGGACGTAAGACACATTTGGATAATTAAATACCAGAAGTGCTTAGCTGTATTTTAAGCTCCTGTCAAACAAGGAAGATGAAAGAAGGCGGAGGAAGATCAGGGGTTTGCCTTTTGTTTTCCTCTGCCTTACCTCCTGCAACATGTCAGAGTCTTCTATGGCTTTCACTGCAGACCTCTTTGAAGTTTCTTGAACTTCTCCACCGATTACAAACTCATCAAGAATAAAATAAGCTTTTTCAAAATTAAAGATAATATCCAGCTCGCACACCTGCCAGAACAAAAGGACACCCCACATTTAAATAATTTTTACAGCATTATAAGCACTACTAGGCCAAAAGTTGTAAGATGATCAAACTTATTCAACATATCCACTCTTGTGGCAAGTAGCAGGGTAAAGAAAGATACTGCATATTCTGTAATATTGCAGCTTCTGCATGTATTCTCTTCACATATATAGCCTATACTTACAGCAAAGATATTCCACTTACTATATTTTATACAATATATTACATTCATAGTAGTTTTCAGAGAACAAAGCTGACTTCCTAGCCCACTAACCTTGTAATAGGTCTTACATAGCACTTGTAATATGGGTTACACATGTTCATGCAGCTTCACAGAGCAAGACAAAATCCCTGCCCTAGTGATCTTACAGTCACGGACCACTTTTTTGTTTTGAGGTGGTACAAATGGCACAGTGATTTACATAAGAAATGTATTAAGGTAGTGGGAACAATTTCAAAAATGTTCATAGAAAAGATGGGTCTCCTGCAGTCTTCTAAGACTTACTGAAAAGACTTATTTGGACCTTCTTCAGGTCTTTGCTTTAAAAAAACCACCCACTTTATCTTTTTCCTCTTCATATGCCCTTAATTGTTACACAATATTGTGAAACAAACAAAATGAGCATATCTGAAGATGTCAGGAGAGAGAATCAGAGTACACTCACCCAGGGTTTTTTAAAGTAATTTTCCTCAAGCTTTCCCCTCAAATTCTATTCCAAGACAGACATACCAAGCACCGAGATTAAATTGGGAGGGGGGAAAGGATAAAAAAAAATATCTTATGATAGTTTCAGCTCTATTTTATAAAATATTCTAATAATTCATTTCGCTCTGGATTAAGAGAGTCTACAAGTTAAGCAGTGCAGATGGAAACATGAAGCAAAACACCTTCAGACAACGGTTTATCAGACAGCCAGGAACGGAGTTCAGGGGAGAAAGTGAAACCTACGTTTCCAAAGTATCTGTCCAGAAGCTCTACGTATCGATGAACGACCTCTAGTGTCAGGAGCTCATTGTCTTGGTCTTCTATTGCACAACAGAAATATAAACTAGCATACCTAGGGAAACAAAGGCAAAACCATGAGTGAACAGCTATGCAAATGACAGTTAATGTCTATCTGGTCTCTAAAATAATCATTTTCTTTCATTCTTACAATGTCCCAGAGAACGCTTAAAAAGATCAGATAATTTAAACGAATTCTTAATTTAGTTAGAAAAACAAACTCCACCCTTGGCAAAGTGGGATACCTCCAACACCGGTCTTAAAAAAAAACCAGTAAATCAGCAGTACTCTAAGGTCTCCCTCAGCTGCTGCAACAGCACTACAGTAAGTGGGGTTAATTAATGAGTTACTGCTCTTTATTAAAAAATAAAGGCAAAAACCAAGGTGGAAGGAGTTACATCCCAGCAATCCTGCTGGCTATCAAGTAACTGACAGTGTTTTACATAGGGCCTGAAAGCATGAAACTGCTTAGACCAAGCAATCTTCACAACTAACTTGCAGCAAAACTTTATGTTTAAATCAACCCAAGATGGGAGTAACGATCTACCTCAACTCTCTGGTGCTGTGGCTGGAAGCCCAACTTGTCACAGCATCTGATCAGATGTTTATATCCATCGCTTCACAGCATGGAGCACCATTTTTGCTAAATGGGAGATGCCGCTTAATTTGTACAGCGTGCTATACCTTAATGCGACTTTTGTTTGCTCCAACTTTACATGAATGAACAGGCAGTTAATGCTAAGCATCCTGTAACTGGGGTCCAGTGATCGGTTTGGAAAAGGAAGTGTAAATTAACACTTTCCAGAGGAACATATATTTCAGACAAAATTTGACAAAATGTTGAAAGTGCCTCAGAATAGCTCCTGCAGCCTCCTGAAGAGCCTGATAAAGCTCAGCATGCATCTCAGCAGGCTACCTTGGGGAATTAGAAGGAGCAGTGAAGCCTAAAGCCTTCTCACAGAATTTCAAGCACCAATACTTATTATGTTACTCCCATTTCTCTCCTTTAACTGATTGTACAAGTATTTTGCACCCCACAATTTACCCTGCCGGTTTATCTGGGGACACTGTGCTGGTATACACAGATCACTGATGGCAGGCTCTGACTAGCTTAGTCTAGCACTTAAGGTTTTGTTTGCTGCTTTTCTTGAAGAAAGCCTTTATTTTCCCTCTTCTGGCACGTTATTTATATGAATAGTAATCATACGTTCTCACAAAATTACTCACACCTTTTGTAAACAAGCTTGAGGTCTTTCCAGTCAACAAAACTACATGTTTTTTGATTGCGAGACAAAATAATCTGAACAATTTCTCGAATGATCTTTTTCTTCTCTTTATCAGGTAGCGTCGTATACCATTTCTGAAGCCTTAACTTCCCCTGCCGACTGAACAGCAGTATAAAGTGTATCTAGAGTAAACAAAGCAACATGGTTAACACTGGGGCCACAGCCAGAGAAGAGCATTCCTCTGCCCCACGCCGGAACTCTGTGAAATCCTAGCGAAGGCATCTCCAGCCCTGACATGATGTCTGGACGTGGCGTCAGTGAGGTCTGGGGGAGGCTGAGCGGGGCAGCAGAGATCCCTCTTCTCTCCTGTTTCTTCCCCAGGCAGCTCTCTCCTCTCTCTGAGACCTCTCCCCTTCGCACCCTCTTCCACCCGACCTTCCCCACCTCCTTCCTCACCTCGTGCAAACAGCAGCTTTGCTTCCTACTCTACCACTTCCATGGGGAACGGGAGGAGCATCACCACTTTGCAGTTGTGAGAAGAGCCTCCTCCAGCAAGATTAGACACCTTAATGAAGGGAATAAAGACTTATACACAACAAGGCTAGGGGCTAGGGAGACCAAGAATGCAGTGTGGCACAAGACCAGAAACACGAATACCTAGATAGTAATCACTAATTTTGGTATTGATCAATCTCAGGTCACAAACAAAGCAGCACATTCCTAGAAGAGGCTATAAGGAGCAGAAGAAAGCAACTGCTTTGGAAAGGGAGCTTGACTAGTTTTACTAAAGAAATCACCAGATTATGAAACACAGATGACTATGATGACAAAGGACAGACCTCAGTGACCAAGTATGTTACATTAAATAAAGCATAATATGTACACTGTTCTAAAATTTCAAATTTAAGTCTAGTCATAATTTTCCACAGTTTGGCCCATGATTTTTTCATGCTTAGCGTTAGCAGTATTATTGAAATACAGAAGTGCTCACTTTCAAATGCCAGTTGGCTTTTGGAAGAAAAGTATCAATTCACATTTATACAAATGCTTTTATTAGCAGATTAAAATAAATGACCATACTAAGTCTTTAAGCAGTACAGTAAGCCATCTACCCATAGCATGGCAATGGCTTTAAGAATGCAGGAAATCTATTTGAGGATGACATCCATCTCAATGGGACACCATCTGTCAAATGGAAAAAAACCCACAAACCAAAACCTAGCAGGGATAGAGATGCTTCCAGTGGCTGAAGACACTGTGAACTGCCCTGTTCCTGACAGGCATCCCCATCGCTTTTCTCACCAGTAGCAATGCCTGAAGGCCAGGGACCTGCAGGAAGGATGTCTAACCGTAGTCACGGCCATGTCACCATGACAGGCACACCACCACCTGCCCAAGCAGAGGCAAGGCTTCCTCTGATGCTGGGTGGACCAGGGAGAAGCACAGCTCATTTTCCTCATTTGTTCCCAGTCCTTGCGAGCCCCCCAACAGAAGAACTGGCAGGTCCCTTGACACATCCCATTCCCATTCGCCTAGCCTTCCCCTTCCCTATAGTTTCCCAGTCTACACCCTAATCCCTTCTCCCTCTTTTCTACTCCAGCTTATTGCTGCACCTTTACTTCCCCATTGCTCCATCTCCCCAGTAAGGATTAAAGTTAATGTTCACTATTACTATCAAGATTAAAATGCAGGTTTCTATAAAGACAAAAATCATTCTACGCTCTGGTAAAGTCCAAGCAGAGGAGTATACCAGGGAAGCTTCTACATAAAAGAAAAAAAAGAAAAGCTACCGATTTTAAACAAAGCAATCATTCATAATTCAGAGCCACGCTCTAGCTCTTAAGTCACATAGTTATTGAGTAATCCAGAGATAAGAGTTCTGACTATACTGAGAAAGACTTTAAATGTGGGATCATTTTAAGGAAACGTGGACTGTTTTATTCATATGTGCCTGTGGCAGGATCTACTGGTGGAAATATGGCTCTTGCCATCATTAGTCTAATGTGCTTGATAAAATTACAAGGATTTTGTAGCTGCCTTGTATTGAGTCCTATAATACTCTCCAGATGAGCTTGCTAAATAAAAATTATGCTGCCAGCAGTACACATGGCCTGATTACAGTGAAGATCAAAGCACCATGCTCTTGCCTTTCTCTGTTCATATGACCAACTGGGTTTTGACAACATTCCAGCTGTCAGGGTTACCCCGGCCCAGTAGATGAAGGGACAGTACTTAGTGTCCATACACTTGGTCCGCTGAGAGGAGCTGAATGAATGAATGAAAGACTACTTTGCGTGCTGCACAGCTCATTAACTCCAAAGCCTTTGTAAAGGTGAGTGTATTTTGAAAAGCAGGGCATAGGTCCTGCACACAAGAGCAGAAGGTCAGTGGGTGTCCATTTAAAAGTAACGAGGCACAGGTAGCAGCTATTTGATAAACAAATTTCTAGAAATATGGTGGATCAGATAGGAAAGGGTGATTAGATTTGATTGACAATGCAGGGAATTAGTCAATGAATTCCTATCAAAAGCTGGCAGCACGGTCAGCATAACAAGGTCGTGCAGTTTGAGAGATCCTCAGGAAGAAATGTGTTTGCCTGCCGTGCTTCAATAGGGGAAGACAATGAAGGGGTGTTCTGGTTTGGGTTCAGCTGTTGGACCCAACGGACCTTAACTCTGAGTGCCTGCAAGTAATCCATGTATGTGCACGAGAGCAGCCTTACGCCTCTAAAAGGTTAAATACCAGCAAGCCAGGGAATTACTGTGAATATTATCACCATTTTCTGCTGATTAGTTTACTTCAGGGTGTTATGCTTCACCCATAGGAAAGCTGGCTGCTCTCCATTTAAAATTGCTTTGAAAACTCCACTGTTTCTTGTAACGATGCAGTTGATGTTTCACCACCCCTTTCATGAGCAGAAGGAACATTCTTTGCAATCAGAAAATACCCATTAACACACTTTTAAACGCATCAAGATTTGTACACAAGTTTCAAAAATCCCACTTTTGGGTCTCCTATCCCACGTTGCTTCATATACAGAATATAACTGCATACCTCATAAGGCGATTTTACTATTATAGAAATATATACAGCTAGAAAACAGGTAAGAGCTTCTACCGTAGCCCATTTCTAATTTTACAGTCTGCAGTAAAATAATGTGCCCTGAAGCCTAGGTATGTATTACCGGCCAGCTCAGAGCTCCTGTAACAAAATAACGCACTAGAAAGCTGCAGATACTTAGAAAATACGGTAGGCTTTTTTTCTCTTTTGACTCTTCTTCCTTTTCCTAAATTCCATTCAATTTGGGAAACTCTCTAAGAGGTAAATGTTGTTACATTCTCAAGAGGTTAAATGGCTTAATTCCTGTGTGAGCATCTCATTGCTATAGACAGACATTGTTTCAGGCAGTTCAGCATCGCTCTGCCCAGCCACACAGACACAGTGCGACACACCACATTCCCCACTGCCCCAGCTCCCTTGTTACAGCTCACTGGAAAGATGCCGACGCATCAATAAACCTGGAAATGTTGAAGAACTGCACAAACACAAATTAATAGCTCATTTGTTCCTTGACTGGGAAAACCTATTTGCTTTCCTATAGTGCTAACGGTGAGATGGATGTTGATTAAGGAATTTTTGGTTAGTTTTCAGCAGCCAAACTACGAACAGAGGTAGATTATCCTGGTTTTAGGTTTTACTCATCTTTAAAAGTTCTAATTCCAGAGGAAAACAAAGGCAAATGACTTGCTTCAAGCAAAATACCTTTGAAGCAGAGTGCTTGATTTCTTTTGCTTCCATTCTAGGGTGTGCTGGCTGTGACTAACAATCACCAGACCCAGGGGCGATGCCAGTGGGAATATTTAGGTCCAAGCCTGAGTGGGTCGGGATGAGGAGTGCAGTTCCTATGAGAGCATCGGCTGCCTTCACATGAGGAGTCTGTAGGAGACAAGCTTTGGTCTGGGAGCTGAGTGTAATTTTATTAGCCTGTTTTACTGAATCAGACCCAACCACCTACAGCACTATGCAAAATTATCTCCACAAACGTCAGTAAGTAGCCTAAATGACTGCATTTTGTATTTGTAAGCCATAATTTCCTAGTTGGAAAAATAGTTGTTTTTTTAAATCAAGCATTTAAACCGGACTTCTAAACCTGAATTCTATCCCTTCCTCATGCATTTCTGAATCAACTGCAGCTGTAAGTTGTGTAACAGGTCAGAAACTTAGAAGGCCTTTTGTTTCATCCAGATCTACAAAACTGCACCAGTGTTAACAACCACCCCCCTTAGTTTCAGGGCTACAAAAAACTTTCATATGAAATAATTTAGCAGTAAATAGACCACACACTGAAAATGCAAAATACAGAAGGTTTACATGTTCATAAAAAGCAAATATAAAAGATGTATGTAAAATGCACAATTGATACTTTTTTTTCCCCACCTTCCTTGGGAGACCTTTCTCTCCTTTTGCTAATGGGCTGCCATGGTCTGAGAAGTAGCTCACCTAAGCCTGTCTCCTAGACTGCTCCCTGCCAAGACCAGAGGTCCCCTTCGTGCAGCCTTCCCCAGTGTGCAGCCATTTCGCACTCCAGACCAATCAAACACTTTACAGTTGGCTCACTGGTTTTGAACTGCGCTCATTTGTTGCTTTTACAGAGGTTTTAAAACTTTATCTGAACTCCAACATTTAGTACAACTGCCTAAAGGGCCCCAGACTTTAACATATACATACAGAACAAACCACCTGTAAGGATATCAAAAAAGACTGCCACGTGGGTAGGCAAAGCAGCTTTCCTGACTCCCAGAGTCATTTCTCCAGTTTACTGTCCAATGACATAAACATGTAAAAGATGCCACACTTCTTCCTGTGAGGGGAACTCCAGGGGTCAACGCAGCAAGGCTCTAATTCACCCGGCTGTGAGAGGAATGAGCACTAGAAATGCTGCTTCTCCTCCTCCTGTAATTCAACCTGCATAACCTGTTCTGTGGCATCTGGCTGCTCCAGGTCCCTCCATGGGAGAGGACAGGGAAACAGGAGGACTCCAAGGAGCCTACGGGGAGGGATGGCAGAAGAGATGGCAGCTGGAAGACTGAAAAAAAAGAATCCTTCTCTTTCCTGGGTGCTTGGTTTGGGCAAGGATTTGCTTGGCTAGGCAGCTCTGTCACTCCAGCAGCATTGGGTTTAGACTCTGCTCCAGTTGTAACCTTTTGGAATTCAGTTAAATCCCTCCCAAATCAAAGTCACCTTTATAAAAGAGAAAGATTCCTGAAATTCATAAGTTAACTAAAATTTGCAATTAGGAATTACTATCCTGAAACAGACAGCTTGGCAGAACTTGGAAACTTAGGTTTTCTTTAAAAGCTTTCTTTTTAAGCCTGCTGCTGCCAGTAGGGGAACAGGCAACGTATGACATACTAATAAAGAAAAACTGATGGACCACATAAAAAGGGAAGTGGGACAACAAAAGCCACACCTTTGGCTGATGGCGTGCCAACAGCTGCCGACAGAAACCTGGGGAAAACCAGCCTGACTGGCTGTACTTAGTGGAGAGGAAGCAACTTTTTTCATAAAGTTCTTTTCACTTATTCTGACTCCCTTGAAGTCTGCTTGATCTTCTGGCACTGTTTTAGTCGAGTTCATATTCTGCTTATCTTTTACTATTTTTCATTCTTTCCTCCAAATGAAAGAATGTATTTCCCAACATCGACAGGTGTCCAGAGTTTTTTTATTAGTATTTATTTCACATTACATCTGAAAATGAACAAACCTACCTTCATGAAATTGTTTCTTTTAAAAAGTATGAGCATCCAAATTATCCGAAGAGGTTTTTTTCTCCAAAACATTTGAAGAATAAAAAAAATTCATTTCAGTGTTTGCTTTGTTTAGTGGTTTTTTTTAAGGGAGGAAAGTAAATACTGACTTTTTTTTAAAAAAAAAAAAAAAAAGAATAGCTATACTGTGAACACACAGATGGCTTGGAATGCCAGGTCTTTAAGGCGAAATGAGAAGGACATACTGAATGGACAACTACTGACCTAATGTATTAACAATCTAGCTACATCAGGAAAAGCCAGAATAACAACACACTGAAGTATTTCGGTATTCTGCTGCTGCACGGAGTCCCCATCTGGCTACTGACCTTTAATACATACACTCTGGGATTTTAGGGACTTTTAAAGCAATTATGTAAAATCCAGAACAGGCTACTTTATTGAAAATATTGCCTTCCTTGTTTACTCTGTTAGTCTGTTATTCACAGCCACGCAGAAGCTGACAGGTATTTGTTAAATACCGTAGAATCTCAGCTTTAAAAATTCAAATGCATATTCAGTCCGTATGATTCAAGCAAATAAGAAAAAAAGAAAATAAATGAAAAACCTGCAACACAAAAATACCAAAGTAGCTGCCCAACTGGCACAGAATTCTGTCTCACTTAATCTCCATTAGGAACATTTCTGAACAATTTCCCCTAAACAATACATCCAAAGTCCATGCAATAAAAGCTGTGCCAGATCATTACAGGCACACGTGACTATAGTTACACATTGATTTTATGCTTTTCGTGATGCAGAAACTGCCCTTATCTTATTACTGAAGATTTTAAATTGACCAGCATTCTAGTATTTAAAGGATATTTACACCATATAATATTGATCCAGGCAACAACCTTCTTGAGAGCCTCACTTGAGTTAAACAAAACTATAATCAAAACACTACAGCTGATCTCAAGTTCTGAATCAAAACCATCTTGAAGCTCCCTGCTCCTGATCCCTACCTAAGGATGAGAAAACAATGCTCAGGCCCCCGCAAGCTCCCTCCAGCTCTGTTCCTGTTTATCACTGCCTCTAGCAGGTCTAGTCCTCCTGACCTTGGCTCATTTCTCATAACCCAGCAAAATTCCTTCAACAACCACCTCCCTACAGTACAGGCATGCTTGGGTCTCCTCCTCGCAGGCTGCTGGGCATCCCACCAATGGCGAAGCTGGGTTTCCAGCACCTCTCCAAAGAGGACAGACAGCACAGCTTTCCAACAGAGCTCCTAAGATGTAGATGCAGGCAGCGACATCCAGTTTTTACAGAGGATAATTCGTCTCAGTTTTCTTAAATCCGTGATTTTTTTTATTCCCACAAAGTGGAATTACCCCAGTTTCTAGGCAATAAGCAAGAACAGGTCCAGGCAGGGAGTTTGCACAAAACCTTCCCCAAACTTCACCAGTGGAGAGCAGGCCAGTGACCACACTGCAGCTGCGTGAACCAGAGAGACAGCACTCACATCCTCAGCCTTGGCTCCAGGGACAGACAGCTGCAGGGACACCAGCTGGCTGACCTTACAGAAAGCAGCACAATTTGAAGACATTCAGAACAATTATTAACCAGGTAATCACATCCTTCTACCTCCTGTGTTCTCAGAGGTGTTTTTATTTGTTTATACGCTTTTGGGAGGCAGTGGAAATCTTCATTAGGTTACTATTAGCAGGAGGAGACCAGGGGAGAGGCTGAACAAGCTGCCAAGAACTACCTCTAATTCGCTATAGCCCCAGTGTATTTTACAGTCACAAGAAGCTGTTTTCCCAGCCTGCTACTTGGACAGCCGGTGAAGAAACAGAGCTAAAATCTAGCCCAATAGACTCTAGCAAAAGGTGCAGCCTCTTTTATTTTAATTTCCCATTTGTCTTATCAGGTATTTGCAAAGCCCTGCTATGTGAAGGCACCGTGATGCCCTTCCCTTGCCCCTGAGCTTTCAGGGAGCAAAGTTAAAGAGCTTTGCTCTGGGCCAGGGCAGGCACACGAGAAGGTGATGCGTTTCCCTGGGGCCTCAGCCAGCTGACATAGTGCTTCAGCCCTGGGAAGGCCATGTCTGGCGGCGCAGGAACACTGCAGGTCTGCAGCAGTCTCACACCCATTCCTCCAGCTCCCAACATAGACACTCAAGGAAAACTCAAGCTCTGAAAGGACCAAAGATTCACATGAGTTAGGATGACATTCGTGAATGACTCTGAAAGCGCACTGGAGTAATTCTTTTGAAACACTGCAGCGTTCCACTTAGGCACTTTCAATAAACTCTTGGTTTTCCCTTTTAAAATGGCATTTTTTTTTTCATTAAGGTAAAGAACTGACATGGACTTAACCTAAAGAAGCAACTGCTGTTTACAGAAGAAAGGGCCAGAGCACAGGATCTCACAAAATGCTTTATGTTGGCCCAAAATTTAGCCTCCAGAATGACAAAGTGTATGAAAAATTAATTCTGCTATACATTGGGTCTTGTCATGAGACTCAGAGGAAAGGAAATGCTTTAGGTCCTGTTCCTTCCCCATCCCCGTCTCCTGAGCCTGGTGGCTGTTGAGTTGTGAGTTTAACGCAGCCATGTAGCCATTCCCATGGCTTTTCCAGAGCTCAGAGCAGACGGGCAGACACCCACCCAACACTTCACATGTTCTCCTTCCAGCATGCAATGTTGCAAGACAAAAGGCACAAACTGGTAAATTTCTGCATTTTCTTCAAACAAAAATGATTCTTTTTCTCATTCTTTTGCACTATGTGTCTATCGCTTGCCTCAGGGAACTAGGCAGAGGGACATGATCATCATACAGGGGTTCCTGCACTGGTTAATGGGCCATCGAGAACTGCAAGTGTCTGAGCAAAAACTACCGTCAAGCTCAAGCAGCAAGGCAGCAACAGGCATTTACCGGCTGGTGAAGAGGGATTTTAATGCCCTCTCTTCCCTTCTCAGGTCTACACAGAGAATAGCAAATGGACATCCTCACAAATTCTGCAAGTTAGAGAAGAAAAAAAAAAAAAAAAAGACTGGTGCATGGAGTACCTAGGGTTATATCTGTCATATTAAGAAACATAAATCCAGGACATACTAGGCCAGAAAGACATGTCTGGCAAGAAAGGCACGTCAAGCTTGCCTTAAACCATACAAATGTAAATTTTCTTTTCCCGTCCTACCCCGGTGACTCTGCATGCTATATTCCTACTTGCAAATAAAACACCATTTGAGCATGACTGGACCCTGCACCTCTCTAAACTGCAACATCTATAAAACACAAAGGCCCAGAGTTGGCCCCTCAAGAAAGCAGATACCCAAAGCAGCCAAGGAAATGCATGTGACAGCCTTTAGAAATAGGACAGTAGGGAAATGAAAGGGAAATGAATGGGCAGGGATGGTAATTAGCAGTTGTACATATGTGATACAGAAAGAATTCTTTTTACAGGAGCAGTACGGTTTTAATTTAGGCATCACTGGAAAGACTGCTACTGGCTCACATAAATGCCTGATGTATATGCCAAAGCATAAATCTTGTAAGTACTTTGGGGAGGAGCAGCTCTACCTGCCCTCTCTGACCCATCAGTTTCCTCAATACTTTCACTGTTTTGTCCCTTGCACATAACTGATGCCTTCAGAAGGCAGAAGATCTACAGGATGGTTTATAAAGCACGGGATTTTGAAGTAATTAAAGAAAAGCAGCAAACATTTTACATGGCTCACATGCTTGGCAGCATTTTCTTGCCTCCTCATAGCCACCGCTGCCCATTACTCCTCTAGCTCTCTCCCTCCATTTGCCTACCTCAGATGCCATGGCTTTCTCCAAAGCCCTCCAGGCACTTCACATCCCAGTAATGCCTGGCTCTGAGACAAGCCTACAGTTTTCTTATTTGTGAGTGAAAATATATAAAATGACTTAAGCAAAGAATCATCAGATGATCTATCATTTCTTCCGCTTTCCAGAAATGAGCATATTACCCAGAGACAGTAAAGTGTGCATCGCAATGACTGCACAGCCAGGCAGTCCAGCGCGGTCTCTAGTACAACAGTGACTCATGACAGTGAGTACTTGAGACAGACATGCAAAACTGGAAGAGGATCACATCGACAGTCAGAGATTATAGACTTCCTGAGAAGAACCCCAAAAAAACATTTTTCCTAGCAAATCCCACAAAACGGTATTAAAAAGTCCAACTGAATGGCAGGGAGTAACTGAATGCCAGATGATGGATCACCTCCTGAGCAGTACTCTGATCTGAGCAGCTTCCAGAAGGGGACAGCACAAGTAACAGGGCATGTGTAAAACCATTCTGGTAGTCCTGTCTCCAGGAATCACAGGTTTAAAGATTCAGGGCCAGAATCAGGATCCAGACAACGCACCTATGGACCCATTCTCTAAGAAATGCCAAACCACTAGGACACCCACAACACCCTTGGCAGTAGATTAAAAACATTCATCTACACTGTGTGAAAAAGCATTCCCTTTTGTTTTCTTTACATTTAGTGCCTAAAAATTTCACAGGATGTATCCTGACTCTTCTTGCAGCAACCATTCTTTGTAGCATTCATGATTTCACGCATTTCTATCACCTCCCCTGCAGTCATCTCTTTCCAAGCTGAAAAGTCTGTCTACTCAGAATCTTCTAAATAGGATGCCATTGCATTACCATTATCTACTCCCACAGTAATAGTTCACTACAAGATAAACAAAGAAATACCACACGGACTTTTCTTTTTCATGTAGAACACTGCCTAAAACAACAAGAATCATCCATTTGTAATTTTCTCTCCCTCCCTCATCTATTCTAATCTGCGCCCTT
The DNA here is from genome assembly GCF_023638135.1 of Falco biarmicus. NCBI lineage: Eukaryota > Metazoa > Chordata > Aves > Falconiformes > Falconidae > Falco > Falco biarmicus. The sequence continues at coordinate 20,258,611 of NC_079300.1, read as the reverse complement.
CTTGTCTTTCAGAGGTAAATGCCTAGAGGCAAGGTTCATTGTCTTTGCTAGACCAATACACAGCTGTATTACAGAGTGGAAAAAAGCAGTTAATTCTTTAACCTGTAGACAGTAAGTTCCGTGCAGCACTGAAAACATTTTGCAGATCTGTGTCTAGTTTAACAATTACGGACACTGAGACTGTTAGTGATTCAGAATAGCTGAGAGTTCATTTCAAAACACCGGGCAGGTGTCAGTAGCTGCAGTCGCTTCAACTAGTATTTCCACCCAAGCTTCTAGATCAGTGACTGGTATCAAATGTCTCGCTAAGTGGAAACAGTGCTTGCCAACTCCTTTTCTATTCAGGCCAAGTACATTTTTAGAGCCCCTGTGTCAATGGGATTCTTTTGATCTTCTTCCAGGGTTTCAGATCACGCTCACAGGTACTAATTTTTCTCGGTGTACTGAAAAGCAGCACAGGTAGGAGGGAAGCAGACCCTTTACTACGCAAGCACCAGTTCTGCACTGGTAACACTGAGGTGGCAGTAAGATCAAGGTGTTGCAACACAGGCACGAAAGACTAAAGCAACATGTGTCTTTGGGGAAAGAGTTTTCTCCTATGTGCTCTCTCTCCGCTCTTCGATTTTGTTGAGACAGCAATCCTTCAGGACGTGTTTCTCTGCTGCACCCATATATGTGTCAGGGAGCAGAATTTAGTCTCTTTTCTAAAAAGTCTTTTTTTTTTTTTTTTTTTTAACATGTCACAAAGCAGCAGCCAGGCAGAAAAGCTGTCTTTCTCATCAGGATGTGAAGTTAGCTTTGCTAAACAGACTCTTTCCTGAAACTTCCTTGGAAATCTGCAATACAGCAAGCAATCAAAACAACCCACTGGCTAAGATACAGTACCATCTGCACAAGTACCTTCCATTCAGATCTTAAAATACAGAAAAAAGGTGGCAAGCACAACTGTGTCATTCCAAGCTAGAGGAGTGGATCTACGAAGAGTTTAAATGACCTGTTGAAAGTTCTTCGCTCATGAGCCTGAGTAAGGCTTATTCTTGGTTTGTCATCCAGTAACCCTTATTTCTTGACACGTAACTTAGCGTAAACAATTCCTTCACAGAGACTGGATGACAGACACAGTAATTTTAACCAAAAGAGTACCCTGACAAAAGCACCCTTTCAACAGCACTCGTTAATAAAATTATTAACTGTAAGAATGCACACTCACCCTATAAAATTATAACCATCAATACAGTAGATCGTCTCCAAATTGTCAATAAGCAGCGCTCCCCCGGGACCATCATGAGTGCTTTGAAAACTAGCATTTATGGAGCGCATGTATCAGGGAGAGTTCTGAGATCAGCTTCCCTGAAATCTGCTCCTGTATTTACTGATCTTCAAGGGCAAAATAGGAACTCTGGTTGTTTACACAAGCTTTACCCGAGGGAAGTGACTATGTAGGGCCAGTCTCGGGGTGTAGCCGTAAAGATTATATCTATATGGGGACTTAAGGTGTGCAGACTGCATTGCCATCTGTAAATTCAGTACTATACATTTCTATTTGCAAACGTAATGACAGGTCACCTTTCTAAATACACTAGACTAACACATATTTAGCATTCTGGCTAAGCCACTGAAAAGCAACAACATAGCTCTGCCTTTGAGGATAGAGACAAACAACAAAGCTTGGCCTCCGATGAAGGAGTCGAGACTTTGACTTCTGTTCAGCTGCACTGACAGTAACTGGTATCACGGATGCACACAGTAGGCAAACTGTGCAAGACAGCAGCTCAGGGCACGCTCGCAGAACCTGCCCCAAGTCTGAATTATCAGGCAGTAAGATGGTTTCTCAATTAAGAGGCATCACTGACCACCTTACTGCTTGACAGCCCACAGTCCTCCTCAGGGAAAATCTAGCCATTATTCTGAGGATATTGGTCATCACGCTTAACAAACGAGAATAACCATGGCAACCTTTTCTGATCCCAGCAAACCACCACCAAGCACAGCACTGGAGAGCTGAAACGACAGGATCCTGCCTGTCAGCCCTTACACCTGGAGGGCTGCTGCCCCCTTCCAAGCTGCTGCTGCTGCCTCTGCCCAGCCATGGAGCCAGGTCACACACGTGGCTGCCAACAGAAAACGTACAAGGAACTGAAGCAGACCCAGCGGGTCTCTCGGACACGTCACTTGATGGAAAGGCAGCACAAAGCTCCTCTGACCCCCATGAGACCAGGTAGCTGAGCAAAGGCACCGCTGGACGCTGCGCCCACTTACCTGGCACCAGGGAATACAGGTAGGAAAAAGCTCTTCCCAATGTGCCCATCACAAGAAAACCCACTGCCTGACACCACCTCGCTCTGACAGAAGAGCCAGACAAAGGACAAGAGATCCACACAAAGCCACACCTGATCTTTCTCCAGGCTCTGGAGCTGAGCTGATCTGCACCCCGGCTCCTCAAGTTACAGGAAGGCTGCAGGAAAGCTCTCTTAACAGCCTTGTTTTCCTGGTTGGCTACAAACGGCTGTCGGCGTGACCCCAGCTCACCCCGGGGCCAGAAGACAGACAAGGAAGGACCAGAACTTTCATTCCTGCAAAGGTGCAACCCTCGCCCCAAGCCCCCCGGCCGGTGCGCTGCGGCCCCAGCAGGCAGGCTGGCACGCACGTCCTGCACAACACGTTGTACCTCTGTTAAGAGCCAACTCAGATTATTCCAGCAGGATGATTTTTCACTGAAATCCAAGTTTCTTTCCCCCAAACACAAGCCGGCCGCTGGCGCCCCGTCCCGGGATGCGCCCTGCCGCAGGCACGGCGGCCCGGAGCCCGGGGCAGCGGCGCGGCCCCACCATGGGGCTGGCCCCTGGGCGCCGAGCCGGCCCCGCGCAGGGTCTCCCCCGGCCGCGGCGGGTGCAGGAACGCGGGCCCCGCCGGACCGAGGGCAACGGGGGCAGCCCCGCTCCGCCCTGCCTCCAGCCAGCCCCGGCGGGGGAAGCGCAGAGAGCGCCCGCCGAGGGGGGCTGCGGCACCCGGGCAGGGGTCGGCAGCAGCCGCCCGGCCCCGGCACACTTACCATGGTGCGGCGGCGGCACGCTGGGAGCCGGCCCGGCCCGGGTGGCTGCCGGCCACCTCCCTCCCGCCCTGCCTCCCTCCCCGCCCCGCGCCAGGTGAGGCCCGGCCGCATCGCGCCTTCCCACAATGCCCCGAAAGGGCCCTCCCGGGCCGCCTCCCCCGCCGGGCCGCGGCTCCCGGGGAGGGCACGGGGGGGCCGGCCCGGCCCGGCGGCAGCGCCCGCTACGGGAGCGGGCGGGCGGCCCCGCACGGCGGGCGCGAGGCGGCCCCGCTGTGCCGCCGGCGGAGGGAGGCAGGGCGCGGGCAGCGGGCCGGGGTTCGGCCGGGACCGCAGCACAGCTCCCCCCAGGCCCCGGCATGTGGGAGGGCAGGCGGCCCCTGCCGGCACACGGGGTGCCCCCGGGCTGTGGGCCCGCCCTGCTCCCCGCAGCGGGACCCCAGTTTAACAACAACGCTGCCTGTTTCCCGCAGCGGCTCGCCTCAGCCCTGCCGAGCGTTCCCGGCATGAGGCCACGCTGCCGGCACAGCCGCGATGGCTCTGCACCCACCTCCACCACAATGAAACTCGCCCTAACCACCGCAGACGGCTGGGCTTTGCTAAGCTGTGCTTTCTGGGGGAGCAAGACACGAGCAGCGCTGCCGGTAGAGCAGCGAATCCCTGTAACCTCCGGCAGGGATCTGCCGATAAGCAGCTGGTGCCTAAATCATGTGCGACATCCACAGGCTCATCACTTGAATCTAAAGCTCTAAATCCAGGCCTAAGGCTTCTCAAGCTCCTACCAGGAGTCTGATTCAGATGCAAACTACCACACGAGCACAAAACAAGACAACTTAGGATGTTTAAGTGCCATGTTTGTAGTCTAAAGGAGAGCCGTTCTGCAGCACACAGCATCACCTAGCCCAAAGCGCTGCTCTCTGGATTCAGGATATGGTTCCCACCTGCCCTGGGCAGAGCTGTGCCCTGCTCCCATGTGCAGTGCTAGATGCATCAGAGCCATCAGTGAGAACGCAAAATCTGAATGAGCTCAGGGACTCCAGGGGACACAGTGATGTCAATGGCTGACACAGGTGGAACCCCTCTTCAGCCTCTGGCTTCAGCAAAGGAGAGGTCCCTCACTCAAAAGCAATCCTGCATGCATGGCTGAGAGGGCAGCTGGGCTGAAATCCACTCACAGCTGGAAAATCTTGTTTGCAAGGGCAGAGAGCATATGGAGGGGTGTGCTCCTTACACTCATTTAACAGTGTGGAGGTGATTTCCACATTTCCCTAAGCACACATGACCCTACTCCTCTCTGCCCTCCATAAGCTTCGATTTGGTCTACACAGGCATAGTGTTCATAGCGCCTTTCGCTGCTGCTTGCTCAGTTCTGGTTTCTGTATGTTCCAACCCCATCCTCTCAAGCAGCATGATGCATGCTGTGCTGCGACACTGCCAGCTGCCGAGTGCCCTGGTTTCACTTCTGGAGTGCACAACACAAGAAGAGTCCCAGCTGCCTACAGATCTCACTGATAGTTCATCTGCTCACTTGCCTCCAGCCTCTGTCGCATCCTGAGCACATATCCCAGACCCATAAAGCAGTGCTATCTACAGACTGCATGGACACACTCACCCTTTACTGCACAGCTGTGGTGCAGCACTCACCACGCCATGCTTCCAAGACAGGACTGGCCCCACTGGTTTTGCTGGGGCACTACCTTGCCTTCGGTGTGCCTGCTAAATACATGCTTACTGCTATCAGCTTCTGTTAAAATAGACCAAACCCTTTTGCTAGATTCTCTGAAAGACGGCTGGGATGAGTAAACAGGCCAAATGAAGTGCCACAGCACCCATGCTGCCTTCCCCAGGAGGTAAACATCTGGCTCCCCCACAACCACAGCCAACGCTCCTGTCCTTTGGAGCCCCCAGCTCTACCCTACCCTGGCCTATGCAGAGCAACAAGAGCTGGCTGCGCGCTTGAACCCCAAATGTTCCTCACTGTTGGTGAATGGGGGATTTCCACAGATACCACCGCAGCACTGGGAAAGCCATGCCTCTGAACGCTGGGAACTGGATTTGCCAAATATGCAAACACCACAGTGCAGACGTACTGCAGATGTAGGGCATCAACGTTTCAACTCTTCCGTCTCCAAAATGAATTCAAAATTAAGGAATGAACATTCCCCTCACCTGTGAAAACAACTCTGGCCTACATTTTACCTTGCTATGTAATTTACTCCAGTGATGAACAGTAATATTTTTTTGCTTAACAACAGTCTCCCAATAATCTTTTCTATGCAAAGACTTTACTTACTTAGACCCATGAATGCAAGGGAACTAGCTTGCTGCTTTTGTGGTTTTGCAAGTACATCAGAAAAATAAGCAGCAGCAAACACATCATGCATACAGCGTACATTAATAGTAGTGGCCAACATCAACACATCAACATGCCAATCTTACAGGTTAGCAGAGAGAATTTTGCTGCCCAACAGAAACAAGGCTGCAGATACAGGATCATGCCTAAATTAGATGCTTTCCAGCACAGAAAGACAGGGCGTACTTAATGACTGGCTAACTAGGAGTGGTAAGGAGTTGGAATTCTTCCCTCCCCACTTCTCCACCACTAGCGCTGTGTGCCCACAAAAGTGATGAAGATAGCTCAAACTTCCCAGCTAGCAACTACTGATGGTTATCAGTGTCACACAGCAAAGGGAGCAAGTGGAGACAGCTGTGGCACACAGTTGTGCCAGATGAACTGGTGGGGTGATCTTATGCCAGCAAAATGCCATACCATGGACTCCTTCGGGTCCTTCCCTTAGGCCCAATTAACTAATCTGAACACAAAAGCTTGCCAAGTAACGCAAATTTATTTCTCTAATTCAAAAGGGGCTGCAAAGGCTTTGGGACCCTTCTCTTTTGGCTTCTGTCTCTGCCTGAAAGAAAACACAATATGAATTCCTTTCTTGAGGACCCTTTGAAAGGCTTTTAAGTGAGGCAAACAGCTGTTGGACATTGCATCCTCTTTGCTTATATTCCATTCTTCTATCGCATTCAGAAGTAGAAAATGTTCACGCTGAGACTTACAGTGGATTTAGTGAGCCTTGTGTGCCTATAGCTGCTGGTAAGAGCTTCTCTAACTCTTAGGTATAAATTTTGGTGAGTTTGGACATTATTTATTTGAAAAGAAGTCACTGATAAAATGTCAGATGCCTAAACCTGCAACAAGCCTTGTCTTAGACCCTCCTAATCTCTGCAAGCTTTATGGACTACAGAAACTAATCCTGGACCATGTAAGTAAAGCTATACATTCACTAATGATTTACAATCGATTGGGAAGTTGTGTTCAACGTACATTTCCAGGGAAACAAACAAATCCTGACAGCTCCAATTAAAAGACACAAACCAAAGAACAGCAGGGAGAGAACAAGATACAACATTCTCCTTTCTTTCTAAAAAACTGCAAAAAATTTCCTTCTGAAAAAGCCCCACCTCTTTACTGCAGAAAGAAGCCTTTTTACTGACATTGAGCACCACAACAAATGAAGCAGAACACTGGCCATTGACAACGATTCTAGCCAGCACATACCTTGGTGTCATTGTCAGTACCTAAACTGAGCTGCGGCCAGGTACACAGAGCCACAGGCTACTACTGATAAGTAGCCCTGTGTGAACCAAGGAGTTCAGATGATGTACAGTCCACTTGGTGATTTTACAGGAGACCTGCTGTGCCCGTTTTTTTCCACTTGATACCAGGTCCATAGGAGAAAGGTAAAACTTTGAAAGCCCAATCTACAATCAGCTGCAGGAGGTAGCTTTTAATTGCACTTGGATCAATAGTGAAGCAATCTAACACTTGCTTTTGGTTACTAGGCATGGGTTTGTACTTTTCCAGACAATTTCCCACTGCTTTTTGTGCATTCCCTTTTCCTTATGTGCTCACAGAGTCTGGATTCTCCACAATTTAAGTGCAGAACAAAGCATTCGTATCACTAGAGAACATACTGAATTACGTATCTGTGCCACAATTCTTGGTACCTTATCAGCAGCAATAGCATGTTCAGTAAGCAGTCCCAACACTTAAGCAGTTTACAGTACTAGAAAAGAGTTAAAAATAGCAGTCTCAAATCCTTAGAGCCTGTACTGAAGGGATAGGTGTACACAAGTACACCTTTAAAGGGTGTCCAGTGGCATTTTGTTTGTCAGCTGTATAAAACTAAGAGCAGGCCACAAGGCAGATAGACGTTAATAAAGCTCCGTCCAGAATTCTCTATCAACACAAAATGTGTCAGTGTAGCCCTCTTGTGTTCAGTTGGATTCACAGCTGTTGGATCCATGGTGTCCTTCCTTACGACCCCTTAAGTTAAGGCTCTGCCTGCTTTAACCACACTGCCACTCGGTTCTTTGCCCTCTCCACCTTCCCTCAGTTTCGTTCATGTTTTGACTTGTCCCATCCTGGTTGTAAAATCTAAGTGTATTCAGACCATGCTTCTGAAACAGCAGAGTGCTTGATTGGTATATATACATATAGATATAACTGCATGGTATATACACCATAAAACGAGAGAACTGCTGTTTTGGAGTAGGACTAAAACATCCCTCGTTGCCTATAAGCATGCTTGTATTCCCAGCATTTCTTCTCCATAAAAGGACCACAATGAACACAATTTACAGCCTTGTTTCCTTCTTCTAGATAATGCCTATGGGATCAAGTTTTAAACTGACTGTCCTACAGACATCATTTAGACATGTGTAACGTTTCTCTACCCTTAGAAATCACGCTGACATTCTCCAAAACCTCTAAGTACTATTGACAGTCCTGCGCATCCCAGAGTGCCAGACCTTCCCTACCAATCACCAAGACTAAAAACTCTGGTATCCACCACTGAGCTGGGACACTGCACAGTCAGGTTTGTAAGAGGTAGTGGCTTTTACAGCGTTCTTTTCCAACCTGCAAAGGCTGCAGCAAACAGAACAAGTTATGGCTGCATTGCTATGGGTGCTTAACAGGACAAAGTCTTGTAACTGAGGATGAGGTACTAGGTTGTACCCTAGAAGACACTCACCTTCCCCGTCTGCTGCCTCAGTCGTCCTTAATTCCACCACTGCAAGACCAGCTCCTTCTAACAGATCAGGAGGCTCAGGCAAGCAGTTCAGTTGTGCTTCAAGAGCTGCCATCGCTCGCCTCACGGAGCCGAACTCCAAAATGGACATGCTGCTGTAGAGGAAACCTGGAGAAGGAGCCATAAACTAAGAGAGAAAGAAGGAGAAATGAATGAGAACAGAGAAAAGACAAAGGACAGTACTAGAACAGAAAAATAGCTATAGCTTAGCAGCAACATCAAGGAGTATTAGCAAGCAGTGCCCACCCTTGATCAGCAACACAGGGGTGCACTTCAGTTCATGAAAACTTGACAGATACATGCATATAGATTTTGAGAGCAGCTGAAGCCATAAGGAAAACAGGCTTCAAAAAGAAAAATCAATATAGATCGTGAGAGTCATGGTATCTTCCTTATTTGAAAGACCACTATGGTAGCAAAGCTAGGAGCAAGTTAAATCCTGTTCTGTGTCTTTCCCTATAAACGAGGTAAAGGGGAGAAAAAGGGGAGAAAAGCATGCACCTCCACAACATTTGTTATTGCAAGCCACTTTCCTGAAGAACATAAAGTAACATAAAGCAGTTTAGAGGAAAAATGGGAAGACCACGTGTAAACATACAAATGGGAAATCCTACAGCCAACCTTTATTTCTACCTAAATTTATCTTGGTTTTGAGCTGGATAAATGCAAAGATACCTAAGCCTCTGGGTGTCTCACAGAAAGCATGATTCATAGCACACCAGGGCCTTTGTAAACAAAATTGACAGGATTTACTCAGTAATTCAGTTACAACAGCTGGATGTAAGGCAACCCTTGACATCTTTGTGACAAAAAGCAAATGTACCAAACATTCTGCAAGACAAGCCAGTCAATCCCACCCAAATTAGTATAACACATCAAGTGTAAGTCAAAGCATATGGTTCAACTTCTCTGTGTGAGCACAGATTATAAAGTAAAACTGGCAAGAGACCCTGAGTACACAAGTGAGTTGGAGGGCAGTTAGTTAGAGCAACTCTGAGCTGCCTGTATGTTGGGGAGAAAATGCTCATGCTATAGAAGCAGAAAGAAAAGCTTCTAATGACCCCACATACTTCATCTTATTATTTGATAAAATATTTTATATTTAATTTCATGAAAAAAAATGTGTAATTTTTATTACTGATCTTTTGATACTTTCTTCCATTGCCAAAGTGATAAAACCAGTAACACTGTCTTTGAATCTGTTCAACTATTAGCTTTTGTAGACCACACAGAGCTACCTAGAGACCATGCCCTTACTTCCTCTAAAGTGGCAGAAAACTATGTGGGATCATTTGGTAGCAGTATCTTAAAAGATCATTGGGAAGGCTTGTGTTATACCCATGAGAGAAGCAGATAAAGCCTTCAAAGGGCACGCTGCAACTCACTGAAAGATGGTTGGTTAGTTGATAACAAAAGTACTTTTTTAAATATTAAGCTGGCAGAAATTCATCATTTGCTGTGTAGTTTGATCATAGTACTTCACTGTTAGCCAGGTCATTCAGCACTGAGGACTTAAGTCTACAGAGACAAAAAGCCTTAGAGAGCTTTCCTTCTGAAGTACGTAGTAGTAGTAAATCTGATCAATATAAAACCCTGTCCCTTTCCTGCATCTAGCAAATTCTAAATTTCTCCAATGAGTAAAGTTGACACCACACCAAAAAAACCTCATTGCTAAGACCTGCCACACAGCTAGCTGAAATCTAAATGAAGTTTAGGACATAAGAAATGTCAAGAAGTGATTAACTATGCATTTTCACTTAGAAAACAAATACAAGTATTTTAGTGCTTTTACTACAAGAACACCATTTGCAGTTCCCAAACATTTTCAAACATAACTAGAGTTCATATGCCTTATTTTTTTAAAAGAGTCTATAAGATGGTGTACACAGACATTTAAACAGGCTTTTCCGACTACAGACAAGCAACAGCTTCGTTGTTTCCAGTCAGTTTTTGTTGGAACTAGAAATCAGGGCATTTTGCCTTGGGAAAGGTGAGAAGCTGATCAAAATGAGACATAGTTTGTCAAAAAAGAAAAAAATTACAGTATTACATACCACACAGGCTACTCAGCCACCCTTCAGAGTGGAAAGAGTTTGTGAAACCCTTTCAGATTCCTTCTGTTGCTCCTGAATACCCCAGGGAGCAGTGAGCTACACTACATGTTAACAGGCCAGCATTCAGGCATTCCAGGTGTTACAAAGGCAGCCAGTGCTGTATTTGAGCCTGTGAAGGCTGTGTAACTGTGAGGGATAAGGATGCTTCCCAGCCTGTCCCCATCCCTTCTCCATAAGAAAGCGTCACAAGACAAGTGTAATCACCTCCTGTGGTTGCAGTTTGTGTCCTCTGTATATATCATATTGTAGACTCTGCTCATCCCATTCAGCATAAATTAATATTTCCCTAATACCTCAGACAGGTCCAAGGGATCTCTGGGAAGGGACTGACCCTCTGATCCTCCATGTTGTAAGAACCTTCACAGACCTCTGAAAGGGAACCAGATAAATCAGAGAAGAGGTCTGTACAATCTAGCAAGTCGGACACAGGATAGGGTTATACATGCCTAGCTGGGACCACACAACAGTTGTTTGTCTCTCAGCTCACTGGTTCATCGTGGGCCTTTAACCCCACTGCTGCAGCTTCTCCAGTTCCAATACACCACCTCTTACAAGCTCTACCTCCAGCCTAGAATTTGGACACGGGCCATATAAAGGAGGAGCCAGAGCGCATATATATATATATATATATATATGTATACTGGGGTTCTGCACTCACAGAAGAAAAAATGGATCATCCGAATAGACTAAGTGAATATCAAGAAATATTTTATTGTACATGTAATCAAAGTTTAAAAAACAGACAAGAAGGAGCAAGGGACAGACTTATCTAGCATCTCTTAACTATGCAGGGTACAGAAATACAACTAGTAAAGAATCTGCACATATTAGTACCCTTTGCTCCCCTTCCCTGCCCCAGTGGAGGTTATACAAGCCAGACTAGTAATGCTTCAAATCAAGCCTTCTCAGTAATTGCACACTTGACTGACATAGTTGATGTTCAGTTTCACGACAGAGTATGTGCCTTCAAAATAGTTGTTTATAAACCAAATCGCTATCTCTTCAGTGGTTTGTAAGCATTACTCATTCAACACCAGGAGTATACTTAAATGACGAATGATTTAGCAGCCATAATTGTCTTGTTATATCTGAACCGACACTATCTTTAAGTATATCAATTATAGAAAATAGATTCCTTAGGTTTAATAATATGTAGTAGAGAATATATTATCGAGTGGCAAAACCGTAATGTAAAGAAGCAGAGGAAGTATTCACAGGGAAGGGGCGGGAGCTGCATGCTCAGCAGGGGGCATGTTGACTAACCAGAACTAAAAAAGCTGAAGCTCAGGAGTGCCGACTGCAAGGGAGTTACACCTCAGTATCATTGGTGTAAGTTTCAGAACGTCTGGTTTGAAAAATATGCTATTCACCCCACATCTACATCAATCTCCCAGCTTAACTCGTTACCCTAGATCCTCCTTACCTACCACAGTATGACCTTAAACAGTTCTAGCAATGTAACTCATGATCTCCCTTACATGCTGTGAGGAAGAAGGCTTCCATTCTCTTCCAGAGCCAGACAACAAGTAGTCTGTAAGTGAACGCAGAGCATTATCAGGGCTTATTCACCCCTTTAACCACTTGGTTCCCCTCCTAATTTACAAGGTCTTCAGAGCAGAATGCCGAAACTTTTTTTCCAGTACAAGCTCATCTTCTCTCAATAGCTTAGAAATAAGCCTTCACAAAACCTCTAAACTATATAGCATGTATCAAGGGATGAATCACATCAGTGTGACAAGTGCTAAATCCCAAACTGAAGGCAAGACAAGTTTTCCCCCCAAAAAGAGGGGTTATTCTTCAGTGGCCCAACAAGCCTAGCAAATTAAAAGACTCTTTGCAAAACTTCCAGAAAAGGCCCATGGACAGGCAGACAAAGCCAGATCCAAAATAACAGCAACTAACATTTTCTGGATTCTAATGCCCTTTGGAGACTATCAGCTTTTTGGCTTAAAACGGGAGTGAATCATTATGTATTAACGATACCATGATCTTCATCTATTCATCTGTTTCAGCCTAGAGCATGGTCCAATGCAGATTATTAGTGTCAAGTTACACACCTATGACTTGAATTCACTAACACTCATAGCACCACTTGATTGTTGCTGTAAATAAAGACAGTCTAGCCTCTAAGTCCTTTGCCAGAAAGAGACTATTACCTTTGAGAGTTGTGCAACACCAGCTATTCTGGCCCAGCTGACCTACCCACATTTTTTATCCTCACACATATGCATCGGTTTTCAGAAAAATCTTAACAGCTTCAAGCTTAAACTCTGTGACATATTACCTTAGCTTTCCGAGTTTCAACGTAAGTTCTCCTTACAGTGTTCAAATATAGGAGAATCACACAACTGACAGTCCAATTTATTGACAATCTCACTAGCTATGTCTTGTACGTGCCAACTGCACAGTCATAAAAGCCTCCCTGTTCTTCTCCATACTTCTCAGCTTTGAAACAGGAAAGGATCAATATAGATATCTCATCTCAGGATTAGCAGACCTAGGTGCAGGGAAAAAAGCAGCTGATCTGTACCTCAGTAATTATTGCTCAGTATTTATCTATTTAAGCAACATCAAGGCAGTATTTGAATTTATGCTGCACTTCAGCAGATGCAGATTCCCTACCATTTAAGAAACATCAGCCTTTCCACAGCAAACAGGTCTCTAAAATTTAGCTGGCCATTTTTTCTTAGCCATTACATTTAACAAGGCAGATCTGCTTAGCTTCCCATTCTAACAGCATTACAGAGTTGTCAAAGTATATGGCTCATATCTACAGCCTCTCTTTAGAGTAGCTGGGCTGCACATCTTTGTAAGAACAACAGAAGTTTATTAGCTATGCTAAAACACTACTTAAAGACCCTAGAATTGTTCAAAGACTCACCAGCTACCTAAACAGTTGTCCCACAAAAGCGATTCCACTAATAACTGGACTTGAAGACAAACACTACAAGAAAGCCAGTAAAGGAAATCTTGTGTGATCAAAGGTCCCCTTACTATCTCATCTGAAAGAAGCTACCTGCTGCTCTGAAGTATCTCCTCCTTCCACAGGAATAACCAACGTATCTTTTGGAGGCAGTTTAGACAGTGACTGCTGAAAAGTATTTCTACAGAACTGCTTTTAAGGAAGAGAGAATAAGTTATTTTACTATTTGCACAAATTGAATTTACTACACTCATTTTACTCTGGTAACGTTTTAGCTACAAGGTATCTGTACAAGATATATCAGCAGAGATAGCACATTGTTAACACTACATATGTAAACCGAGGTCCTTTCATCAAGGTGTCATATTGCAGGTAAGCCATTTTACGTTAGTCCAAGAGCCTGCGGAACTGCACTTCCGCACCAAGGAGAGTCCTGGTGAGCCCAACAGAAAAGCCGTGCTCTACAAAGGTGACTGTCCATCCTGGAACAGCAGCAGGAGAAGAATCAAGCAACCAGTGTTTGCGGTAATATTCTTACGAAGGATCCCATTCATTTGGTGCATATTGCTGTACATAAGGTGCATAAACCTGTCACGTATGAGATCAGCGTGAAGAGAAGCCAGTTGCAAGGCTGCAACCAACTACTGGCGTCATGTCCCAGATCTGGAAGAAAATATTGTGGAGAATTATATAGCATTATTATAAGACCTAAAAGGTATTTCTGCAAGAGGACAGAAGCAAACATGAAGAGCTTCCTGGGCACAAGATAACAAATCCTGTTTAAACTATACTTGAGGAAGATGTCATAAAGAGTTATACCAGCCTTACAACCCAAAAGCCAAACTTAGGGCTTTTAGCATTTCTGTATTTTAGAAAATGCTATGCAGTTTGTTATAAACATGCTTACAGAAAAGCAGGGACAGACTGGAACAGTCTCAGTTCTGGCAAGCAAGGCAGATGTACAGCTTAAGTACAGCAAGATTCTACATCAGTCTGATTTCCACATCACAGGGCTTTTAGTGGCAATGCTCCAAGAACCAGAAAGCTCAGTGTGAAGGAAGCCTGCACATTTCATCATGTCTGTGTCCTTAAGGCCACTGGCATATCCTCCTTCTGCTGATGCCTGCTTTGTTTGTCCAGAGGACACCAACAGTAACTAGTCCTGACATCTAGACCCCATGCAGTGGAGTTACAGTTCATTTCCTCATTCAGCTGCAGGAAGACAGTCTGCAACAAATACGATTCCTGCTGCCCACAACAAGTTAGCTTTGTAGCAATAGTTGTCAGAAAGAAAAAAGTACAAAAAAGCATTAGCTCTCCATTAAATATCTCAAATGCAGGAAAGAGGCACTTGAATACCTTCACAATCCGGTCACTCCCACAGGTCACCATTAGCCCTCTGGAGATGTCCATGGACATGTGTGAAATGTTGTGTTTTCCTTCATGAAAGGTTGCCAAGGAAGTGCGGCTGTACAAGAACAATTCAATTGAAAGGCAGCCATCAGATGAAGCTTGATGGCATCATTATAGCAGCACAAAATAAACTTACAAGAAAACTAAATTGCTCAGTACCAATAAATCAGTCCTGAGAACTGCAGTGCCACATAAAAGTGGACAGAATTAAATCAGCAAGTCACGCTAACCCATTGCTTGTGCAGTTATACTGTCACATTTCTTGGCCTTCTGCAGGCTGACTGTTAATAAAACTAGAGCAGAAGTGGGAAATTGCATTAGTAAATAATTCTACTCTTGGGTTATAAACTCAAACTCAGCCACATTTTTTCCTGCTCATTACAGTGAGTCAACTAGGGCACAGCACCTCCCTTTCAAAAAAAAAAAACGCAAACCCCAAACAAACCAAAAATCCCACCAACAAAAACAAACCACAAAACATATAAAAAACACCACCAACCATCTCAAAAATTCGCATCAAATTACTTTGATCCTTGAACATCCCAGTGTCCAAGGGGGTGAAAAGACAGTGAACAGTGAAGTGCTGTTCACATCAAGATAAAAAGGGGGTTCCTTCATTGCTAAGAAGAGTTTAAAGAGACAGCAAATTATGTTTAACCCAATTTCCTTGCATGAGGAAAATAATATTGGGCTGTGAATACTCCTGTAGAAACAATTTTCAGTAAGTGTACATGAATTAATACATATACATCCTGGCAGTTGTGACGCATTGTCAGGCATCCATTCAGCAATTTTAAGTGCAATCGATAGCCTTTTCCTAAACAGAAATATTGAGAAAAGTATGTTTCAACTCTAGATCTGGGCTCATGGGAAAGAAGAAATAAAGTGGATAAAAAAGTTGTAATCCACTTATGATCCAAATCAGCTTGCAAAGCCAGCTGAGGGATCTCTCTCATTGCAGTGCTTTGAGTGCCCAAGGAAAGGGTAGCCTATTATCAGAGTCAGCTTGGCATGTTTGTGTAGCATTGTGCGTGGATGTGGAGCAAGCACAAGTGTTTCTGCACCTCAGCAGTGTTACTTGAATTTATTACTCCTTAATACTCACTCTTCATCCTTGATTGACTCAAAACAGGAATCACAGACACGGACCTGGAACTCAAATCCCATGATTGGGTAACTTGACCGTTTGGTACTGCACTTGCCACACACTGCTTGCCCACATTTTCTGCAATGATGCTTCATGGAGAAAACAAAAAAAAACAAACAAGAAAATCACTATATTGTGCCACTTGAGCACCTTAACCAGTGTTCACTGAACAACGGCAACAAAGCTTCTGTTTTGCAACCTCATAGGAAGCAACCTGTTAGGAAGAGAATTCTGTTACTTCAACCAAGGACCAAGGACTCTGGAGTTCTGAATACTCATCTTGGCTATTAATGGGTTTACCTCCATATTCTCCCTGCCCATCCTCTTCTCCTTGCAAGCTCCTTCTGGGAGCAGGGGAAAAAAAGAGGGCTGAACAAGCAACCAAGGAAATAACAGTCTAAAAAAGCCAGAAACAGATGAGTGTCTCGGTGCCTCTGTCCAGTCCCTCCAAAAAGCAAGCTGTCACATTCTAGCCCAGTGAGAGCAGGGCTATCACCGTTTCACTGAACTGAGAACCCTACAATATGCTATGCTGCAATTTGCTCAGTTACAGGACACTGTGTGCCACTTCACACAGCACTTAAGGATTAGCTGTCCACAGCTCCAGTGCATAGAAATATTCAGAGAAATCCAACAGAGCACTCCCAGCACAGCCTGCTTTGCCCCTATGATAGAAGTTTGATGCAACACTTTCTGTAGAATTTGGAAATTTCTTAGCACTGACTGGAAGCTGTGACCTCTCAATAAACCCTCACTTCAAAGCAGCAAAAATACCAACAGTTTAAAAGATCTAACAGCTTTAGTGGTTTCTGTTTGCATTTTGCTTAAGTGTTGAAGCACAGCTAAGCACTCAAACCAGCAATCTCACCTGTCTCAACCCTAATGTCTTTGTGTCCCACATCTGCTTTATATTCCAGAAGAAAGGTTGCTCACACTTCTGACAGGAATCGCTTTCTAGCCATTGAGGAGCCTACAAAAGAGCAAGAGATGTAAGCAATCAGAATTATTTCTCCTCATGCAACAGCCAAGGAAGTTGGTTTTACCAACCCAAAGTAAAGTTTTACTTGGAACAATGCCCTGTCTCAGCTCTGGACATTACAATAGATCGCCGAGTGTACAGTACATAGGAAGTTTAGTACAAAAAACCCCCAAACCCAGGACTACAGTTATTTATTACCTACATGCCTCCTACACCTTTTAAGCCCACAGAAGTACGTTACGTTACTGCCTTAATAAGAAAACTAATTCAAACATCTAAGTTATTAAACTGGCTGCAGGCATTCAAAGATTGCTGCTCTGGTTGCCTAGGTGATTTTTAAGAGCTAGTGTAATCCAAATTGTAGAAGCTATGAGGCAGTCATCCCATCTAAGGGGGGGGGGGGGGGGGGGGGGGTGGGTGTCCAGAAGTAAATATCTTTTCTGCTTCCCTAGGATTGCAGTTTGAAATAATTAAGAACTCATCTGCATTTTCCATCCTGCCCACATCTTCATTAAGCAACTCTTCTCCCACCCACGTATTTTTCCTGCCATAAATGGACTAGGCCAAGTGAAAACAGTTAGAACCTTCACACATTTCAACACTCATATACACTTTAACTGAGCATCCCTGTAGGGGATAGAAAGAAAGGCACAATGCTTTTAGTACATAGACTTGTATAAAGCTGTATAGAACATACATGTTCTAATTCATCTGATGGGGGAGTCTCCCTGAAACTGGACAGGAGGAAAGCTGGAACAACAAAGAAACTTTTTTCCTCAATTCACTTATATCCATAGCTTATAGTAATAAAACAATCATCTCACCATGAGTATTTATTAATACCAGATGTCCAGTTCCTACATCTTCATGTAGCATTTCTGAGAAGACAATCCCCTTTCTGGCTCCCTCTAACAGAAAAACGGGGTATCTTCCTATTATTCTCATCTTAATTTCAGCACTAGATAGGAGATAAAAACCTGCCAACACTACCAGTGCTATTACCCACACACAGCTGGATCTGCCCAACATCAACAGTACAGCTGTCAGTAGAGTCGCTATTCCTTCTAATCAAAAAAGTCAGTCTTCTAATCTTACATACGTATTTAAAGATACCCCATAACACAACTTGCTAGCTAATGCTTCAGAGGCACTATGTTCATCATTCTTCAAACATTTAGTTTCTTTGCTTTTGGATTGGGCTTGATCATGTTTTTCCAACGAGCTCTGAGACATCATGGCTGTTCTAAATTAACCATATTATTTTAATTGTGTTAAAACTGTCTACTATTTAGAAGATCCCTTAATTATTGCACGCAGATCAAGAAGAGAAATGGCTACATCTTGTTTTCCCAATTGTATTATAAGCCAATTCCTTGCAACTACGAAGTTTCATAATATCACAGAAGTTTTGAGGAGACCATGATGCTGAAAACATCAGGAGCATCACATACAGCACTCTGTATGCTTAAGGTGACAGCTCAACACATGTCAGAAAACAGTTCTTAATCCTGACACTTGCATTTAACAAAAAGCAACAGGGCAAGGAAGACCGAGCCTTAAATACCGCTTTATGGGGGCAACCAAAACTCCTATAACTATGGTTTAACCAAAGACTGTAGTAACATACATCTTCTCAGCTCCTATCATGGATATGAACTGATGCAGAAAGAATCTACCTGGCAGGCTCAGTCGCTGTGTACTGAGGTCTTAAAAAAAAAAAAACAAAAAGAAAAAAAAAAGTGTTACCTGGGGACTGAATCTCTACATTCTGAACTGCATCTCAAAAACAGCATCTCACTACTTTACTTGCTTCGATACAAGTTGAGAACTTATCCCAAGACTGTTGAAGCACAGTCCATTGGTTTCTTTACGGCAAAAGTTTGCCTGCTTTAAAGTGTCCAGCAGCAAGGTCTGTAGCCATTCCAGCGAGCGCGTCTCACTGAGATAAGATTCTAAGCACTCCCAAGTCTGTCCTGCACTTCCCCTGACCTGGGAATCCACCTACTACAATGCAGTATGGACAGCCACTAGAACAGAGCAGGTTTTGATAATATCAGCCTTAAAGTTTCAGGCAACATGAGGACAACTGACTAAGCAAAGGCACATCAGCCTCTGAAAGGGGGGATGGAATAAAAGTCTTTGACCTAGGACACGATCTTACCTCTTCTCGACTGATATCCATGTTCCAAACAGCAATTCCCCCATCAGCTGAACAAGATACCAGCTGCCGTGTCAGTTGGATGTAACAGATAGCCTGCACCTTATCACTGCAGACAAAATAGACATTATTTACCCACAGGTATCTAAATTAAGCTTAATTTCCCAGCAAACCCCAATTTATCCTTGCAAAGCTACCTAGGAAAGCCAAAACTGATTTCCAAACACTTTGCTAAGACTAGTAAGTAGAGCTATGAAAATGAATGAACAGGTACCGTCACCTAAGCAGTACCCTAGCATCAGGATGTTGCTTAGAACAGTTCTTACAGGCTTGACCAGAATACCAGAGGTATAGTTCCACGTTAGTATTTATTGGCAGTAAGCATTGACAGTGAGCTGAGTGTCAACTGGCTCAGCATGCGCGCCAATACTTGTCTGTGTTGGCAAGGGGAGCCAGTTATCAAAACAAGAGACAACTGGAAAAATAGAGAGAAATAATTTGTTTCAATATACAGCTAGGAAGCAGACGGAACTTCCATTTTTTCTAACAAATTACAATAAGTGAGTCTATAGCTGCAAAGCAAAGCATGCATACACCGATAATACAAATTAATCCTAAATAAAATAATAGAAAAACAAAAGTCTACCCTAAGCAACTAAACAAAGGATCTCAACATTACTAGATTGCTTTGCAACATCTAAGCTGAATTAAAAAAGCCATTCTGCTTCTCAGAGGAACTTACTTTCCCATTCAGTATGAAGTTTGATGCTAAGTGTGATGTCTGAAGAGAAACTAACACTGTTACAAGTCTTCACCAGGACACATGATGCAGCAGTAAAAGCAGTATAAAGTCCTCCAGTCATTGACTTCAGTTACTTTTTTGTAACAAGTATTCTATTATTAGTTCTTTAGCCATAAAACTAAATCCTCAAGATTTAACAAGAGTTCTAGGGCTAAGGCTATCAGTTGATCAAAGATGGATGAAGGCATCTATGAAATTAGACAAGAGGAGAATGCACTATACAAATACATTTTTAAACATAAACAAGATCTCTACTACCACTGCATTTCTAAGTAGAATATATCTTGAGTGGTGAATGTGAACTGCCTGTCATACTGAATAAAGGCCCTGGATTTAAAAATGGCAGCTAGTGTTGTGTCTCCGTAAAAATAAAGAGTTGATTAAATACAGGCAACTACCTACCTAATCCACAGAACAGTGGAGATGTGACATACAGGGAAGTCAAGAGACCTCCCTGTAATTTGGCCAATCAGTTTATCACCTCGCTGATCAAGACAGAGAACATGAACATACTAAAGCTTATTCTACATGGGCACACAAACATGCTTGTATGTCAAGTTTCTAGCCCCACACTCACAGGCAACTCAGTGAAGGATATGCAATACAGAAGCATGTAACTTCTACATAAAGTCCAAGTAAGACGAGTTAGGATTTTTACACACCTCTTTCTATAACCTACTTCTATGTTATGTTGTTATTACCCATGTTTAGAAGTATCAAACATGAGCAAAAAAAAAAAAGGACTTATCAGTAATGCTTTCCTAGTACTGATTATCCTTCTTCCACCTCAAAGGCCTCAGAGTTCTGCAAAAAGTTATCTTCCCTGTTATTCACAGATTCAAATATCTTGCCATGCTACTTAGTCCTCCTCGGACTCTGTGTTCATTACAGAACATGTAGGAAAAATAAGACACCATTACGTACTGATGTCCCTGGAGAAGCAGTGTTCGTCCCTTCCTTCCACCAATATCCCACATGATAATGCTGTGATCAGAGGCACCTGAGAAGAGCAGTCGTTGAACAGGATCCCACCACAGGGAAGTAATACTTCCTAGGAAAGAACATTCTGCAGTTAGACCTAAGGGAGCCACTCCCCAACACAATGATGCTCTTCTGGGTCACTAAAGTGAAACCTGAGGTATGCCCTTACTACAGTAACAGATATTGAAAGCCTTAAGGCAAAGGACAGCATGCAACAGCAAGATACAGTCCTGCTAGAGAGGCAAAGAGCATTTGACAACAGAACAAAACACCCCCAAGATGAAAGTTAGATGCAAAGCATAAGCCAGAAAGTTTGATTACCAGCTTGCTGCCCCTTGTAAACTGGTAGTTTGTTTTAAGAGTCAGCAGGCTGCTCTGCGAGCTTCGGAAGATGAAAAGTATTAAAACTTGCCAAGCAGAGACTAATATCTACAATACAGTAAGGTGCTTGGTCAGTGGTTGCAGGACAGCATGCAGTGTTCACAGGTAAACCAACTCCCTTACATGACCATTTACAACCTTAAAATAGTTGGAATAAGAAACAAAGTGACAGTTTCATTGCTATTAGCAAATCTGGCCACTACATACTAAATTACAAAATGAGATTTCAGAAGGCCCAACCTGGCTGTGCACCTCATTAGTCTGACATAAAAAGAAATTAGTCATCTGACAGCAGCAGTCTTATACTAAGCCCATATGCATGATAATGTAGACAGGATACTAAATAAGTAAATTTGTCACTCATGCCACCTATAGTTTTGAAGTTGCAGGGATGTTTTATTCCTTTACAGACATCCTTCCCGTTAAAGCATCATTCCATTGCTCAGTTGTCATCAAAAGCCTTGTTATTCTGAAAGCAAGATGAATGGTAATTACAGCCTAAATTAGTCCTCTCCAGCTCTCTGGAGCACGAGATTTTTCTTGCCTCCTTTAGGGCTACACTGTTTTCAGACTGACCCATTTGGGAATAGTTGTCTCAGAGAACAGTGAGCATCTGTGCCATAAAAGGCAGTTTGAGTATTAACTCAGCCTACACACAGTAGGCTGTTAAACATGGAGAATTCTGGAAACTGGCTTGTTGAAGGGCAAGCTCTAAAACCATTCAAACTGCAAAGCAAACACTGCTTGCTTATGAAGTCACAGTAAGGCAAGAGCTAGAAAGGAAACAAGATGAAGTCAGACTTCTGAAGTCTGGCAAAGAGCACACAGAGAAGAACTAGATGTTATTTAAATTTAGTTACCAGGCCTTGAGAATATTACACAAATACTGTGGAGGAAAAAAGGTTACACATAATCTGTTTTGCTTTTAAAAAAAAGCCAAAAAGCAAACAAGATGAAATAGCTACTATTACACCAATTGAAGAAAAACCTGTTTCTGCCCCTCAAATGTAATCATCTTTTGTACTAGATCAATTCTTGTTTTGAGGATCACAGTTCCCTTAGTGAACTGATATATAAGCCAAAGTTGTCTGCTATGTAGACAGCACTGCTGAAGTTAGTACCTGGACACCCACCACAACTTAATAGAGAGAATACACGCTCTATGTAGTGGCACATCAAGACATACTGCTTTCAGACTAACAACAGTATCTATCAAGGAGTTGCACTTGAACACAGACTAGGAAAAGGAGTCCCTAGGGCCAAGAAAATTATTTTGCTCTTAACTGAAACAATATGAAATTCTGCTTGAAAGCAGAAGAGGCATTTATCATTTGAAAATCTCAACCAGCTTCCCACATTCAAAACCTGCTTTGTCATTTTACAGTCATCTGTAAATCAGGAGTCTACCCAGCTTTAACAAAGTCTACTCTATACTTACAGCTATTAAACAAGACAGCCTTTTCCAGTGGGGCTGAGACTCATGACCCAGTAATTTACCCTCTACCCAAATACTAACTAGTCAGCTGATGTGAAAGTTGCCAGTACCACATGGGAAGAGGCATTAAGTCTTGTTTATTTCTCTCAGTATATTATTAAATTACACATTCTCCTCTGATTTGCATTCTTGCCTTACTCATTACAGCAGAGAGTGGCTCCATATCATGTCACAGACTATTTGGTTCTTTGTTCGACGTAAGGATTTCAACTATACTACACAGCGTGAGACATTTGTCTTTGGCTAGACAGTTTTGATTCTAAAATGCTCTCTAGATTTCTTGCTTATAGCTTAGTTTCAGCTAAACATAGGAAACTGAACTAATGTCTCATAAAGACTGATCAGAACAGTGAAGTCCACATTGGAAAGAATTAAGTGTTTTTTTTAGAATCCAGACTGGGGGCTGCTAAAGCTGCTTTAGGAATTATTATAGTACTACAAGGCCTCCAGACCAAAAAAAATATAATATATTCTTGTCCTTTCTTTTCAATGTTAAGGAAACAAAAGTTTTTAAAGGTGGCCATCTAGTGGATAACTTGTGTTAATTGAATGTGTAAGTTTACCTTGTATTTTTATTATAGATGAAAAATATTGTCAGTATTTATAAGGTTAAGATTTCCCCTCAGCAAGTATGTGTCTGTTCTTTAAGAGACAGTCATATGTACAGCTTTGAACAGGTTTTGATAACTACTGCCCTGCACTAGTAGTTTATCCAGTATCTATCCTTAAGGGGTAGATCCTCAACTGAACGTCTCATTGCAATTTACAAAGAGGTACTGTAGTACGGGTCAAGTGGAATTAAGATGAAGAATTACTTACCTTCATGTCCTTTGAGTGTTGTGATAAGTGAGCATGTATTCTGCTCAAGCTTCAAGAGAGTGATCTGTCCAGAATAATCACCAACAAAGGCATGCCGAGTTTCATGATCATATCTGAACACCAGTCAAGGAGAAGCCTCATTTGCTCATAAGAGTATTTTATGGGACTGAAACAGACAGCACAGCTGTTAGCAATATACTAAATAAACTGGAATGGAACATTTTAATAGGCCAGACAAATACTTATGTAACTACTTCTAAAGGGGTTGGAGACCATAATTAAACGTTTTTCATTCCTCTCTTCTCCCCACACTTCCCTACATGTGCAGGTAACACAGTATGGAAAATAAATATGAAAAGTTTTAGAAAGCCACTGGAGAAGCCAGGAGATAACACATCCCCTAGTTTAAGGCAAGCCAAGTAGATTTAGACCATCTCTAGCAGAAATTTACAGAATACTCTCATGATCTTCTACAAGAGATGCCAGAATTCCTCAAGCTACTTCTTGCAGTGCAGAGCTACCGTTAGGAGCACCTCACTGGACATTGGGTGGCATTCAGTCCTACCTAGTATGTCCTCCTATAAACTTAGTTTTCTAGCATGTTATACTAGTCGATGCTGCCAGAATAGGAAAACTAAGACACAAGGACGTTAACCCACCACAGCTAGTTTACCTTACAGTGGAAGTACACTCCCAACATTGTAGCTACTGAGAAGGTGAGACCATCTAGTTTCTGTTCTCCGCACTTTCAAATTTACTGATGTGGGTCCTTAAACACAGTATTGAAGACTGAACTGTATTTCAGAAAGGGTTCTGTCGTTTAACACTGACATACAAGCCACACCACATCCTAACATGGGATCTACTAACAAGGTGCCATGTTTGGCAAAAGTATTATACATCGTAACCATGTTCTGATACTCAGTTTTTGTCACTGTAACTACTGTCTCCAGAAACTAAAGCACAGCAAACTGGATGGAACTAGACCATTTGCTGCCTTTGGAAGACCTTTGCTATTCAGGATGTAAACAAGAGCTACAAAAACCCTATACAGTTGACACCAAATAACCCAAGAGTTGTGTATAAACTTACCTGTCCTCCTGGAGCCACACAAACACACAAGCAGCAGCCAGCAAAGCAGCCTACTCTGTGCAACAGAAAAGACTAACTTTAAAAAGTCAGTGTACCAAAGAGCCCACCACCACAAGTGAAAAAGCAGAGGTTTTGTCATCTGATGACATTCTGAAATCTCTTAAGCCTTCAGAATAGAGATAAACATTTCACTTTCAACAAATCCACTAAGTCCCTGAACATGTGATCCTTTCTACATCTTGGAAATTCAGGCTAGCTTTATCCCCACTAATCCAGTAGAGAAAAGGCACTCTGATGTGTTTTTTAGAAGCTTACACAGAGGATCATTAACAACTAACTCCTAAGGAACCTCCTGACAGGGAGACCAAGCACCTAGTACACACACCAGAAAGTTAATTCTTCCAAACACAAGTCCAAAGGCAGGATCAATTACAGTGCATTTTAAAATATCATGCTGTTCATTGGAAATTTATCTTGACAGAAAAGATGATATTCTTTTCTCCATTTTCATAATAAACTGTTCCGTTATTTGCAATAGCGTTAGCTATAGAACCCACTGCATTCAAATAGTGAGGCTCAGAGGCACCAGACTGTTCTGTGAGGTAGTCTCCTAAAACACACACACCCCCCAGTATTAACGCAGTTCTGTGCTGCATGCAGCCGAGGTGAGCTGTACATGAAATATTTTCTGGGACACCATCACCCTGAACACTAAAACAAGGACAGCAAAAAAAGAGTGTAAGTACAACAATACTAATCTGTCAGCTCTTCAGTCAGCAAGGCAGTGTCTGCAAAAATAGGAGACCTCAGAAGGCTACACACGCTGCCAACAACCAAGCAGTTTGCTTTCCTCCTGGTTTCTTAGTACTGCACAGGTATATAGCGATTCTTAGAGAGGTATTTTTTTCAAGAGACGCAGCTGACCTCTTTCACCTTTTGAATTACGCCACTTCTACAACATTACTGCCATTAATCCTCATACACCAACCAGTACTTCCAATTACTGTCTAGCCACACCTAAACTGTCACCATTAAAAAGTGCCAAAAAACAGTTTTAGAATTTAAAGTATTAACTCAGGCTCAGAAGTTTTGATATATGAACTACATTTTAAGCTACTGGATTTGTAAGTTTTTTACAAAGGGTAAAGAATGCCCGGAAGTACTCACAGCTGAATAGACAACCAGAGTTCTTAAGCTACAAATGCTGCAATTAAAAGCAATGTGCAGGAAAGCAAATTGCACAGACAAATTACTACTAGTAATGAATAAAGGTACAGTGTACCCTGTAGCTTAAAGATACAAAAGGTTAACATGAGTAAAGGCAGAAAAATTAAAGCAATCCAAAGGGGGTTTATGATGTTTTATGCATTTGAGTCCTTCTAGAGCACACTGGTATCTGTTGAACAAAGTGACTTGCCTAGGAAGTTTACAGGCCAGGATGTAGGTACAGTTATTAGTCACTTCCACAAGATCCCACAGACAAACATCTCAACATTTGGAACTAATACACACTGCAATTTCTGTAATTCAAGGTCACAACATCCCCTGACAGAAATAATGGTATTAAATATCTAATCAGAATAAAGGTTTGCAGACTTGCAAGAGATTTCACTATTAAAGGAGGGAACAAATGGAGCTAAAGGAACAAAGTACTCCTTTGGTTTCAGGGCAGCAATCATTTTTCAAAAGGATACTGTAGACACGAAGCCCAAGAGGTGAAGTAATGTCTCCCCAGCATACTCCCACTCCTGGTGCACATCCAGCTGATACACTTGTCATGGCCAGTGCTGATAACCCACTCTGATGCCAGGCAGAAAGTAATAGCAGACACTCGATTCTGATGGGCTGTGGGAAGAAAAAGTTTCTGGCTAGTTTTTCCTAAAAATCAAAGTGATGTGTTCGCATGTTCTAATTCAGAGAGACATAGGTTGAAGATGGTACCTAAGCAGTGCCCTAGGGAGATGTTCTTACCATCATACTATACTCGCCTCTAGGCTGAATTAAAAGGCTGGCATTGTTCTGTGTAGTATTTGCCTTCTGAATAGCTTAAGTGAACTGATCATGTCAGTCTGCTAATTTAACCCTTTATCCCAGAGAAAGAAGTTGAGTTCAGCCCAGATACTGGTGATGCCGTGGTTAAGGGGCAGACAAATCCTCAGCTTTCTCTAGTTAGGCCAGTACTTCTGGGAAGTAATGTAATGCATCTAAAAACCTTAACTTTCATCTTTAAGTGCCTCTTTTCCTGATGCCTGGGGAGCTATCCTCAGATGCATGCTTTTAAGCACCTGACAGTGTATCTAGTCCATGCCATTTAAACTGCTACCTATGACAGCAACCAAATCCCACAGAGATTTGTTTAGGATGCTGCCACTAAGCAAAAAATTACATAAGCATTAGAAAGAAGTCCCCCCTTTCCCCCAAGATGCAAGTATTTCCCTGGACTGAGTTGTCAAGTCATCTTCCTTAGGATAAAGGCAGGGCTTGCTGCTTTAGGAACAAGGTCTTTTTCTCCTACGTAAGAACATTGCTTCTATCAGTGTCAGGGAGTCACAAGACAAACCGCACTTTGTTTCACTACATAATCTGCAGTCTTCATGAGCCTCCTTCAGGCCTTTTACATTAATATTCCAATTTCAACCAGCAATCAAGTTTTGTATTTCTTTTAAGGATGTGCAGACAAATGCTGAAATTAGCATCTCCATAGATATTAGAACAATGCCTATTCCCCATGTACCAAAAAAATAAGACCTTTTCCATCCCTATTGCTCTCCTAAGTTGACAGAGAAGGCAAGGACTGTTATCTTCAGCTAGAAGTAACCAAGCCCAGTGATTACAGAAGGTAAGGATGGAAACTGCAAATACCAAAATGTAGAAAGCTCTTACCCTCACGCAGTATAACTACTCCACTTGAAGAGCAAAATCTGAACCACTAGTTCTGGCTCATTACACTCACAGGCTAATGATGTACTGAACTTAATGATAATGACTGCAACTCAGATGACTGAGGATTACTCAGTAACTGAACATTTATCTTAAGGCAGTTATTCCTAACTAAGTGACAGCTAGAAGGTCAGTCAGATTTAAAGCATATTTGGACTTGATTAGTCTGTGACAGTGTCCAGTTTCCCAAGCATTTTAGATGCCTCCCCTTCACACAAATGTTAGTGTAGTCACTGGTCAACAGTTTACCTGGATAGGTCTTCACAAAGTTCATCTTATTAAAGTCCTCTGAAATATGAAACTCCTAAAAGCAAAGCAGAATCATTAGAAAAGATACCACACTGACATAAGCAATATTGATACAAAAAAAAAGAGAGCAGTAACCTCACAGAACAAAATTTGCTTAGCAGCAACATATCTCATGAAAAACTAGCATTTTCAGAGACTGAAGTGTAGCACACTGACACACCAACTGTAAATTAAGGTTAATAGTGAACTACATTTTCAACAGGGAGCATTCTTTCAGAAAAGAGTTTGCTGAATGGAGATTATAGGAAGAGGTAAGGTCTCGCTGTCCCCAGCAGGAATAAGTAACACTGTATCTCGCAGTTAAATTCAAGTATCTGAGTTTTCATAATAGACAGATTTAAGCGAGAGTATTCTCTATTTGATCCATTAGGCTTAGTGAAATTTTAAAAGTCTTATCTTACAATTTCAAGTAGTTATCACTAGAAACATTATTCTATGTAGTACTGCATACACTATTCACAGGAGTTATCAGTAGAATCACTATTTATGACACTGATGCAGTACCCCAGCTCAGTTATAGGTCAGTTATTATTTTGACCTTATTTTCATAAAGAAAGGAAACCATTAAAGCATCTGGGAGAATCACAAGATTCCCCTCCTTTGCCAAGAAAAGAGGGGAAGAATACAGACCCCTTTCTGTTCTGCCATATATATCTGCTCTCTTGCTGTAATTGCTCACCCTCTCCCAGAGTACAGAGAGACAGAAGGAAGACTTCCCAGAAGGAAAAGAAACCAACCCTGCCTCTTGTAATTTTAGAGCTAGCGTTGAAATTTCCACATCATAAAAAGATCTACATCAAGAAAATCCAGAGACACTTGCATGGCAAGACACAGGCTGATCCATACTTCTGGCCAGATGCAAGCCAGCTGCAGCTCACAACCCGTTAGTGCACCACCACAGCACTCTGCCCAGCTTAATGTACTCAAAATTATTCCTTGACAAAGTGTCATTGTTTGGGTCCACTGCTACACTAATGGCGCAGTGACTTCTTGAGGTTAGCTGGCTCCCACCTGGCCAGAAGAACCCTTGTTTATTTGCAGTCCTCCCATGTACATCTCAGATGAACTGCCAAGAAGTTCAGCCATTTAGTAGTAGCTGCATTCCAAAAAGGGAAAGAAAAATTATCAGCTGCCAGCAACACCTGGTGCTCACGGAAAATCTAGACAATTCTAATCTACATTCTGAAGAAAAGTCACAGCAACTTACCATGATAGCTCCATTATCCTGGCCTACAAATATTCGTCTGCTGTCATGATGATAAGCCATAGCTGAACACGGTGCTGTCAAAAAAAGCAAGTGCATTAGAGTTACTGGAATACAGGTATCAGGATACACAGAACTTTTGTTAAAACCAATTCTTTCATACAGGAAAAAAGCTGTTTAAGTAGCTTGATAGAAATTAGTCTGCAGAGATAATGTCCCTTGGTAAGACAGTTAAATTCCCATATGTGAACTGAAGAAAGGTACACTACTACAGTAACTCAGATATACTACTAGGCACCATATGCAAACACCATTTCCTGCCACAAGGTGCAACTTGGTAAAAGGAATTCCACACAGGATGAAAGCCTAACCAGCAGCAACAGCATGTGCAGATGGTTACACGGAAGAACTTGAGTTCACTAAAATTATCTCAAATAGAGTCCCGAGTTGTATACCAGAACAATATTCCAATTCTTTACATTTGAGGACTGTATCATTAGAGAGTAAAGCGCTAGACAGAAATAAGTAATTGCATGCCAACTTCATATGGAATCATGTTTCAATATCTGCAGCTTTAAGGAGACTCATGTTTTTGAGATTACATACAATTTATTTCAGCAGAAAACCTCTAAAGACCTACTTCACTTTTTGAAATTAAGAGCTAAAATAAACGTGAAAAACAACAACAACAAAATTACAATAGTGTCCTAATGAAAATTTTGCAAAAAAAATTCACTGAAGAGTGGCCCCACTAAACTTCCAAATTACAAGGATGAAGATACAGTGTTCTAAACCTCCTTCTCCAAGACCATCAGAAAATGTGGCCTTGAAGGTGGTTTTAGAAATTCAAACCCAGACAGGACAGTCTGGAATATTACAGTGGTCATATTACATCAGGACAAGTCCATCCCTTGGAACTACCTAAAGGCACACTTGATTTCGTATAAACCTTTATAGAGCAGTCTAAATAGTCTATTCAGAAAATTGATAAATTGAGCAAGTGTTGTAATTTAGACCAACTACTGAAGAAAAAAAAAAAAAAGATTACAGTTGGCATTTCTGATCTAGATCCTAGGCTACTCAGCCTGCAGCTGAAAAGACACAGAACATCAAGGAGTCCAATTCTTCGATCTTCATTTAACATTTGTATGTAAGTTTCTGCAGAAATTGACATTCCAAAGACTATCTTTTGTTTGTGTGATGGTTTGTTTTGTCATTGTATTACCTCTTTTTGTACATGGCATGTGTCTAGGTTAAAGAAGTTACAGCAAAGCACCCAGGCCGAGTGGTGTTTCAAAATCAAAAAAAGCACACTGACACTCAAGATCTACCCAATACTGAAGCTGCTACTCAGTATTGTTTTCTTAATAATATAAATGTAGGGGGAAAAATGCACACCTTAGAAAGCTGAGAATATTCTTCTGTCTTAATTTTCAGCTTGTGGTTTGAAAAACTAACTTTTTTGGCAGGCAAGTTATTTGCCAGCATTTGAGGCACCTACAGCTGCAGATCCACACAGTGATTTACCTGGTGAAGGATCTGGTTCTGACAGAACACTGCCTTAGATCTTATGCACTGTGCAATTAAAGTCTGAGCTAAAGTTGCTGCAAAATTGCCAAATTCAAGATCATCGAGTGAATCCAGCACTTGAGGAAATGGGAAGGAGTCAGCCCCACACAGAGCACAGGTACAAAACTCATGCTGTGCTTGGACATCACTTACCATCTCCAGCACTGTACTTACATGACATGGTGTGATAGATGCTGGGCCAGTATTGTCCGCTGTCTCTCTTCAGCCATACTCGTATTGTTCTGTGTTGTGGGAAGAGTGATGAGAAGACAGTTGTAAGCACACCATCAGAACCAGTTCATTACTTATATACCAGCTCCAATCCTCTCAGCTTTTGTGCTACTCAAACGTAATAGAGAAACAACATAATAAAAATAGTAGTACTCCAATGCTACTAACATAACAAGAATAATGGTACTAAGAGTAGCTACCCTTTGATTCTGAACAGTTTTCTTCAAATCTATTTATACAAGTTCCATTAAACATGAAATGGAAATACTATTTCAGCTCACCTCAGACATTGCTACATATTGCATCCCTTTAATTCTTTCTCCTTGGTTCTGGCTGATTTAAGTCGAATTCAAGTTGCAGGAACTTTCCAGCTGTGTCAGAGGAAGCCACAGCTTGCTTTATAGTAGATTAAGTTTAAAAAAAGAATTCCAAATCACTCCTTATGGAAGCCTGAACTCCTGAATTTTTACAGCTCCTCTGCGCAACTCATCCTTCAGCAAGCCAGATGCTGAATATTAGTAACAGAAGCACTTCATTCTCCAGACCAGCATATTACTGACATCTCCATCCCCAAATATTGATGTATGGATCCATGGAGAACCTCATATCTAGTTCAGCACTATTCCCTCTAATCCACACTTCTACTCCCTCATGTACAAACACAAAGGACAATCAATGTTAGTAGTACTGTTGCTTTGCACTGCTCCTCTGGCCTAAATACCAACAGAATTGATTAGCCCGTCAAATGGAAATGGAAAGAAGCTGACAAGACTACCTGGACTGCATTCTAAGGCTCTTTATAAAATTGTTTTTAGTTTGCAACCTTCCAAATCAAGCGTTGGAAGGAAAGGAAAAATGGTCTTGAGAACATTTAGCATTGTAACACTCCCATGACTGTCAAATCCTGGGAGGAGGGATGTAAGAGAATCAGCAAGGGAGTGGAAAGTTATCGTCAGTTAAAAACATTCCTACAATAGGCATACTTGAAGGGAATCTACATCAAGAAGTTAAGAGAACACATAGACACAGTAGGTAGCGTTAAGGTTATTTTAAGCCTACTTGAAACTTCCTCTCCAAACCATTGTTTGACTTCTTGTCACTGTTTAAATCCAACTTCCTCCTTCCTTAAATGGAAACCTAAATGATCTGTAAATCCATGTACCTGGCAACACTGTCAAGAGATTTCATTGAGATGAGTTGTTCTATTTTAAAAAAAAAAAAAAAAACCAACAAAACCAAACACACCTCAATGCATCTGATATTTAGCATTTTTTAGAAAAAAACTAGGGGATAGATTTGCTAAACATCATACAAAATTGCCACTAAGAGTTCAATAAAAAGAGTACAGGAGGGGACTAGTATCTTGCATCAGAACTAGAACTCTGCAGGTTGAAGAAATATAGGTAGCATTTTCATTTTGTAATCCATTTAAGGGCTTTTCTTTAAAGGACCACACAAAGATGACAACACCCACCCTTAATGTACTCCTTTCCTTTTCTAAAACTTGACATCAATATAGCTGAGTACACACTGCCTCAAAACGATGATTTTCAGGTTTTGAATCAAACCACTCTTCCACCAGTTCCGTGACAAATGCACATTACTCCAGTCCATTAAACAGGTTGCATTAAGACTGTCTCTTAAAAGCTATCACTTCCTCTTTACAAGAATTGACACCTTGCCTCACCGTCAAAAAGTTAACACTTTCAGAAGAGCAGTTATTTCTTGGTAACATGAGAAAATGAAAAAAAGCCACAATGCTGTGAAGTCATTTTCATGATGCAAAAGCATGGGTTAGCACCTATGCATTTTTAGCAGCTGTTTAATCTGCTTTTTAAAACTGCTCCATCATACTCAAACTGTTCTAAACGTCTCAGACGGTAGCTTCTACCTTTACAAATCTCTTTCACTTCTAACCAAAATCATGGAATTATATATATATATATATATATTTTTATATGAAGACTAGGAGTTGCTATAGTGATTGAGATGCATTGCTGATTTTCCCAAAGTAGACATTGTTTCCCCTCAGTATTCTGGTCAACTATACTGAATTAGGAATTCATATAAGGAAGCAAGGATTTGCTTTTTCTAAGCAAATTATTTCCTGGAAGTATGATTTCTACACTGATCATCAACAATACAGTCCCTCAATAAAGTTGAGCGTCTAGGCAAACAGCTGCAAGAGTTAGCAAAATTAACTTCTGAAAGCTTCTTATTTTGGTTTAAGCAAGATTTAGACTTTGCTAGCCTCACGCTGCCAAAGATAAGCTGTGAGACAGCTTTATATCTAATTATACAAAGCTCTGAGCAAAATTTGAAAAGAGACGTTTCATAGTAGTCAGCAAATAACCTGTGCCAAAATACCACTTCTACTTTTCTCTCCTGTAAACCTGTTGTTGTACTGTATCTACTTTTGTTAGGACCAAATAATTTATGGAATACCGTTTCTAGCTTAAAGGACTAGAGAAGTCCTCCACTAATGCCACTTCCACATTCTCCTACCATGAAAATGTTTTATTACGTAAACCACCGTATCAATCCTAGAGTTTTCCACATTCTTCTCAAAACTTGGTCTTTACTTAATGAAGAAGCCTGTGCTCAGTACCTAAGTGCTAGGTACCACTCATCTTTCCTCAAGCATTCCCTATTAAGGGCCTAGAAAGATACAGGTTTGTTTGACAGCAGTCTCAGTAAGGATGTAAAAATGTTGAAACTCATTAAGGAGCACCCAGAGCTAGACACATCCACTTTCAATCACTGTAGACTCAGACATCTGAGAGTAGCAAGAGGAATTTAAACAAGATTAAAGAAGACCTCCAAACTTCCCTAACTGAGTATTGAACCAAAAGTTGCTTTCAGCTGGAAAGCATACATATTTATAGAAGAGTAATTTGAAAGGGGTTTTTTGGCTGTTTTCTTGGTTTTTGGGGTTTGGTTTTTTTAAAATATAATATAAAGAAACAATGCATACAAAAGTAATCTTTAAGCAATACTGAGTGTGGCCTTACCAATTACTAAGGATTTCCCTTGTTCTCAGTTGCTGTTTCTTTCACAGAGTTAAGCACCGAACAGTGCTGGAGAAAAAATTTGGGGTTTGAGAGCAGAGAAAAATCCTTCAGCATTCCAACAGTATTTGTGCTCATACCACATAAACTGCCCTCTAAAAGCCAAATGCTCGCATGGCAGGGAGAAAGAACTGATGAAATACGAACAGGCAAATCCAAATGTGTTACAATACAAGCACTGCTGCAAGTACTACATGGCTACACCAGCCTGTTCCAAGAACTGCATCTTCCCAACACCTTCAAACCACAAACAATTGCTTTCCTATCTGAAATCAGTCACTAACTTGTTTTCCTAGCAAGAGCAGAAGACTGGATTTTTCTGGTAGTCAAAATAAAGCAGAAGTATTCAGATTGCTATTGACAGTGTTCCCAAAACAGCATTAGGAATCTGGTTTTTAATTACAGTGTGATACAAGTTCAAGGACATCACTTGCAGTTGGATGCTTTTTATCAAATTTAGCCTCACTAAAACATTAATTTTGACCAATATTTAAAGTTCCATAACCAAAAAAACCCCTAATACCACAACTGTTCTGTGATCAGCAGCAGCAGTTCCAACACAATAGCAGCTGCTGATGGTTACAGAACAGCAGCATTCAGATGTGCTAGTGACTCTACAGATCCTGTTAGCCTGTGGTAAATACTGTACTTTAACCTTGCATTTACGGTCTTGTACACTAGCTTATTATCCCTCAGCATTCCCAGCTGCAGCTGGCAAACACTTCTCTTGCTTTAGTTATTTGTCTGCTGACAACAAAGATAATAAGGCTATGTCCAGAGATTTTACTGTATCACAGACCTGTCCAGCCCACACTGGCCTATCTCAGCTCTGAGAAAACACGAGCAAGCCTCAAGCAGACTGATCCAACTCACAGCTGGTACCTGAGCTAGCTGCCCAGGCTGAGAGACACACTGAAACAATTCCAAACATTGTCTTGGAGCCAGGGTCAGGCAAGAGGCTCATAAGGACACTGAGTTAATCATCCTTTCTAGGTAAATTCTGAGAAAGCTTCACAGATGGAAATTATCCTGTGAAAAAGTCTGATTGGGAAAATTAACTACTGCACTCCTGCGGGTATTCTTGCTGCCTATTTTGGCTTCAAAACTTTAAATAAAAAAGAGCTAGATTTTTATTTGCATTCACGTATTTGCTATGTCATCTTTTGTACCCTCAAGGAAAAAAGTTACCATTACTTCTCATTGTAGAAAACATAATTTAAACCAGAAAGAACTACAACCCCTCTAAGAGAAGGATAATCTACAACATTTCTGCAGAACGTTTGTGCACCAATGTTTTCCTCACTCAACTTATAAACACATGCCTCTGACTGGTTTTTATGAAACACTTGACAGCCTTAGCTGTATTAAGACATAATCAAAAATACTTCAGCCCTACTCTTTTGGTGTGCATAACAGCTCTTTCACTTCTTGAACTCTGTACTTTGCTTGCTGCTAGCAGCATAATCAGTTACGCAGTATTAACACCTACACGCCGTTTTTAGTGAACAAACAGGACCGCAGTAAGTTTGATAACACATTAAACTGGAGGTGAAGGATACATAAGTAGGCTCTGATGTGCTGTAGGAGGTATCCCAGATTAGAGACAATACAGCACACCAGTTTCTGAAAGTTTCAGGATCTAAATAAACTCTCATAGTAAGATCGGCACCACAAATTTAGCCTTGAGTCCAAAGCTTCTCTTAGAAATTTACACACACCAAAGGTAGGCAACAGCTTTGGCTCTCCTTGCACAGGTCTGTATCTGGTATCAAAATCTGCAGAGATGAAGATGCAGCTGCATCCTTGGCTCTTACCAACAAGAATGCAGACTGCTACCTTCAGCATTAGATCTTTAAGCTTAAAGGCTGGCGTCGTCTGCTATAGGCAAGCCTCTGCCATGAAAGTCTGTTCAGGTTTAACTCGGATATGAACTTGTAAAAATTGCTTCTCCCTCTTCTGTCCCTCAGGAAGCGCACCAAAACAAACTAAACACAAACATATTAACACTTAGCCCACACTGGCACCCAAAACACCAACTTCATCCTGTACAGGACTAAGATACCAGAACCACCACACATAAAAGTGGAATAAAAAGGAAGCTGCTCAGTCTCCTCCAAAACCTGTTACCCAACATGTACTACAGAAAATCATTTCCACAGGAAGAGAAGAGACAACCAAGTCTGTCTTGCAATCAAAGCCAGAAAACATACCTAACACATCCAAGCGTCACCACTTGCTGCAAGCTAGGTACAATTGCTGCCATGGGTCAACAAGGAGTAGTATGTACTACTGCTTCAAAGGGTCAACATTCAAATCCTGCTGCTTTTACATAGGCATTACTACAGCGAAGGAAGCTGTTAACCTCTTTACCAGGGAGAAAATTGCATTTTAACTCTAAAGAAGCCATACTAAGTGGCAAAACGAAGCTCTGAAGAGGCAGGTGCTGTTCTGTGAAGTCACAGAACAGTTTCCCTCTGTTGCCCACCTTCCAGTGCACACATTGCACAGTATGATATCATGCAGTCTAAGAGCATGAAAATATTTAATACATCGATATCTAATTGTATAGTTTGAGAAGCACATATACCTTTTATCCTCTGATCCCGCTAACACTCTGCTGAATGCTTCCAGCACCCAGAACTCCAGCATTCTGGAAGCTTGGGAAAGATATCTGTCACATTCTATAGAAGCTGATGGATAATCCTAACACTAATATTAATGCACTTAAGAGCACCTCTTAGATGGCCTGTTACAATAAGCACCCAATCTGATGGCTGAAAAAAATATTTTTGAGGAAGAGGAGTCTGACTCAAAGTACTTCAGAAAAATATTTTCAAATAGCCTTTAAACAACACAGGGAAATCTTTGCCTTTATAGTTACCCCAAATTTACAGCATTTGTACTTCAGGCATTTAGAAATCAGTGATTAGTTTTTACTCCAGTTCCAATAATTGATAGCTCACCTAAGACTTAAGTGTGCTAATCTTTGGGGGTGGTGGGGTGGGGAGGTGGAATCTGATTAGCCATTTTAAAGTAGTACATAATTAAGTCTTCCCCTTCCAAATTCAACTACTTCTGCCTGATCTCTAAAGAGTTCAACTGGCACTTGAAAACAATTCTTGGAATGCCAATGAAAAATACATTCTTACCACCTCTCCAGTGGAAGTAAAGATAAGACTAGCACTTCCTGAATTCTCAGAAGTGCTGGTAATCAGCACCAGTAAGTGCAGCTATGGCTTCACATTTTTTAGTAACAGATTTATGTTGCCACGTCACCGCGAAGTATGACAAGTTTGTCAGTGTTTCTACCTGGTCTGCATAACAGCACCATGACATGTCCTATACAAATTTTGTCACTTTAAATGCCAGCTAATGAAAAACTAACAGTATCTGGTAAACTTCACTTAAACCAGGACAAGTTTACATCCTTTGCACTTAATCTGTCCCCCTCCCAAATCCTGAATGCCTTGGCTAAGACTATGCTTATGAAATTAGCATGTGGCATTGCTAGCTGGTCTGTTTGCTCTTTTTGACCTAAAAATAAACACCAGAAAACCTCGTTTACCCGTTCAGGTAACACCATAGCTCTACTTATTTTCAGCACTCATACTCCCACAAGGTCAGGCTTTTCAGATAAGATTTAATGCAAAAATGAACGCAAATTCAGTTTTAAAAGTTATACATTATAACAGTAAAATTATCCCTCCACCAAGCTACATCTCAAAGAAGGCACTTTCGTACTTTAACATGCTTCTTTCAAACACTGCCACAGTTCTGGACAGGAGCTCTTAAGAAGCATCTCCTACCCCTCTTCATATTTAAAAGTCACTTTCCACATAGCACAGGGGAAATCCCAGCTCTCACCACTCCATTGTAGACCCCTCACCTCTCTCCTAGCCAGCAACCCTCTGTGCTACTTGCTTCCTTATTTTCACTTCTGTTTCGTCTGAGTAACTGCTTAATGACATTACCAGCTTTTGTGACAGATGTTTCACATGCTGTGTGCACCAGTGCCAAGGATCAGGATTAGACTCTGAAGACATTTTCCCTTCCTGACAGAAACCACTGTCCTCAGCAGCTCATCACCACCTCTCCCCTCAGATCTGCCAACTCACTCCCTGAGCTGTTTCAGCCAGAACGAAACAGGCTGAAGACCTTCAAACTGAGCCATCAGGATGGGCTTGTTTTGACTGAAGCAGCTCGGGGAGCCTCAACCCTCCTGACAGACCGGGGAGCAGCAACGTACCTACAAGTGATTCACCCAGCTGAAGACTGAGTAAAACGTATTCCTACGTTTTTCGTTCTGCTCATAACCGTTGTAGAACCCTTTCACACACACCAGTTGTACTTTTCCAGCTAGTTCGGAGGGGCCGGGACGCAGGCACGAAGCACAGCAGCTTTTTCCCACCAGGAGCGGAACGCTGCCGGCCCCCATAGCCGCCGGTCGGCCAATGCCGTTTCCCTCCCTCGAACTGCAGCTTCAGTCATTTCCTTATGGCTCCAGGCTAAGAGTCGTGGCTGCGTGCCGCCGGGCAAAGTTACAGGCTAAAAAGCGATTTCCCCCCCGCACCCCACCCCAGTGCCCCGCTTCCCCGGCTCAGCCAGCTCCCGCCGGCCGCCACCTTCCGCGGGGGCCGCGCCGCCGCTGCGCCTCGCTCGGGGGGCTGCGGGACCGGGGGGCTCAGCCCCAGCCCCACACGGAGCGCAGACCTCCGAGGGAGAGGAGGGGGACCCGCCCCGCCGCCGAGGGGCCGGCCCTGCCCGCCCGCCCCCGCCGCCCCGGCCTAGCCCCTCGCCGAGCGGGCCCTGAGGGGCCTCACCGCCCCGCGAGGCGCCTCGGCGGGCCGGGCCGGGCCGCGGCCGCCGCTTACCTGTCCTCGCTGGCCGTGATGACCCCGTCCTCCTTGGGGATGAGGAGCGCGGCGCTCACCACGTCCTGGTGCCCCTCGACCTTGCTGAGGAGGACGGGCCGGCTGCTCTGCGGCCGCGAGTGGATCTCGGCCGCCATGTTGCCGCGGGACCGGCCCGGCGCCCATCAGCTGACGGCGCGGGGAAAGCCCGGCGGCCGCCGTAACGCTGCGTGTAGCGGCGCCGCCCCGCCAGGCCGAGGTGCCCTGTGTAGCGGCGCAACCCTACACGTCAGACGCCCTCTCCGGCGTGAGGCGGGCCGGCGGCAGCCGTACCCTCTCGAATAGAAGAGCCGCACGACCGTATATCCTGGAAGAGCAGAGAAAGCCGATCTGGCTTCCGGTGGGGGTCCCTGGCAGCCTTCCCGGAGCCGGGAAAGCGCCAGCTCCGAGCGGGCTCCGGCTTCCCGCGGAGGGGAAGGCGGCCCTGGGCTCAGACGCGAACCTCCGCGGCTCGGGCGGCGGGGCAGGCTGCGCTCCCCCGCATGCAAACCGCGGGGAAAGCACTGCTGCCAAGTACAGTTATGACCACCCCGGGGGGGCCAGGAGCCCCCCAGCTCGCTGCCCCTTCCCGGCTGGCCTAGGGCCACAACAAGGCAGCAAAGAAAAGGCTGTACCCCCCTAGGATAATTAGTGGAAAGGTACGGACTGAGGAAGGAGGTGTAGTCACAGGAAATATATTAGCTAGTTTCTTTATGTCGTTTAAACTAAAAGCACAAAGGCTTACAGCTGCTTCTAAGTTTACAAGCAGCTAGATTGCATTGGCTGTTGCCTTTGTGGCCAGTGCACGTACATATTGCCCACGGAGTGGGTTAACCCACAGCAGAACGTGTGCTCTCCTCTCAGTGCTGGTTCCCTGGCAGCTGCTGTGCCCATGGCACTGGTGGTGCTGACACTTCTGAGCCCAATCCTGAACCAGAGCAGCTCTTGTCAGGACTAGCCAGGGGCTGGCAGACCCGTCTCTGTGGGCAGAGATATAGTTTCTAATCCCAGGTCTAGCAAATATGTAAATATTTGAACAGCGTGTCTAGATGTAACCAAACACACACACTGAGTCTATGTGAAAATCCTAACTGCAAGCTGGGTGAAGCTATTTCTGCTCAGGACATCTACAAGATGAAGTAAGGACAAACCTCCCAGAGCGGGGTGGTGGGGAGCGCACCATTTGATAAGCCATCACAGACCACCTCACACACCTGCAGTCAGGGAGGTTGAACCAGGCTTCTGCAGGCTCCAGGAGGGCAGCAGACAGCAATTACCTTTCCCCTGACCTGCCCCAAGAGAGGAATTTCACCTTGCTGGGTTTCCCAGCTATTGACTAAACAGCAAAGGAAACTGGAAGAATGGGTCCAGCTTGAAGTTTTAAAAATGCTTGTGATTAAATACACTTTACCTTCAGCTTTTCCCTGTTTCTTAATGATTCCTCCGTATTTCCAGAGTCCACCTTTCTTCCACCCCTCCTACATCCTGCACATTCCCCACTCATTCAGCTCATGCCTGTGTCACAGTGCTTTTCTTTCTCCAGCGTTCCTCTTTTGGTCCACTTCCTAAACTTATAACCTGCTTTTTCTCTCCATTTCTTATCCTTCCTCAACCTATTTTTTCCATCACCCTGTCTGCACCACTACCATCACAAACAAACCAAGCAGCATGTCAGTCCAGCCCTGCGCCACCTCACGCCTCCCATGGCTCTGATGAGACTCAGCTATGAGATGAACTGGCAAGATAACAGTCCCTGCAACAAAGGACTGACTATGTTCACTTCTTCCAGGGTTGTGCAAGCCTTTTCCCAGGCTTCACAGGGAGAGGTCACAGAAGAACACGTGGAGGAAATAAGTGTTTCCAAAACAAGGGACTCTGTGCAGAGCTACCCTAAAAGCCCAGCCCAGAACCTCAGAGGGAGCCAGGTGCCTGAATCCCCTTTGAATCTAGGGGAGTTAAACATCTAACTCCTTTTGAGGCTCCCAATCTTCATGTCTACAGCCCTTACGCTTGCTCTACCCTACAGGGAGCTTTCAATACCTGCTCCAGAGGTGGCTCCAGCAGAGTGGCTCAGTCATCCCTCTTATACTCGTGGGTGCTGGCTGCATACAAACATGCTTGTGCAGGAACACTTGTAATCATTTACCAGTTCCTCATACCAGGACCACCTTTATCAGCATCTCCGTGGGCAAGATTAATAGTTTATTGGGTAATGTGCTGGTCTATAATGCTGTGAGAATCTGTCCTGAATCCCATTCATAAGAGGGCACCTGGTGCACGGCAGCCTGACTTGGTCACTGAGGACAAGCATGTTACTCCAGGTCTGGTCTAGCAAATCGGCCCAGTACAGACAACAGGCAATGACCACATAAGTAAAATACAGGGCACAGCTGGACCTAAAATCCTCCAAACACAGTATTTCAGGCCTTGACCACGTTTGCTGTGCAAGGTTTCCCTGTGCTTGCAAACAGTAATACAGTGCTTAGCCCAGTGGACATACCCATAACAAGAACTAACAATTCTCGCATAATCCAAGCAGCACCCTGCTGCCCAATGCTCTTTTCCAGTCAGACTCATACATACCTATTCCTCTGCTTTTTTAAACCTGACCTGCTTAGCTCATGCTAGTTATCGGTGAGACTATGGCTCTCTGCCCAAAGACAAGAGGGGAAAAGCAGTGCTCTCCCCCTGCAGAGACTTCACAGCAGGGACCCTGTCTCAACGTGCAGCTATAGGATAGCATATCCACAAGGAAATGTTTTCAAGAACTTTATTTGATAACGAGTGGTTATGAGCTTTTTTTATTCTTCCTTGTTTTTAATCTTCCTTTCTTATCACGCAAGACATTGCCTCTGGCCTCATCATCTGGTACTCATCATCCTGCTGACCTTGACTTGGGATTGCAGTGGAAATGCATTTTGGCTCAGAGGTACATACTTCTACCAGCTCTTCCATCTCCTTCACAGGAGCAGGGAATATGAAAATACCTTGTGTTTGCCACCTTCAGAATCGCAGCTTACCGGATCCTCCTTGCTAAACCTTTCTCCCTCCTCTTCCTTTTCTCTAGCTTGCCTCCTTTTGCCTCCCACACAGGCACCAACTACAGCACTGTCACTCCTCCCCTCCCTCCTGTGTTCCCACAAATCACCCATGCCATAGCATGCCATGATGGTCAGTCTAGTTTTAAAACATATTGTTCCAGGTAAATAGCATCAAAGCCACGTCCAGCATAAGCTGTTCTTTTGTCATAAGAGCTACTCCCTGAAAAGACATTTGTATTACTCCTTACCTGTGCCAGCCCTTGCTCCTCCTCCTCTGCAGCTCCTTGCCAGCTCATAGCATTAAAGGGGATGGAGTAATCTGGCAGAAAATAAACCCCCTTCTATTCAATATTGTTCTAATACAACTTCTGTTAGGTCTGTAATTTTTCCCTAATTCCCCCCCCTCCAGGTGATTTTCCCACATGCCTGTCTGGCAGAACACGGCATGGCACATCCCATCTCCTTCGCCCTTAGCAGGAGCACGCCTTGCCTGGGCAATGCCCTGCCGGTGCGCCCTCCTCGCCGGCCTGGTGGGAAGACCTGACTTCCCGGCCCATCTTAACAGGCAAAGAGCCATCAGCCGAGTTACCGCGCAAGCCAGGCATAATTAGCACAGCATCAGGCATCCCTGAAAACGAGACGAGATGGTGAAGGACCTCCCCGTAACAGCCTGCCCCTCTCTCCGCCGTGCCCCCTCACACCAGAGCTCCCCACGGGGACAACCCGGGCGGCAAAGCAGCAACAGGGGCCACAAGGCACCCGG
The DNA here is from genome assembly GCF_023638135.1 of Falco biarmicus. Lineage (NCBI taxonomy): Eukaryota > Metazoa > Chordata > Aves > Falconiformes > Falconidae > Falco > Falco biarmicus. The sequence goes on along the minus strand of NC_079300.1, from coordinate 20,216,145 downwards.
GGAGGGCAACGCTGGGCGCTCCAGCCCGCCGCGGCGGGGGGAGCCGGCGGCCCAGGGCTTTCCCGGTGGATCCCGGCACCCCGCCGCGGGGCTTCCTGCTCAAGCTGCCGGCCCCGCGGTGCCGGGGCCCCGGCCTGAGCTTGCCGGCGGGGGTGGTGGCTGGGGGGGGCGCCCCCTCCTAGGAAGGGCGGCAGCCGCGGGGAACGCTCTCAGCGGCGGTTACCGCGGCCGGGAGTGGAGACGCCGGTTCGAGCGAGCGGCCCTTCACGGCCGGCGGAGGGGGCGGCGGGCAGGGCCGGGCAGGGCGGCGGGCAGGGCCGCTCCCGCCACACCGCCGCCAGGGGGAGGCGCCAACGGGGCAGGAACCTCCGCCCTGCGCGCCCTCTGCTCGGCCCTGCTTCCTGGCCGTCAGCCTTAAGAGCTAGTTGAAGCTGAACAAACAGAACAAAACTATTCAAATTCCATCATTTCCCCTCAGATTTTTTTTTTTAATTATTTCTTAAGTACAAAGACGAGCATCCAGGGTGGCATTGCTTCTCAGAGGCGCTGCCCCTGGGCCACCAGAAGCCCCACGACACTGCTGAGGGCAGTGGCCGGCCCAGGCCAGGCCAGAGGTCTGTCCTCACAGGCACCCACAGCCCAGGGAGCCCTTGGCCAGGCTGAGGGCAGCTACCTCCTCGCCTCCACTGTTTGGGAAGGTGGAATACAGCAAAAGCCACAGTGCTGCCTTCCCTGCTCCCCAGCACCTATCCAGCTCCAAACCAGCCAGCGCTAATTAGTCTGGGAGCAAAACAAATGGTGCCTGTGAACCGAGGAGACGGAGCCCGCCCTTTGGTCTAGGGCAGGGTGGCTCACAGCCCATGTAATTAACTGATGGCCACAGGTTCCAGGTGCTCTGTGCCCAAAGGAAAAGCACCTGATTCACTCCTATTGCACAACAGGAGTGGGTATGCTTAATTACAGGGTGCATCAGGAGCCCAGATCCAATATTCAAGGGAGATGGCATGGGCCTAACAGCCAGGAGAGGCCTGGGGAAGGTAATCCTTGGCTCACGGCTGATCATGCAGTGGAGGTATTGTTGGAAAGGAAATGTCAGCATTAATGCACATACATGTCACACATCCAGACAGGGTCCAATCTTCCACACCAAAAGTTATATCCACCAAGGCCTTGAATGCAAGAATGGCATTCCTGGTAATTCTAGAATGATCTGAAGGACAGGAATGACTAAAGACAGCACAGCACCAAGATGGCTGTTACAGCAAGCTAGCAGTACCCACCTAACATGACTCCATGTCCCCGCAGCACACAAAAAGCATCACTAGTCAAGAGCTCACAGAAAATTGTCATCTGGGAAGTGATCAGTGCCCACTTGGCCGTAGCAGCAAGCCTAGCAAACCAAGAGCAAGGAGATCTGCAGTCTGTCATCAGCTGCAGCACCAGCCTCCTGGGGAGGAGGCCAGACTGCATCACCCTCTGTGGCTTCTGCCTTCATCTTCCCCACTGCCTTTGGCAGGGGCTTGTCTCCTCCTGGGTGTCACATCCAGCATGCCAGACTATCACAGCCTCCTGGCACCACAGTAATAATGAAAATTATTAGCATTAGACAGGTTTCAACCACTACAGGTAGTAGTAGCATTACTAATAAATACACAGTTTAAATTGATGAGGCTAAGCTAAAGGGCTTTCTCTTTCTTTGAAGCACAAGGGAGAGTTTTTAGAACAACGCTTACAAAGAGTTATTTGAATTTCTTTCTCTTTTTCATCTTTATTAACCTGCTGTGCTGCTGGGAGGCAACACAGCCATGTTTTTAAAGGAGAGGCTGCTGCCAGAAGGAAATTTGGTATGATGCCAGGGGATGAACATCAGTTATCCCTTTACAGAAGCCTTGAGGATCTGGCCCCTCCCTACTCTGTCCAGCAAACAAGATTCAAGAACTACAAAGTGTTAATGAAATGTGGAAGTTGTAAAAGAAAAGCAGGCTTTTTAGAGCTCTGTGAAGTCATGAAAACAAAATTGAGACACAGTTTAGCAGATTAATAGCCTGCTATTTTCCCAATTATTTCATGAATAACCACTTTTTTCATTACAAATCATCTGGCTCAGGAAGCATATGGAGAGTTTTACCAAACTCTTCCTCCCTACTTAGTCTCTAAGGCTAAAGCAACTGTAACCACAAGCATTTTCCACAATCATTCCCTGCTCAGGGCTTCAGTCTCATATTACTGAAGAGCTAGCAGTCTCTCTGGGCTTTCCACCTCAGAAAAGTTTAGGAAGTATGTGTTACCTCCACTTTTAAAGATTGAGAAACTGAGGCATGCCTAGGGAAAGCAGCCAGCAACAGCAGACAGAGAATGAGACTGAGCTGCAATTCTGCATAGTTACAGTCCTGCTTGAAGTTACTAATCCATCACTAAGTTACAAGCTTTACACATTCCGTCTCACTATCACTGCTCCTCCTGAGGACAATTCCTCCCCAGCCCTCCTGCCCTCAGACAGAGGGCAGGACTGGCCACCTCTGCAAGGCTCAGGGGCCCAAAACCACCTCAGCTTGCAAAGACAGTGATCAATGGCAAAGCAGTCAGGAGAAAAGGAAGAAAATAGATCAAAGCAAAACCAAGCAGCACAAGCATTCACCTTGCTTGATATTCCTGGAGACAAAGAAAGCTTAAAGAAATCAACAGCAACCTCTGCAGACCCCAGAACCTTTCAAGAGCAGCCAGACTGCTACAGTAAGGGTTAATAAGACTACAGTAAGCACAAGCCTAACATTAAAACATCATGCTGAACTCTAGTTACTCTGTTGAGCAGGACTGGAAATTTGATATGAATAGACTCCCAGCGCTGAAGAGCACAGCCAGTGTTTTTACAGCATTACTGAAAAGGAAGTTTTCAACAGCTAACCTAACCCTCTCCTTCCCAGGCTCTTATTTCACTTCCCTCCATCCTGCTCTCCTTTACCCAGTGTACAGGCAAATACCATTAGCATCTTAGTTCAAACCTGCTTTTGTTAAACTTTTCTTTCCCAGCACTGAAGAAAAAAAAGACTACTGCTTAGGAATGTCGGAAGTGATAGAGCTGAAAAAAAAAGCCCTTTTTCTGAGTGGTGATATATTTCACCCATGTACTGCAGAACGCTGAGGCTCCCACATAGCTGCTACATGTGACATTCCCCATCAGTTTGCTCAGAGCTCAGCTTGGGCAGGTAGCCCCAGCCCCATCACACTAAATAATCATGTTCACATTTGCCAAGCCACATTCTTAGTTGTCCAGCTTTGGTCTGGTTGGGGAGGGGGGAAAAAGAAAACACCCACAGTTACTCTTTGTTCAGTGCTCTAAGCAATCATCTTATTTTGCAAGTTATTTCAGGAATAACAGAAGGGACCAACAGTTGTTTACAGAAAAACTGTGCTAAGGCAAACCTGGAAACTACATCATCGCATTTTTTTTCTTGCCTAAATCTAATCCCAAGCCTGCTTGCTGCAGAGCACACACTGCTGCTTCGAGTACCAGCCCCTTAATATTTGAATTCTTACCACAAACAAAGAGAAGCAACAAAAAATTCCCATATTGTAATTTTATTTTCATATAAAAATGGCAATACTGTTACTCTGAAATACAATCCCATGCTGCTCCAGAGCGTTAAGAAGGCACCTTGTACCCCAGTAGTCACCTCTCACACACATCATGCCTTCTAAAGTCCAGCCTAGGTCCTAGCTATATAGTTTGAGGCAATGCCTCTATTTCTGCAGAGCCATACCCCAAGCTAGATGCAAGACAAACCAATGCAAGTGGCACTGTCATTGTACAGTACTCTACCAATTCTGTTATTACTTTTGCTCCTTACCTTCGTGAGATGCAAGAAATTGAAGGCAAGCCTGGCTACACTAGCCAGGACAGCTTTCCTGCTCAGCAACAGAATCTTTGGTTACATCAGTCACACTTTGGAGTTTTTTGGGTTTGTTTTCTTTTGTTTTTCCTGCCTGCATAGCTCATTTTCTCTTCAATGAGACAGGAAGAAAAGTGCATCATGCTGGTTTCTTCATTCACCTCTTTGGAGTCAAGGGCAGGAGACCTAGCCCTTTGTATACAGCATCACAAGAAAGCATGCAGCAGGAGCACTTCTCTCCTAGCTTTGGAGGATTTGGTGGCAGGCAGCAAATCCATCCCATAAAAGACAGCTAGAGAGATTTATTCTTCTTGACATGTTTGCAGTAAGAGGCACCAACAGCTAAGAGTCAGACATTCTTCCCATAGAATAAAGAGCTTTTCTGCTACTCCTGTCCCCCTTACTAAGTTAGCACCTGTCCATCACATACTGTGGCAGTACATTATGAGATCTCATCCTGTGTTTTGTACTGGGTTAGGACTGGCCATCCATGACACATTCAGGCAATTTTCTGCTGGAAGTATTTTCACTTCATTTTGTATTCTTACCTGACAAAGAAGCTCAGTGCTTCCTCACCTTCCAGCTTATGGATATGCATGCGACAGTCATCTACTTACACCAGGGCAGTCTGTGAGACACTGCAGGAAATTCTCCCCACAACCCACCATTAGCCAGCCTCCTCTCACTTCCAGTGTGCCCTTAAGTGAAGCAGCTAATATCAAAGACTTACCTTCCCCATCCAAACCGCTTGGTTGCCACAGGAGCAGTACAACAAGCTTGCAAACAAAGAACCGTCTGTGACAAGCCAAAGGGCTTTTTACTCCTTGCCTTTTGAAGAGTTTTACACTCAGGGGAGTTCTGCAAGGGGCTGAAGAAATACAAATGTGCACATAATCTATACCCACAGGGAGCAGGAGGAAAGGCCCCTAAGGTGCACTGAGATGTCCTCACATGGCAATTTTAGCAGTAACTTGGGCACAGCAAATACAAGGAGTTTGCTCTTCAGATACTGAGCCTACAGATAATTCATCTACAGAATGGCTTCAGCAGAAAAGGAAATCAGCAACAGGCAGTAAAAAAAACCCTGCCACAAAAAACCAAACAACCCCAACACACCAAACAAACAGCCTACACAAAGTCACCCTGAAAAAACCCCACACAACAAAACTCACAAAACAACGCTCCTTTCACCTTCCTTGGAAGGAAGGCTCAGACAAGTACTTCACAGGGCTCTGGACCCAAATACCCATTGGCACATGCACATCCATGATCCACAATACTGACTGTTCATAATGCACTTTTATTTTTTCCTTTGTACAAAAACAAATATAAAATTTAAATCCAATAGAAAGTGTATACTAGCAATGACAAGTTTACATTACAATAAGACAGACAATGCGATGTGTATCGAACACCACATTAGTTTTAAAACTCTCAGTGATACATGCACTATATAAAAATTGCTAGAACTTTAATCTATTTCTACCAAGAATATCCAGGTACCAAGATACTCAAGAACAAAAAGTAGTCTTGATAAGTGGTATTACAAAAGTTAGACTTTCCACACACAAGAAACCAACATTAATAGAAACATCTATCATTCTGTTAAAATCCTCTCACAAAAGCCATACGTAAAATTCTTAGTAGATACAGAAAAAGCTCAAAAGTTTGTTAGCATAGGTAACCATTCAGTAGTTTAGAGAATCTTTTAGACATTTTGAAGAAATACCGTAGTTTTCAATCTGTATTTTCCCCCCAAAGCCAGAACTACATCGACTCCCGTTTCAAAACCTAGTCAGCAGTTAAAACTAGCTCTTGAGTGAAGTCAAAGAGTAGCGTACAAAATATTTAACAGAACTGGGGTGTGTCACAGGAGTGTTTACTTCTTGAAGAAAGTCTTTTCCACATTCAAGGTTTGTTTATTTGTCCCATAAACAAGATTGTGCCTGAGGGATGAAATGAAAACAAGGATTACTACAGTCTGTAAATACTGTTCTTTCACGGAAAAGTTTAACAAAGTCACACAGCACAGCTGAGCTACCTCATCACAGTCTCGTCTAGCCTCCCTCAAGTCTGTGAGCCCAGGGAAGCGTATGTTTGGATAGGTGGCCAGCTCATATTTCTAGAGACACACAGTTCTGTTGATGCTCTGTGGAGCCTCAGGATGGGGACAGCTGCCAGGAGCCTACTCTTCCCCTAGTGCTGGCAGCTGCACCTTGTTCCTTACTAACTAGTAGTATCATCCACACATCACTGCAAGAAGCGGAAGAGTTACTCAAAATAACTGGGACAGCTCTGCTCTTTGAGAGTCAACCCATAGCGATCATTGTTTCTTTGCCTGAACACTGACTTCTGTTCACAACAGGCTGGTGTAACTCCCTAGATCCCTGAAGCCCCTATTCTAGCCTTTGCCCTAGCACTATATTACTGTCCATCAGAAAGCTGGATCCTATTCACCAATGTACTCAGTTATTTCCTCTCCATTCAGGAAAACTATGACTATTACAGACTGTTCTTTTGTACCCATGAACCTGCCATGCTTATTTCTGTTAACTTGGCAGCCAATATTTATGTTTTTTTCCTGTTCTGAGTTGTATTCCAAGTAAAATAACCCAGTATTAAAGGCATAAAAAAATACTTGCAGAATTTTTTTAAGGCAATAGTTACTCAGTAGCTCCAGACTTTTGTTCCTATTGCATAGCTGATACCCAACTTCTAAGCCAAAAAGTACATACAAATGCTCCTTACCTGTAGGATTGTGCCGGATGAAAAAGACAAATGGCCTATCTACTATGAACCAAGGAGGGGATGACCTGGCTATTAAAATTGCAGCTTGCAGGAAAGAGAAGGTTTAGAAGTTAGAGAAACAAGTAACAACACATTATATATTCTGTCAAAGTGAGGTTTCCTAGTGTTTACTAGAAGCTTGCACAGGTAGAGATAAAATGCCTAAAACCCTCCAACCTGGACATTTAAAGCCACACAGGTCACATGTTATTCTTATAGGAACCGTATTAAAAGACACAACACAAAGCCCACAGAAAGCTGGAAGGAAGGTTGTCACCCAGAGGATGTGGTAGCTTAGTCCTCTTTGCCACCTTGCCAGGACATTACATTGGTGGCCAAACCATTAGTGATCAGAAGACACTTCTCTAAAAAATAAGCCTGTTTACATTTCTTAGAGTATATCAATAGTCTGATCAGTATTGGCAAGTTGGGATTTTCTGAGGAATTGCCTAAAAAAAATCAATGGATCTCAAGTCAGAGCACATTCACATAATGGTCTCAAAGTGGGCTATCTTCACTTAGTGGTATAGCCTTATACAGTTTTCCTGCGTCTGAGTTATCGGTACAGTTGCTTACTTGTTGCTGCAGAAGCTTTGGTTCCATCTTCACTGACTTCAATTTTTGTCTTTTGCAGAACATGAGATACGTGAAGACCTTCTGTTCCTGAAAAACCAAACAAAACCAGCACTTTCAGTAAAGCTAGCTGCAAGAGTCCCGACGTACACCGTGGCTAGTAGCCATTCTAGCATGGCTCAGAATAATAAAGCTACTGCAATCCTGCCGAAATCCTGAAGCTGCAGCAAAAAAAACACTGCTAGTAATACCTTTGAATACAATCATTTTTTGTAATTACAAAAAAATAGAGAACAACATCTTACTCCTCTGCATTTACTAATTTTTCTTATTTGATGGTTTAAGTTAAAATTAAAAATGCAAGTGGACTTTTAATTAGCATATTTTTTCAGTCATTTGTTTACTTGAATTCCATTTATCTCAGCATCATGGGAGAAAAAAGCACTAGCAAGACACCTTGCTGTCAATGAAACAGGAATTTGTTTTCAAATTAAACCAGCACGAAGCAGGGTTTTTTTGTTAGATCTCTCTGTAGAAGCTCATCAGGAGTTTAATGGAAGCAGAGAATAGAAGTAAAATGGCATTTTAGAGCCATGAGTTCAAAAAAGTGTACAATTTGTTTTCAGACTATTTACAGCTCTGTGTTGGTTCAGCTCCTTAGACTGGGAATTTAGTCCTTGAGCTTTCCTACAGTTCAAGAAAGTCACCAAACATACTTGAGGGAGAAGTTAAATACTGCAGTTGCAGCGTTTATTACGCTCTAAAGTACAGTATTGTTAGAAGTCCTGCCATAGATTTTAGACAATGCTTGAGACCCTCAGGTTGTAACAACAAGTCTTATGAAGCTGACCAACATGATTTATTGCTTTAATGCAAGACAAGGGGAAAAAAGCCACTGCAGAGTTCAACAGAAGCAAGCAGCCATGCTTGGCTGGCTACAAAATAGAACTTAGCTCCAATGTCATGGTAACACTTATCCAAGACAAAACCAATAACTGCACTGGTAAAAACAGCACTTTATTCAGTGCCAGAAACTATCAACAAGGACCACTATGGATTCCAAAAAAATAACTTACTTGTTATTTTTGCAAAGTTTGCCTTTGACTGGTCAAACATATCTGTAATACCAAGTGCTTTCAGAGGGTCCTTTAAGTCTGTTTCTGCTACTGCTGTAAATCTGTTGGAACACACAAAAAACCACATCAGTATCACAAAGGAAAGTTATCTTAAGCACTCTTGCTTCTATATCAGAAAAGATATGTATATGATCCCCAAAACATTCCCTGAAAGAGAAATTGGTTATGTTAATACTTACTTGGGTAAAATAACCTGCACTCTTTTTGCTACCATGGTGGTCATCCAGCTTCCTATGGTTTTTGTGCTGATGTGGGGAATGATAGCAGAGAGTGGCGTTGTGCTTTCAGTAGGCAGAGCAATCAACATGCTTATCATTTCACCATGGTATGGCAACTCAATGATATTGTACCACAGCTCATTTGGAGTACTTGTAGTGCCTAAAAAAATAAGCAAAGCTGATGAGCCATCATTTTGGTTTTTTTTTTTTTATTTTTACAGCCTCAAATTTCTATTCTACCTTCCGATACCTACTGCTATAACAGTCTGTTATGAAAGCTCTGCCCACGTATTAGAACTGACTCTAAAAAGTCAAGACTGCCTAGCAGGAAGGCAGGCAACACTTCTAACTGTATGGGCTCTGTACAGACGCTAGTTTGACAAAAAGCAAAGACAGGATGACACCATGAAGCAAATACTCATTTGAGTTTGACACACATACTGCTTCCCAAGCAAACCTCATCTGCCCGGAGTGGCAAGCCAGCTATGTCAGAAATGACAAGGTCTGTAAATCAGCTCTCCTTCAGATACCAACTGTTCCAGAACCAACTGAGCACTGAGAAACAAAAAGAAGCAACAAACCCCAGACCATCTTTCCAAACTGAAGAGAACTAGTAGAGAAGATCTTTTTCCTCTAGGAGTTATTGGAAGAGCTCCTGCTTGTAGTAGTCTGTTGCATTTACTTCATTTTCTTGCTTAATAAGGATCTCGTTAGGAAGCAGTCTTCAGCCCTTCAAGGTAGTGGAGAGCAGCCACTTTGAGGCAGTGCAGGAGGCCAGTTAGATGAGAAGGATAGCAATGTCTCCAAGAGTTACAGCAAGTGCTGGGAAGACTGTCTTTGAGCAACCCTCTCCTCCAAGCTCCCTTTGCTTACTGTGGGATTTCTGGTACATGACTGGGAAGAATTATAGGAGCTTCAAGTGAAAACTTGTCAGTTTAACTACAGACAGGGTTTCTGGGAGAGTTTTTGGATAGCAATAAGATCTTATTATCTTTCCACTTTCTTCATGTAAGCCTGCACTTGTCAGCCCAGGCTGACAAATCAACATCTTCATTAGGAATTTAATTTTGTTGCCAGCACCATGCAACCTGCCTTGACTGAGCTCATATTGCTAGAAAACTGGCAACATTGCACTTTTTTTACAGTAATCGTGTCAGGCCTGGTAGTTTGATTGTTTCTTTTTATTATGACAGTAGTTCTCAGAGAAGGGCCTACAGATCAAAATACTGGTTGCATAAGTCAGCTACAGGACAGTAACAAAAGGCAAACTATCCAACACTAAAGTACCCTGATGTGCTGCAAACTACTATTGTTACTACCATGGCATATCAAACAGGATGGGAGTTCATCTTCACAGTCAACTGATGGGATTTAAGATGCTTAAGCTTTTACAGACCCATTTGCAAGCGTTAATAAGATAGAAGTCCTGCATTAAGAAATCCTGAGATACCCAACCTAAAATGAGCCTTAACTCAGCCATATTTCTCTTGTTCCTTTCTAGCCTAAATAGCTTTTCTAGCTTAAACACAGGCCAACATAGTGCTGACCCAGCATTAGAATCCAAAGCCAAAAGCCTTTAAGATAATAGTCTTGCCAAAGCCTGTCTTAAGCTATGAACTTCTTTCAAACTCTACAGATTAGTATATGCTGCCATAGGCTTCCCCACCTCGCCCAGCTAATGCTTCCAGCTATTATCTCAAAGTATTACATTATATCTGCTTTAATACATGGGTTTGAGACAGTGTTACAGCTGTTTACTTTCAACACAAGTCTATAGTATTAGTTGAGCACTATTGACAGTAAAATTAAGCATTTAAAAGCACAGCGGGTCTTTGTTTTTTGACTTACAAGAAGTTGTATTCTCAGCCCTATTTTTCAGGCTGTGTTTAGCACGTATGGAAGCAAGTTCCAGGCAGCACTGCTCTATTCTTGGAAGGATGCAAGAGAAAACGTCCTTTTATCACAGCTTCAATCTTTGACCAATAAAATCCCCACAGGGCTGCAATGCTGAAGTGCTGAAGCACACTGTCAGTCACATCCAGCCGCCTATGTCAGCTCTGAGAGTCTCTGATGGAAGTCTGGCTGAACCTGCTGAACTTCTTTTCACTAGTGACTCAATTTAAATTTGAAGAGCAGCTTCACACCTTGAGAGATATAGCCAACATGCTAACCCCGTGCTTCTCTGGCTCCCACAGGACTACAGACAGTGCAAGTCCTGCTTCTTTATTATACAGTAAACTACAGATTGATTTGACTTCAATCTTTCTTTCATACACAGATCACCAGATAAACCTCAGGGTTCTGTTCCTGTTGGCAGTTTTCCTTTATTCTCACCTCTTAAAAAAAATAAGGATTTCTTCTTACTGCAAACTTCTCAGTTTGAGTACTTCAGATTTTCCTTTTTAAAGGACAACAGGGTAAGGCAAGTACTTTGACAGAGTATTCAGCTTTAAGCAACTGTTAAATACCTTGCACAGCAAGCTCATCTATACCTCAGCAGTATGAGATACTTCAACACAAACCCTCCTACATCAGCTGGAATAAGCAATACCATTAAACCACATGTACAGCAAACTTGTTTCAGTTGGAAGAAAAAGAAAATTTTATAATCATTTTGATAGTAGTGGGAGTTACCGAGCTTACCACAGCGGAAGATAGATAACTGGGACAGCATAGGAACTTGGTAGGTCTTCCCATCAGCTCCATAAAATGGACGTTTCTTTGTATTTTCAGGTCTAAATCGTGATTTCCATAAGCCCTTGAAATACACAGCGTTTACTAGAACCAGTCTGGTCAAACTGCCATCAATATCATCTGGAGCTACAACCTGATCAATCATACCTAGAAGAAAAAGAAAGTCTGAGTATTTGCTGTCAACACTGGACAACTGCTCTTTAAGAACCTGAAGCACATACTATTTTAGGCCTCTAGATTTGTTAGGGTGCCAACTCCTCACAGGGCAACACATATAAGGTTCATAAAGCCAGCTGTATTCTTTGTCAAAAAGTAAACCTTTAGGATAATTAGAAAGCAAGTATACCTTGCTAATCAATAGGCTGATGTTGTAACTAACAGGGCCTTACACTTTTCAGCAGGTGAGCATATCGAAGACTATGTTACAGCAGTAACAGTTTCAGATGAAGCACTTCCCCATTCACACACTGCTTGCAACATTGCTATGCAAAACTGGTGATATGGTAGAGAAAGAGTTTTGACTGCCCCATTTCACAAATACACAAATACCACATCCAACATCATTAACATACTCCTCACATCCAGGAGGCACCGGTTTTAACATGTAGTTCACCTAGACTATGAATGTGTTGTAAAACATGATCTCTGGCTTTAGCATATGTAAAGCTTGACAACTAGATGCCAAGAGACTCTAACCAGGAGGAATTCTGTCACAGCAGGGTTAATTAACAATCTTCTATTAAACATGACTCCCAAGAACATTGCCATACCTTGTAAGGGTTTAGGGCAGCAAGAGCAAAAATTGAACTGCTCTACAGCTTTCCATGAGTCTGATTTACTGAGTCAAATGTCTGACTTGCTTGAAAGCACATTTATGTTTGAGAAAGCACAGCCCCAGGAGAACTCTGCTTGGATTTCTCACCAGTTGTATGAAGGCAAAGAGCAGTAGAAGCAACTCTGATACCATGGGCAGATGGACACACAAACTATGTACAATCCTCAAGGCCACTAGACAGGCACACCTGTTGGGGCAGTGAGACTGCCCATTCCTGCTCACCAGTTCTAAAACATTACACTAATGCCAGCTTAAAGACTGTTTTCAGCTGCAACAGAGCTTTTTCTACCTCCCCATCTTTCCATGTGAGTCTGAGATGTTTCGGACACCACCCTGCCACACGCAGAAAGCACTTGCCAATACTCACCCCTCGTTTCATTTTTCACCCACTGGTTGATGGAATCGCATGCTGCATTTGGGTCTTCAAAGTCCACACTCTTGACACTGCACTGAAACACCTCTTTGTTCCTTGTAACAAAAGGCACTTCCATTTTAAAGCCACTCTTTGCAAACACTGCATTAGCAATTGTAACAATGTCTTTATTCTTTTTTGAGACTATGAGCCTGTTTATCTTCTTTAACGCTTTACCAACTCCTAGTTGGAAAGAACAGCAAGTTTAATTTAGAATAAGATGATGAACAAACAGTTAGCTTATATGCAACTATTAATTACATGAAAGGTCAGACATTAAGCGCTAGACTAGAAAAGGAGACCAAAGCAGGCATTCTGAGAGGCCTTCCAAAATACCCATTTCTGATATCTCATCTGAAGCACACTACTGTTTCCCAGCGAAAAGACAACCTTCACTGTTATGCCAGCTGTCCCTCTAGCTGCCTGCTCGGAATGCTACAGACAGGCTGGGGATAATACCAAGGTTCAAGTCTTACTGCAGAGCTACTTAACCACACTCTCCCATAGAACAGACTGTTCTGAAGTGTCTTTTGTATCATATATGCCCAGGTCACCTGCCATTTCTGTGACTGTGACAAAGTCAAGGGCTCAGCCTGCTCACTCAGACCCAACAGCTCTGCAAGATTATACAGGTGGTCTTGAACCTCAGAGTGCAAAGCAAAAGTTGTTTTCTCATCATCTTTCCTTCCCGTTTACTGGAAAATAAAGGAAGCCTTACTCGAACCTCATAAATCTTGGCAGCCTTAGGTTCCTTAAAGACTAGGCCCTGGCCTAAATTAGCTACAAGCAGGAATCAATCCCTTAACACATGAGCTTGCCTTTAAAAAACAGAAAAAAGGGAAAACAGTAGGTACCAGTGCTTACAGTCAAGATCCTTAGGACCTGAAAGCAGCTCATATTGAGTGCTTGCTAGCTCCTTCACCGTATCTGAGAGAAGGTATATGGCAGCACAGAAGAACTGCTATGTTCACCATAGCCAGTTCTTCCCGTTGTTACAGCTTATGAATGAGTGCTTGTCTACACAGGAAAGCTATCGCCAGGCAGGCAACTTCATGTTCAACCATTACACTGAACAGGATCCCTGGGTGGCTGGTTTTGTAGCAGTTATTGATGGGCTCCCTCTGTTTCCCAGTAAAATTTAAGCAGAAACATTTCCAGACTGCTTCCTTATGTAGACAAACTTGAAATCAGAGAGATATGAAGTGAATAAATTAATTCAGAGTTATTCTCTTAGCTGCATATAAGAAAAAGCCTCAGATGGCTTTGCTGTTTCACATATCATGAATGCTTTAGCAGTACTATTTGTATAAGTTTCTATATGTTCACTCTCCAGTATTATGGAGAAATTATTTTGGAGAACATACCATAACAGAGGTTCTCAAACTGTATTCTGTGGACCACTGGTGGTCCACGGAGCACTTGCTGGTGGTCCGGGGAGAGCTGGCTGGTCTCATGATGCTGGCTCTCCTCTTTGCTTCCTGCTGCTAAATTGCATTAAAAGACAGCTAAAGATAAATTAAATGTTTTTCAACCGTTACCTTTCCAAAGAAGCAGTTGCTATAGTTGCCAAAGGGAATGTAAGGCAATAATTAACAAAAGTAGAGGAGATCTGTGCAAAGAGATAGGTAGCATCCCATGACAAGTCTCTGTAAGAAGGTACTGGCTACCTTTTAAGGAGTTTGAGAACCTCTGTGTCTTACAGTTAGGATCAGAAAGCCTGCAGGCCAAATAGAACCAGTTGGTATATCGCTTCAAGATTTTTGCAAGTATTTATATTTTGAGTATTCAAATGCTCCTAAAGTTGATTATCCCATGAAGAGATTTCAATCTACAACACTTAGATCTTAAGCTGACAAATCGTTTTGCTGTACTTCAAACCCAGAACCAAAACAGCAAAGCAAATGAAGACAGGATGTGTTACATGACAATACTGCTCAAGATTTAAACGTGCACTTACCTCTTGGAAGGTTTCCTATTCCTGGAAGTAAGGCAGAATGCTGGCACTAAGATGTTAAGTCTTGCTGGCAAACATTCACAGAAATACTCAGCATGCAAAGTAAAGCAGCAAGAACCTTCAGCCTACACCCTCTCGAGGGGCAGACATCGGCAGAGGAATATAAATACAGATGCATGCAGTGTCAGGCACAGAGACAACCAGAAACGGCTGTTTCAAGAAGAGGGCACTACAAGAACTACAGATTCAGGGATCCTGACAGCAGAAACACAAATGAACAAAGCTGAAGAACATCAAAGTGGAAGTATCAATCGTATGGTTAGAGTTTGCATCACTTTCAACATGAGGTAGAGTAATGTGATCTGTTATGAGTGGCACATTAAGGGCTGTTCAGCACAGCCTCAAACGGGGTACTGCAACCTTCCCGCATCATGCTGGCACTGGCCTGCCATCCACACTGTTCTGGAAAATCAGTTTTGCAAGGATGAAGGCAGTCCTAGCCAGGGCCCTGAAGTCATAAACAAAGCTGCTTATAAGCCAGTTCAAGTATATGCACACATCAATATTAAAATCGCCAATTAATTTCAAGTGTGACCATTTTGTGCTTTGGTAAACAGAGTTAATTGGTTTATGATGCAATCTACCACACTTTGAAAGCCATCTCAAAACAGCATGAGGATTCTGACAAAACACACCCAAAGCCACCTTAGGAATCACTGACCATTTACACTGTATCTCATCATAGTTGTCAGCTGCTTCTTTGTCTTGCCATCAGCACCCAGCTGCAACACCCCCAGGACTGATGCAATCCCATGAGGAGAAACAACAACATTGTCCTGAGGCTTAGCTTTCACTATCTGATTGAAGACCTGGATTCCAACATCAGAGCTAAGTTCCTCCAAAGGATAAAAACTGAACTGGGAACATACAGATGTTAAAGTCCCAAGAACAAAGAGAAGTGGGAAGTGCCTGTTCATGATTTCTGGTTGGATCTACCTGTAAGAGAACAAGAGGGGAAAGTTAAGTCAGCTTTCACAAGTACAGCATTTTTATTTTCAGCCGAAATTCTTGTTTACCTAAAGGCCAGGCGAGTCCTACACATGCTCCACACACCATTCACAGAGCTCTGGCAACAGGACCCACAGCTGCATTTTACTGCTACCAGTATTTTAGGTCTAGGGGTTTCCAGAAGCAGAGATAACCATGAAATAGCCAGATATCATTGACTATGTAACAGGACAAAAGCCACCAAGTTGGGAGACTACCTCCCACCATATACAAGTTCAGTTTTATGTTTCAGTTAATTGGCGTCTTGGCATTCTATTTGAACTGCCCTTTAGGATAAATTAGCACTAAGAGCCTTATGATATGGTCCTCGCCCACTAAAGTGTGATGTACAGTACATCTGATAGATCATTTTCTGCAGTGAACAGAAGCATGTATACATATGCAAACAGACCTTCTGTTGTGGGAATTTACACCTGTCTAGAATAATAAGAGTTAGCTGCATAACTGGCATTTTCCATAACAGGAATAGAGAAAGACTTTTAGATTTTTAAAATGCAAAGTTTGTTTTGGATTTTAGCCTGTACTTTTCCATTTAAGAAAATTCAGCAGCTAATAAATGCAGAAGGAAATTCACATTCAAAAATGGGCCAATCTATAGATCCAACACCTAACAGAATTCAGTATCATTACACCCATGACCTCGTAGGAACTGAGGCACATGCAGCACCAATGGTTGTCCAGGACATCTCAGCAACTGATTAGACAATCAAGCCCAAATCTTACGCACTGGGTGCTGTAACTACTAGGCTGTATTTCTTCTTCATGGACGTGTGTTCAAAACCCTTTTTTGTGAGTGCAAACAGGTACTTAGAGGAACAGTCATGCAATAAACTCCTATTTCAAGAAATTAGGTTCCCAGCTCACTTTTGAAAGGTTCAATCACAACATTTTTGTTTTAAGAAGTTTCAGTTGCACAGTTCAAGAGTCCTGACTTCGCTTTCCAGACCAACCGAGCCAACTTTGGTGCTCCAAGAGCACACTTCAGCATTAGTCTCTCAAACATACTGATGAGTCAACTAGTTCCCTAGCTCAGGGCAGTCTAACCAGGCTGCAGACAGTATACCACTGATGAAAATACAGTTTGCATACCACACAAAAAACCAGAAATAGGTGTTTCCTTCCCTTGAGCCCTCTGCTCAGCACCACACACTTGCTTTTCTGGCTCTAGCAGCCTGAGCCAGAGGCCAGCACAGAGGCAGCGTTCGGGTGGGCAGAGCCTTTCAGCTGAGGCATTATTCCCAGCCACCTCCCACTCCCACGAAAGGGTGTCCCGCGCCAAGGAGCTCTGCCATCGCTCAGCCTACCTACGCTGGGAGTTCAAACCGTGCCGCAGTACTTGATTATCAGAAAACCAGCTGGTGTTTGTGCAGATTCACGTAATCTTTATAGCATGTACTTTGACTTGAAAGTAACAGATACAGCATTTCTACTTTCTTCTGTGCCATTTCAGGGGACAGAACTGGCTTAGTCAGTTTGCCATTGCAGCACAGAATAAACCAAATGCTGAACATGAAACAGCGCAGGAGTTGAGGCATCTTCCTCCCCCCAACCCAACTGTTAATATAGCTGTGACCTGAGGAACCTGTCAGACTAATTTAAGTTATGCAAGAAAAAGTGAAAACGCTGTCCTACAAAGCAGTTTAACAGCACACCCACTAATTAAGTCTTTCCCATCAACCTACTAATCCCTCAAGCAGTTCTGGAGTCACTGGAGTACAATTCCTTCCGAAGGTGCTCCATACCAGCCATCAACTGGCACTACTCAAGCTCAGCCGGAGAACGAGACTGGCTGTGGCCAGCTGCAGTGGAGCCCTGCTGGAGCAAAACCCAAATGCCACCTCAGCCCCTGAAGCAGGTTACACAAATCACTTCCTACATCTGTCCCGCAGCCCACACTGCCTACAGCGGGAAGCGGTTGCGTGCAAGACCAGCAGCCTAACAGGGAAAGTGAACTTGCACTTTTAAAATAAAAAATGTTAAGGATATTCCTATTTGTTTTGATACTAGCATGAAATCAATCTCTAGTTCTGTTCTTAGGGGGAAGGCTTTGCTCTCTCCCAGGCAGCAGCTCTACACAGATGGCAATGCTGCCTTACAGGAGGCAAGTATGACTTGCCACCCCACAAAAAGCTAGGTTTTAGGTTTAAGAGTTTTCTTTGGTGGCATGGTGACCATGTCTCCTCCCTACCCAGAGATGCAAGGGGCAGTTTAAACAAAAATTCTTAATCACAATATTAATCAGACTTCTACCTTTACCTAGTAACTTGGTCAAAAAAAACCCCAAACCACAAAGCCCCACAACTACTAGAGATTTAGTAAATGTGATTACAGGGAAGAAGTTAATGCTGGTGCAATACAGCCTGTCTGACATAGTGATGGGACCACGAATAGTGACAGGCAACAACCACCAAGCACACAATTTGAGCTGTAATTTGAAAACCTTGCTTTTGAGACAGCTCCATCTGATCCAGCCAGCAACCCAGAAGAGTTCAGGCTCTTTTGAGTGCATCCACCCTTGACTTATTACATTGCCAGAAGTGTATTATGAGACAGGAGTGACACTTCTATGAAACCAAATAAAGCAATGTTTCATTGTCATTTATGTACTACTGCATCTGCACAAGCTTAATTGAAGTCAGATATTTCTCCTTCTGCCTCTACCACAATATATTGCAAGTCCCAAGTTTTCTACTTCACTGGTGAAGGCCCCTGCCAAACTCAGGGTGACAGCTACCAGCAGCCTTGTACTTTCCCTATGACACATGCGTGAAGTCTTGTCAAAACAACCCAACTGCTCCCAAGGCCACTGCTACAGGATTTTAGTTTTGCTTTTTTTTGTTTCAGGGAAAAAACTATTACCTGCTGCACCTGATTTCCCCAGAGGTCTCCCCCATGCTTGCCTAACCTCTCCTCCTGCTGCACCATTAAGGCAAGCTGGTCTCCATTTTGGAGCACAATCTCTAGCAGACACCTGCTCAGTAAGTGAAACAAGGTTGTGCAGTGCTTTGACCACAGGGAGAAAAAAGTAAAGATGCTTTTCAGCATTAGAGCAGTCACTTTTTGGCCCTGCCATGCCCACTGCACAGCTTAACCACTTAACTGAGAAGCCAATTTCATCTTCGAGCAGAACTGGCATTCACATTATTAATGCTTCTGTATTTCAGAATATCCAGCCTCTATGCAGTTCAGTAACAAGAAGTACATTTGCATATCCTGAAAGAAAGAGCCAAAGTAGAGTACAAGGAGAAAAAAAATCCAAAAGGATGTAGGATGGAAAACAGTTGACCTGCTATACAGAATAGCAACACTCTTTCAACAAGCTTTCATAATGCTTAGGCTAAAAAACATAGTGATGGTTAAATTTCAATCTAATGCTTCAGAAAGCCAAAACACAAGCCAGGCATTTCTTTGCCTATGATCTTTATATTTTTTCACAAAGTTAACTGAGAAGGAGGAAGGTGTATAGGCAAATTAATTTACATAAATGTGGGCTTTTGAAAGATGCTGGTCTAAAAAAAATAATCCCTCTTCAAGGTAGGCTGTCTGCTTCTTAGATTGAGAACTAATAGGAAGGACAGCATCCCACAACTTAAAATTCTAAATAGAAAATGGAAATACTGACAGAGAAATGCACCTAGAGTAATAAAACCAAAAAAAATTAAATTTGTACGCAAATCTAGTTCCTAACACTAACACTTCTGAACAAAACAGATGACAGTATCATGTATTCAGCTGCATTAGGAATACCTTGTCTACAGCGAGCATACTGAGACCTCCATTCGTCCATCTGCCCTGCTGAACAGCGCCATACCAAGTCCTGTACACCATGCTAAATTAGTAGTTACTACCCGTGTCCAACTGCAGAGCCCAGTTTAAGCTGCTGCATATTTTGAGACAGTTAGTCCAGCCAGAGAGCTCTGGGGAAGGCAGGAGAGGAGCACCACAGCATGTCTTATCTGTGCTGGTAGTTTTGTGTTGTTTCATGACAGATGACGAAATGTCTTCAGGCTACCAATCTCCAGATGACCTCAGCCTCTAGAGTGTTGCAAACACTAGTCCTCATACATGCTAGGCAGCTACTCAACTCGCACTAGGCTCAGCTAATCAGATCACCCACATAATGCATAGTTAAGTTTTTGGCTGAAGTTATGGAAGTATTTATGTCAACAAAAAGGACACAATGCTTTTGGCCTGCATTTACAGAATGCTCAGTACATAGTTACATTAATATGGACTGTTTGATCTGGGTCTAGAAAGGCATTTGGTGGAGCAGGGAAAAGTCAAGTCTTCAGCCCCAGGCACAAAAAGCTGCTGAGCATGGAGATTCTCCTACAGCAAAGCACTAGCTTAGGAAAGACTGTTTTGAGAGAGCCAGACTGAGCTGCTGCACTTTTCCCAAGAGGAAGAGAAGTTAGTTTGGTTCAGAGACAGAGGCAAAACCATAAGATAAAAAAAATATCCAACTTCAAAACGCAAGGCAGAGAAAAGACCCGTCTCAGAGAGACTGAAGACCACTTTGAGGAAATTGAGGAAGAAATAGTTCACTGTATATAGATTTTGATATCTGCACCCACTGCACTAATATGTTAGTATTCTGAGGCACCTCTAAGTGTTTATTTTGAAACCTGACTTCAATAGCAATAAGGTATAAAGCAAAAGGCTCATTCTTACAGCTGCAAGATTGATTCTGCAATTTCTTTAAAGATGTATCAAGCATAAGGAAGTTTAGACACCAGACTTCACTTCTGCAAATAGCTGTAACTGAAAGAGCAGCAGGCACAGTTGAACAGAGTAAAACTGAAAAGCAGTGTTGCAGCATTGCTGGTCTTGCTGTATTGAGCCAAAAAAACTCAGAGCCCCTGAACCCACATGGCAGGCACTGGGCAGCCTGTATGCCCGGAGAAACTCTGCCTGGAACAAACATTCAGGGACTTCTCAAAGCTTGAGATGTTGATGTTTCCCCGTCAGTGCCATCTGTGCTACTAATTTTAAAGTCTTAACTTCAACTGACATGCGAGCTCAAAGAAAGCAGTTTCACTTCAGGCATTTAACTAACTCTCTCCAGCAGGACTGAATAAATACTCAACCAAACTTGTTAACAGTCATTTAAGGAGCCGGCTGAGCACACAGCAATTGTTTCTCCAAAGCTATGAGACCACTCTAGTTGCAATGGGAAGGTCACATGCTGGGTCTTGTTTTTCAGATGATGCACACTTGGCAGTACATTAAAACACTCAAGCCCATTGCTAGGCTTCTCTCCCCATCACAGGTGTTCACAACTCCCCTTCTGCCTAAGCTTCTTATATCCTAAAGCCTTCAGCATCCTCTCCTACCATGTCACTTGGCCTCTGCTACATCTAAACATGATTTTGGGTTTGGTCTGAATGCAGGTGAGTTCAGAAGTGACTTCTTCCACAAGACAGAGCTGGGAAATATTTCGTTTTCCTCTGGGTTTTCTGGTACATCCTGAATGTTGGCTCTTCCCTTTTATCTAATAACTTGTTTCCAGTGCTTTCTGCTTTAAAGTAGTAAAGAAAAACCCCACAGTCACAAAAATAAAAGCCACATTGTATCAACATGTGATGTCACATGAAAAATATCTAACAACAAAAGATTTTTATTACTCAATACCTTGAAGGTTTAGTACATGCAGAGCGTCACTAAGGATGATTGCTAGCTTTTAAACACTGTTAAACAGCTCAGTACTCAGAGCTCTGAAGAGGGGTAAGCTACTGTCAATATGTGCACAATTTCTGTTTATCTCGGAGATAAGCTGGAAGGTTTTTTTAGAAAAAGCATTTATTTTGTATGTTAAGATACTGGTCTGACCTCAGGCACTACAGCCAACGTTCCAACGTTACCATACAAAAAACCTGGTACCAGTTCTGAGGCTTTCCTCTCACCCTTAATCTTTTCACTATTTCCAATTCTCTCTCTTTTGTTAGTGCATTTGTGTTTGTTTCAAGATGGACTGCCTCCATCTGGAATGCCTCCTTTTCACTGTGTCCAACCAGCCTCCCCTGCCAAGGGGGAATTTCCCAGCAGAGCATCAGCTTGTAGAACTGGCTGGCCCCAGATAGGAACCATCTCTTTGTCCAAGCACAGTTCCCACATGAGCAGAAAGTTAGAATTTAGTGCTTCTATATGAAGAATCCTGACCACCGCTTTTTGGGGGGTTCTATTTAGCATGAAGGACAGAGAGACAAGCTCCATTTAAACTTACTGTAGCTTCACAACTAGAGTTTTCAGTTCACAAGCCGGACTGGTTTTCTCTCTCCAGCATTTGGTGGTTGCACATGGTGGTTCACTACATGTGAAATTGGTCCTTGTAAAGTTGACCAGAGACAGCTTTTAATTTCACCACTCAATTGTAACCATACAACTACACAAGCACTGTTTAGAGTTGCGAGAACACAGATAGGCATTTATTTATCCTTTGCTTTTACTTACATCTCTCATTTATATATAATTTCAAGAGACAACTTTAGCTCTGCTTCATGAAGCAAATACAGTTTGCTGCAATGACAGGGCAGGGGGCTTACAGAGAGTTCTAGGGCTTTACAGTTCTACCACCATTTTCAAGTTTTATCTGTGTTTGCTCATTACAGTAGGCTCAACAACTATAGTTAAGTTTTCCATGTGTTATTTACTCCTGTATTTAAAGCAGTTTCCACAGCCTTCTTCCTCTAAGATCTATTATCAAGTCTCACAATATCAGGAAGATTAAAGAAAATTGTATTTTTAATTTACTGGTGCCCCTTTATTAAATAAGTGGGTTTGTTGATTACAAGTTCTTTATGCAATGTGGTTATTTTAACATAATGAAGAAACAGCATGGGACAGTCAGCCCATCATGACTAATGCTGCAGAACCAGTTTCCCAAAAAGATGCAGCACAGTGGTGTTTCACAACACAGCAGTGAAGCTATACCCTCTTGCTCTCAATTCACCCCTGTGAAGGGAACAATGGTTCAATGATTAAAGCATTTTCTTAAAACGTAGCAGCAGGTCCATAACCTGCTCCCATTTTAAGTTTTTGTGGAAGAAAAGCCTCATGGAGCCACAGCTCCCACATTTACTGTACATTAACAATGCTCACTATGCAAGTACAGGCTCATTAAGAAACAACAGCAAACCTACAGGACTGCAAGCTCCCATTAATGAGGTACAGGGTATTAACTCTTTGGTAATGGGCTGCTTAAGCACAGATTTATGAATTAATTTCACAAGGTGCTGGACTAACACCAGCTGGTGTCTTAGGTACTTTACCATCACATTTACCTTAACCCTCACTTCTCCTGTAGTATTTGACCCTCTTTCTTCCCTAAAGAATATTAAAGGGAAATCCAGTACACTTACTCATTCCCACCTGTTGCAGGACACAACTGACACCAGGACTGTTGCACCTCTACACCCCTGCAGAGCAAAAACTTGCTGCTCTTCTCCCAGGGTAAATTTTAATCCGCTGGCCAGCAACACATGCCCCATCTCCTGCACGTACCAGGCTGAAAGAGTAGAAGCAGCCCTGTTGAGATGGCCACTTGGAGACTGCATGGAGACCTGTACTTGGAGCAGACTGAACATCAAGAACTTCCCAGTACATATCCTTCTTCTAGAAGGGTTAAGCTACTGTTAGCTGTAACACTCAGACCTAGAGAACTGTCAAGCAAAGAAAAAAAATATGTTTGTAAAAAATAATGAAAGCTAGAAGACATGGAATTGAGTCCTCAAACCAATAGTCAAAGCTTTACTGAAATTTTCACAAGGCACATGAGCTGCTGCAGAGGAGAAAACAGATGACTGTTTGCCTTTAGATTTTACACCTTTTTTGTTTAGTTTACAAAAGAAGTACTTTTATTTCCTATTTGATAACACCCTATGAAGTCCAGTTCCTACCATTCCACACCTTATGGTTTGGTCTGGGCTACCAGCACAACTGAAAATTGAGTTTTCTATGTAGTAGTAACATTTTTGTACTTCTAGGAAGCTAAGAGATGGCAGAACTTATCAGCCCCATGATACCTAACCAAAGCCTATGCTGGCTTTGGTTAGAGATACCCAACTGATAACAAGTAAGAGACAGGCTCTCAGTCTTCCAAGTAGCCTTGAAGAAACCCCACTTAATGAAATTAATTCAGTACTACTAAGTTTTCACTTATTCTTCCTCCTACAAGAGGTAAGAGTATGGTAATAACAGTGTTGACAGTTCTGTAAAAGTTAGAGTTATTTGATACACTCATTTCACTATAAAAATAAGCTGGAACAACTCCAGTATTCTCTGTTAATAATAAGAGCTTTTATAAGGACTTGTACTTACTTACAGAAACTCATTGATATCTAAAGACCTTAAATTTAAAAGCATTTGTAACTAGGATCTGCTACCATCTGACAAAATACTGGGGGAGATCAGGAACACTGTTCTAACCATTTACTGCACTTGTGGTTTGAGATCTGCAGATAGGTGACTAGCCTTTTATTTAGCAATCATACTGTACAACGTTAACAAACAACTGCTTCCTAATTGCAAGTAAGTTTAGAAACCCCGTTCTTGTCTGAAATACTAGGCAAGAAGCATAGCTCTTAGTGTAATGTAGTCAAGGATTAAAGTTGTTGAAGATGAAAAAAGCATATTGATTTTCTGCCTCCAGGACAGCACCACTGAAAGACTTAAGCTCACATATATATATTCATTTTCCAGTGGAGTCCTCAACCATTTCAGAACTAGTTTAAAGGGTACCCAAGAAGGATATTTACATTTTTTCTTTACAGCATACAGATTACTTATGTTCATCTCTCCCTGCCCCTGCTAATGTCAGAAGCAGAACCAGTCAACTACAAAAGCATCCAAAGTCACAGAAGCTGTAAGGATGTAGGAATTGCGCCCAGGAAGAATGCGGGAATCAAGCACTGTGCTGGGTACCTAACTGTACACTCTCAGACACCTCCTCAGTCATCTGCAAGACTATTTACGTTAACCAGTTAACAAGAGAATTAACAGCTCTTTAGAAGACCTGTATTTAAGAAAATATACTCTTTTCATTAACCTGAGTTCACTTCCGATTAATCCCACCGACTTTACTTTCCAGGTTTCTGGAAAGGCAAGACCTAAATTTCCATGGAAAAAAGGGACAACTGAGTATGAACTACGCACAAGAATCCTGCAAGAGCAGGTCATGACCTGGTATATTCAACCATCTGATTCAGTTCAGATTGAAAGTTTGCAGGCTGAGCTGTGAGCTGCGTTGGCTGAGAAGCCTCCGCACAGTCCATCGCTATTTCTGTAACGCAGATGACGAACCTCAGAGGAAGCAGGCAATTAGCTGGGAAAGCAGCCTCTTCAGCTGAGCTGCCAGAGCAGCTGGAGGCCTCAAGCCCACTCCATTGCTGAGAAAGCTCCATGAACTACTTCTGGAACAGGAAGGTATACAGCCAGAGAGAAACATATAGCCAACAGATAAATCCACCAACTTCTAAGCAGGATTTTTAGATTGCTTAAAGATGTAAAGTAAGAAGATACCAGAATGGAAGAAGAGTTCAAGAAACATCCAATTCTCCTCTTGCTTTTGTATCTGTAACCTGTCAGAGCCAACAACAGAGACTGCTCCTCCCCTATTAAAACAAAACAAGCAGCCTCAAAAACAACTCAAAACCTTTGGTCAGCAGAAGCTTGCAGTTCAGACCAGGTGACACAGCCATCTCTGAAACAGCAAGGACCATCACTAAATACCACAACATGCCCTTTTGCAGGAATGGGTGTTTAAAGTTCAAATTATTTAATAACAAGAACAGCATTTAAGAAGAAAACAAAGCTTGGTCAAAGCTATGTATTAATTCACGTTCATCAGCTACAATCTGCATCTCAGCTGAACTAACAGAGCTAAAGTGTACCAGCATTTCTCAGCACTACTGCTGGAAACCCCAATGTGGCTTAGAATTGTAGCTTAGAGTCTGTTGACAACTAATATTGCTCAAAAAGAAAGTTTCCACCTGCGTGCTGAGGCCACTACATACACAGCCTTGAGCGGGGGTCTTCAGTTCAGAGCCTGCTGGTAGTCAGTCTTGATGTCTTCTATAATTGCTCTCAAGGTCCCAAGATACTAAAAAGTTCAGAGCCACTGCTTCTAAAGCCCAGCAAGAGAACAGGAGAATGCCTGAAGCACATGGTTTTTTCATCATGTTGCCGAGTATGGCCAGCAAGACAGATTCCCACCATGGGGAGATCAATCCACAACATGAACATGCTTTCATAAATATGCCACAAAGTGGTTTAAGTATCAGGCCCCAGCATGAGTCATCTCCTGATTTCAGCCTGGAAATGCAAGCAGAAGCATGTTTCTGGCTATTAAAGGTGAACACCAGACCACAGGCAAGATACAGTAGCTGCCAAAACTCATGCGTTTCCACAGACACTGCTCAAGAAGAGGTGTTAAAGGACAGATAAAGCATTTCAGTTTGCATATAAGTGTATTTCAAGGTCATGACAAACAGCTCATGAAACTATGGCTCATACTAGCATCGCCACTGAAGTTGCTCCATCCTCTTCCTGTCCCTGATCACCAGCTTCAGCAGTGATCTCCTCTATGCTTACAGAAGCATTCATGTAGTTGAGTACTGAACTAGATCCTAGTACTAGCAAGGAGACAGGAGAAAGCAGAACACAGGACAGCTCTTTTCCACAGGATGCCGGCCTAAATGTTTGTGTAGCTACAGCTGTAGAATGCTACTACCTTTATTTTCATCTTTCTGGTCTCCTCCCACCCCCTCATTTTAACCACTGTAGAGGAGACACACCTGAACATGTACATGGTTGTACATATTCACCTTTCCCATTTCCATACACCAAAGCCATTTACTTAAAATTTTATATTTTCATAGTTCTAACTTACGCTGTCAATCTTTAAATTCATAAGTAGGAGATTAGCTACTCCATGTTACCTGCTCTCCAAAGCTAGAGCAAGGCAGTATTTTGTATCACTCCGCTTATTTAAAGGTTAGTTATGGTTAGTATAGGAATTACATGGTACTTACAGGCTAACACTTTGCTGTTTAACGTGATTTGTAAGTTATGTCACAGGCAATTAGGAAGATGCCCAGAGGCACACAAAGATGACTGCATCAAGCAACACTTTACAGATTAGTGATGATTAATCCATCTTTCCTGTCTTCCCATGTATAAAACCTTTGACCCTACAAAAATAGTAGAATCCAGTTAACAGACCAACTAACTGGAAGCGTTTTGATGATTAGGCTGGATTTCCCCCTAATTAATATTACAAAAGCATACTGTCTCATGCATGCTCATGATTAAGCAATCCAAGCGGTCTAGACAACCGTAACTCCAACTTCCAAGAAAAACCTTCTACTGAGCCTCAGCTTTGTCAAGCATGAACACAGCAGTTGCCCAGCAAGTATTAAAAGCTGCAACCGGCTGCACAAGCCAGGTAGATATGGAGTCCACCACCACCACCACAGAACTCTCTAGCCAGAGGTCCCGCTGAACTGTTCCCTTACTATAGATGAATGCAATTTATATGCGTCTCCATTTTAATTCCTAGCAATACGGTGAGGTGGTTATTTTTATATACATACAGTTCAATCTAGGCTAAAAATGCCTAGTTCAACTTAACTGGGCTCGCTGCTTGATGTCTTTCTGTCTAGCAGTATGCCATTAAGAAGCTTTAGGACTGGAACACACTTCTGGCTGTGCAATTTAGAGACCCACACTAAAAGTCTCCGCATGCCACTAAGACATGCTATTCTCCTGGTTGTCAATGACAACACCAAACAGAAGCTTCAACACTTCTGTGTACACCTTGAAACAGAATCCACTGCAGATCCCTGTTGCTTTCTTTTTTGTACTGACATGAGGTGGTATCACCTCCCACGTGAGGGACACTGAGCTATACAGACAGTTGTCTATCGTGATGGCCATGTCACCGTCCAAAGCAAAGATGAGTTTTTATAACATCCTGATACCTAGGCAGCAGATGCAAGGCTGATGTCCAGAAAAACAGCTTTTCAGCATCTTAAGAGCAGCGACAACATTTGCTGACAGATTGCCTGATGAACAATTTGTCCATAATTGTAAAGAAGCTGTGGACTAGCATTCATTACTCAAAGTTTACTCCTGTGCCAATCAGCTGCTATTCTCACAGGTTTAATCACACCCCATAAAGTGCTAGAACTCCAAGCTAGCACATCTTGTATGTATTTGAATCAATCTACCTAATCACTCTGCCTTTTTATTTGCATTGGTCTTCACCTCACACACTTAAAAGATTTATCTGATCACTCAGCAGGCATGCAGCTGGTTTTCACTTTGCTGTTGGTTTTCTGCAGCTTGTCCCCTTTTTCAAAGCTACACTAACAGCACAGCTGCTCACACCTACGTATGTTTCCTGAATAGTCCCTACAAAACCAGGCTTCTAATGAGTTCCCGTGGACAGCAAGGGGTAAGATGTTACTAAACATTCACACAAGAGAAAGTGAAGGGAGAAGTCATTTTTTCAGCGCAGTGAAAAACACAATAATCAGTCCACCAGGTTTCTCTTCCAGGAAGTTGCCCAAGAATGCAGTTAAAACCACAGAAACCAAACCGCGTTTCAGAACCATACGCAGGCATGAAAAATAGGAAGAGAAACAAAAATCACACTGAGGCCTCTAAGCCATAAACTGGTATTCCCGAGTTTTAAGGGAAATCTGACATCTCGGCACCTATTTGCTTGCACAATGGCATCTCCAGAGGTTTTATTTCTCTGTGCAGCTCCTCCCACACTGCACACCCTTGAACATAATTTTAACCAGGAGTGTCTCTCCCAGGCTCACTCCGTATTTCCCAGTCCTCCCAGCACTCCGCAAACGAAGCACGCTCCCACGTTATCCAGAAGGGAGCCAGGAGTTTTAGCTGACCACTTCTCTGCTCCAACACACGATTTGATGGCACCAACACTACCCAAACGCTGTTTCAGTTAGAGAATACACGCACCCTTTCCTCCCCGAACCGCAATGGCTGTGAATACGTCTCTCCCGTTTCTCTGTTACTCAATACAGAAAATCTTAGTTAAGTCAATTTTTTTTTCACTACAAGCAAAGCAAGCTCCGTCTAGCACCAGCAAAGTGAGCAACTTCCAGCTCCCAAGCTCTTGCGACGAGGCCGGTGCCAGGGAGGTGCCGCCGCGGGGTCGGTGGCAGCGGCGAGCGGCGCCCCCCGCCCGGCCCGGCACAGCGCGGGGCTCCCGGCCCGCACACCGCTTCCCGGGGGGCAAACACAACCACCCCCTCGCTTGCCGAAAAAAGCCACCGGCAAGAAAAAACTCGCCACGCCAGAAGCACCCACGCAGCCGGCGCCGGGAGGCTGGCGGGAGCAGGCAGCAGGCACAGCACCCGGGGGCCGCCGGCACCCGCGTACCGCCCGGCCCGGCCCCCCGCCGCCACCGGGTTGTCAGCAACGAAACTTCGGCTCCCGCCCGCCCGCCGCCCCGACCCCCCTTCTCCTCCGGGCGCCGAGCGGCTGCGCCGGGCACCACCGCCGCCCCCGCGGCACGGCGCCGTGGCCAGCCGGCCCCCGCTCACCTCCCCTCGGCGGCTCTCGGCCCGGTTCCACCGCGGCAGCCGCTGCGCTGCACCGCGCCGCTCGGCCAGAACGCGGCGGCGCCCGGTGTTTATAGGGCCCGCGGCCCGGCCCGCCCCGCCCCGCCCGCCCCTCCGCCGAGCCCCGCGGCAGCCCGCCTCGGGGGGAGCTGCCCGCGGCCGCCCCTGCGGAGCGGGGCGGGGGGACGTGCGGAGGCGGGGAGCGCCGGCCCGGCCCCGAGCCCGCCGGAGGGGAGCGGCCCCGCCCGGCCGCGGGCTGACGGCGCGACGGTGTCTCCACCGTAGGGCCGGTCGTGGGGGGCACGGCCGGCTGCGTGCCCTCGCCCCAGATCTGCCCGCCGGCACGCCGGTGCCCCTGCCCTAGCCGCCCCCCTGAGCCCCCCCGGCAGCCCGAGCCCCTCTGCTGCAGCGCGGGGAGAGGCGGCGGCCGTGGAGGGAGAGGGGGAAGCGGAGCCAGCTGTGGTGGGATACGGGGAAGGGTGCCAGCTGTGGTGGGATAAGGGGAACGGTGCCAGCTGTGGTGGGGTAAGGGGAACGGTGCCAGCTGTGGTGGGGTAAAGGGAAGCGGAGCCAGCTGTGATGGGATACAGGGAAGCGGTGCCAGCTGTGGTGGGATACGGGGAAGCAGAGACAGCTGTGGTGGGATACTGGGAAGCAGAGCCAGCTGTGATGGGATACTGGGAAGCGGAGCCAGCTGCCATGGTGCCCACGGGGGCTAAGCCCAGCCTGGCAGAGCCGCCAATGAAGGGAGGAAGTGAGGGGATGGAGGCCAGTGAGGCCAAAGGCTGCAACATCCTCCAATGCCATGTGGCCCTGTCCTGGCAGCGTGGCGTGACAGATCCAAGGATTTTGGCCAGAAGGGCACCTCTCGCCGCCCTGGCCTTTCCCGTGCCCCCACGGCTGGGGCCGCTGTGCCCATGTCCTCAGCAGCCAGGACAAGGAAGCCGGCAGCCTGCGGCCTTGTCCCCTCACACGGTGCTGGGGTCTGACCCCTCACAAATGCTGCCAGGGGGATCGGAGGGAGGCCAGCTGCCGCTCCGGCATCACGGCACAGGCACAGCGGCGTGACAGGACAGAAGTGTAATCCTGGGAAACCACATGTGATCCTTAACACCAACTGACAGCCCCCAACTCCTCAGCTGACAAAGCACAAGAGGGAATTTCCGCTGCTCATACCTACACGGTGCTGCTGACAACACCGGAGAAGCAGGCAGTGCGTTGGTCTGGCAGAGTACAACACTGCCTTGTTAAGTCATCCTTTCTGTGCCCGTTTTCCAAAAAATTTCTCATGTGTGGCGCACTCTGGCTTTGGAGAAACAGCACAAGTATGCAATAAACCACATTTCTTCCCTCAGGAGTTTGGACTCTTCTGGATAAAGAAAAAACAACCCATCTCCTGGCACCAGCTGCAGCAGCAGCGGTGGCGGCCACCACCGTTGGTCTTTAAGGTGGAAAGCCTGGTGACCACTGAGGTGGGCTCTGGGTGGAGAGCCCTCGTGCCTGGATGAGACCGGAATGCTGGCAGGCGGGGTGACGGAGGTGGCACAGCCCGGCAGTACGGGGCGGCAAGGAGCTCGGCCTCAACCTGGGCAAGGGGAGTTTGGCTGAGACGAGGTGCTGGCACCAGCAGGCTGGGCTGTCGAGGAATGGTTTCTTTACGGGCAGTGCCAGCTGAGGTGGATGTTTCTTAGACTATCTACTCACTAACTTGATTTTGCTGTTTTAATTAAAAATTGTTTGCTTTTCATCTTCCCAAAATGCTTCATACCATCATTTCTACAAATGCAGATCTGTGTTCAGAATAGAGATGAATTAAAAACAATAACAAAACCCCCCCACCTTTTGCATGATTTTCATATTAGCAGGGACAATCTTTGAGTATCCATCCATTTGCTGTCATGGATGAAGACAGAAAGCTACGTAGACATTTGTCAGATCTCTTGCCCAACTGCTTAACATCATGAAAACCACATGGAAAAATGTTACGGAGTGTTTTTTAGGAGCCTTTTGGTACAATCTGGTTTACGGAAAGGAGGCAGAAGAGCCAGACCATGACTAGCCAGCTGCACTCAGATCTTGGGGCAAGAATCCTGGCTCCAGCCCGAAAGACTGAAGATCTAAGCCATCAGCCAAGCCCCCAGATACCCTCACCTTGGATCTGAACCCAGCCTTTGCAGGTACAGACTTCATAGTCTGTCTTCAGTAGAAACAGGACAGGGATAAGGGAAGTTATGTTCCAAACAAATGATCACGAAATAGGCTTAGTTTTGATTACACCCAGTTTGGACAGCACAGTTCCAGTCCAGTGAAACTGGAGCTAAAGAGTAGCAGCCAGAAGGTAATGCTGTTCCTTCCCTTTCTTGTTGCCACGTAGCCCACAGCTAGAAACCGAAGTAGGTGTGGGCAATCACCTCTCACCCAGGCAAGAAGTCACAGTTTCTCTTTGTTAGCAAATGGTTTAAGTGACCAAATTTGTACCCGTTAAACAGTTAACTGGTTTTGGAAGGAGTGAGGCATCACAACTATTAAGTACTTATCATCAGCAAAGGACTCCTTTGTGGAAATTCAAGCATCAGGCAAAAATTGTTGAAGTCAAGAAGAGCTTGAAGTGAAGCTGCGTGAGATTGGCCCCCCCAACTTAAAGCTGCCAAAAGGGGAAGGCTAGCATCCCCCCCTTTTTCCCCTACCCCGCTTGAGGGTCTCAGAGCCTCACTAGCTCTGCTGCTTGCAAGGCCCTTGTGTGACCCATCTCATCCTGGCAGGGGAGAAAAACAACACTGAGCTTTTTTTTTCTGAATTTATTCTCTGAAGAAGGCATCTAAGGGGCTTGATGAATGCTGGAGCCACTGGAACAACAAAGTAGCCAGGAGAGAGACTGGCTTAAACTGCTAGAAAAACTCAGCCACAGTGCAAGATCTGGCATAGATTCCTTTAGGTGGGTGCATGTGGGAGACACTTGGTTGCTACTGAAATTAATTTCCTAGATAAGTACCTGTGCACAGAGATGAAAGATGCGTACATGAAAGCAAAATTCACTGACAAGTTGCGTGTGCTGTGAGGCTATACTTAAAAGCACAGAGGTTCTTCAGATGGTATCTCACCTTAGAAAGGGCAGATTTCAAACCATTCACCAAGTTGCTAATGAGGATACAAGAAATAACCATTTTTTCCACTTGAAGCAAAATATCTCTTCCCACAGAGGGAAATGTTGATGTTTCCCTGTATGATTTAGGCTTAAAGAGGAAGCTGACAGGCAGAAAGTCGCAGTGAAAGAGAAGAACTGGCTCCAACACAAACAAGCCTAAGCTTGACAAAATAGGCTGTAGTTTTAATAAGCAGCTTAGGAGAAGACTAAGGCGGAGGCCAGTAATGAAAAGTATCACCTTTTCAGGCCAAAAATCTTAGAACACCATTTCTCAAGCAGTTCAGATTGGATATCCTATATAAAAGTAAGAGAAACTTCACAGTTCCCATACGTGTTTTATAAAGCTAAAGTAAAAAATTATGGTAAAAGTGATAAGCCTATAGAATTTATTGTTTCATGTATGGTTTTGACAGGTTGCCAAGAGAATGGTGCTGCTATATGGAGAGTGGAAGAAATGACATTTTCTTTGCTTTAGATTGTTATAAAATTTTCAGTGCTTTACAAGTCCCCAGATGGTTTTTATAACCCCTTCAGGGGTTGCAACATATTGACTGAGAAATACTGATTTATATAGCAAACTCCACTCTCTTCTCATTGCTGGCAAAAATCACTGCTTTGTATATGTGTATACACACAGTGGCTGAATATAAATAAAAGCCCAACAAATAATGAAATCTGAGGCAAAATCCCACACCTGGTGGTACAGTAACTCAGATGAAATTTCCCTAAATTTACACTGGTGTAAATAAGAGGAATATTTGGCCCTAAATCTTTTAGGTGAGCTCTGGATTGACAATTAAAAAGTTTGTACTCTGTTTCACCCTGAAAACAGAGCAGATTGCCAGCTGCTGTTATTGGTGGCAGCAACAGGGAAACATTTCCCATCAACAGTTCTCCTGTTTATTTATTAGCTTTCATTGTGTTAATCTGAAGTGATTTAACTAGAAAATATCAGTGACTTGGGTCATAGCAAGCCTGTGATGGAAACATCGCAGCAAGTGATCTTAGCTCCTCAGGAGTGACTCTGAAATGCTTTGCCTGTAATGAATAGACATCTGGAGTAAACAGTGTGTCCAGTTTTTATTTTTGGAAGACCAGTATATTCACCACTATGTTCATCTGTGTTTCACACAGTCCGAAAGGCATAACACAATTCTTACTGAACAGTGGCTTCCTAAAGTATGTTGAAATCCAGCAGTGGACCATGAAGAGAAAATATCCCTTGGGTGACTAAACCTGTGCTCTTGCTCTTGTTCACAGGTCCTGTACGATCAGGCTAGTGGCTTGGCTCGCTGGGTGACTGGCCGCTGCCGAGACCACCTGGGTACAAAATGCCACAGTACCCAGCACACAGCCAGGGAGGAGGTAGCACTCCATTGTGCACCTCAGGGGTCAGGTAGTCACTTAGAACATGGGGAGTGTGATTTTAACTCTACCAAAGGCAGGAGGAGAGTTGCTGGTGTTCCCAGGAGAGGTCTCTATTCACCCTGTCTGAGGCCTTCCTGCAGCAAGAGCGAGCTCTTCAGCTCTTGTTTTGGTGCCTTCCTCTTTGCATTAAAGAATAAAAATGCACTTGATCAGGCAGAAGGAAAGGAAGAGCATGGCACCGTAGCTTCATATTTAAGTCATCCTTTGGGAGGGTGGAGACTGCAGTTCTGCTCCCTGCTTGCCAGGGAGAATGCTTTTGTATTTTACGTTAATCAGCCAGTGGATGAAACACATGAACAACCCTTAGGCTGGGCAGAAGATTTAACCGATAGCCTTGTACTCAGTATCTCCTCTGCTCCTTTGCATTTTGCAATACCTCAGACAGTTCTTGGAGCTGGGTCTTAACCCATGCCCCATAGCTCTGCAGGGGTAAAAGCAGAACTGCTGCACTAAACTTTCTGGCAGTTTTCAATATGCAGATTATAAACCCTTCAGATTGCAAACTTTCTCTGACAAGGCACGCACACGGCTTCCAGGCTATTCAGCTCCCATCTCAGCTGAAGCCGTCTGACACTAATACAAAGAAAAGGCAGTGAGCTGCTTCCAGATTACCTTGGATTTGTGCGGATTTGGGGCTAAGCCCCATCAGCAAAGCTGCTGCTTAAGCTTTTGCATGCTGTGTTTAAGTTGTAGGACCCAACTGACCAGAGTTGGCAAAGTTTTATTGTTGGTTCAACTATTTCTGCTCACTTGGACAGCTGTAAAAAGAGCAGGCAGCAGAACAGCTCCAGACCTGAAAGAAGGCAGCAAAGCAGACTTGGCAGAGGGAAAAAAGCACAGGCAAGTCAGCTGGCTCGGGGGAGGCAAGTCAGAGAAATGAGCCCAAAGCACAAACAAAGCAAATGGCAGCCTTGAGGCTGGCCCAGGCCCTGGCGTGGCAGAGCTGAGCCACCGACCAAGGCATGGCCTGGTTCCCAAGGCCAGGAGAGGCATATGTCGGCAATGGGGTCAGCAGAGGGGAATGATGTGAATGAATGCCACTTGCTTTTTGGCTGAAATTTACCTGTTACTCCAGGCTGGGAATGCTACCATTTGCTATTGCAAACACCCTGTTCTAAAACATGGGCTCTCAGCACCCAGCTGAAGGACGAAAGGTCTCGTCTGCAGCTCCTCAGCACTAGAAAAAGCCAGTAGTGCTGTGTCAAGCTGAAATTACCTTTCCTTGGTGTGGGCAGGATGCAGTGCTTAAACTCCTGTAACATGCATTTCCCAGAGACGAACGATAATTCCCTCTGTGGCCCATCATTTTGTATCTACATAAAAGCAGAAGATGATTACAGTGGGGTACTTCCCTGCTCTTGCGATATATAGTGCCCGCTCTGCTCAGCCTATGCCATTTTGCTATTCGGTTGTAAATAATACTCTAAGAAGGGGAATAAAATGAAAATCAGAACTTGGAGAAGTTCTGCTGGTGTAGAAAAGCAGACAAAAAAAAAATAATAACCACAGGTCCATACCAACAGACAGGAATAAGCCTTCTGCTTGGGCTTAAAAGCAGATGATGGCATTAGCTGTGCACATCCCACCGCCTGCCCCGTAGTCTGGAGTAACGTGGGACTGCAGCCTTTGGGGTCTGCCAGCAGAAAGCTGAATAAATCAGTCCTTCTGGCTGGTTCCTTCTGCCTGGCACCTGCCAGTACAGTCTGATGTGAAGGCTTCCACTGTTATACCTAAAGGAATTCTCACATTTAGATTTCAAAGAGTGCTGGGAGGCAGCACAAATTTCTTTTACATGTACATATTTAAATCTATTCAAATTTGTTCCTCTTATGAATCATTGTATCATCATGAATCATCATCAGTACTTACTAGCTTAAACGCTACACAGTACACACTTGTAAGGAAAAATACAAAATATATATGCCTGGAATATTCTAGTGATGGCTGGGTGTCTTGCAGCAATAAATAGATTTTCTAGCAACAGCCTTGTGAGGAAAAGTGGAATTATTCCCATTTTGAAGAATAGTAGTGAAGGTAAAGTGGTCAATCCATGGCTATTCGGGAAGTCTGTGGAAATGACCCCAGACCTCTAGTGTTTCAACATAATTACTAACCCACAGGACCAGCTTCTCCTAAAAACAGATGGAAAAGCAATACATAAAGGAAAAAGAACAAAGAAAGGGGTTTGGTTTGGTTTGGTTTGGTTTGTTGCCAATGAAGAGTAAAAGAAGAAAGCTATTAACAAAGCAGTTTCCCATGTGATTCAAATTAGGGCAGCCATAATGGCTGAAGAAAATTGTGCTTTTAATCTTTTTCAGTGATATTTTAAAAATTTGGGGAAGCTTTTGTTGTTGTTTTGCCATTCAATGTAAATAAGTTGAGTTTGGTTCCACCACCAGAATGACTCATTGCCATAAGAAAGTTCAGAATGTCCTCAGTAGAGGAAACACATTACTAAACTTTAAATCTGAGCCACATCAGTACAGATTTTTCTATGCTGGGACATAATTTCTCTACAGTCTGGAGAAAGCGCTCTTTAACACGTGAAAAATGAATTCTCTATTGCAAACCCCATTAAGTTCACTGGGGCTTTTTTTAATGAGTAAGGAATGAGTAAAAACAAACAAACAAATCCTTTTGGATATGAACCAAAAAGAGGCTTAAAATATTAGTTGGGCTTTTAGCCATAACCTACTGGGAGATCTATGCTCTCAGTGAGTTTTTGGTCATGCTCTTCAGGAAATACACAATACATAGTTTATTCAAGATAACTTAATGATAACAACTTGAGGAGTTTTGCTTACTAGCTGTAGGTTTCTTTCTTACTGACTCATTCTTCTGGAAACCTGGCCTTGGCTCTGCATTGTGCCCAAGACGTGTTTTTTTAGATTTTAGTTCTTTGATTCTTTCAAACTGAAAAATAAGGGAATATATATAAAAAAAATTAAATCAGCACACAAGAATTTCAAGCTTGAAGTTTCTATTCACTGTTTTAGGGCTTCTTTTATTGAAAAACTCACAAAATTCGATTTTAAAAATAAATATTTATAAAACAATGGTTTGCAAAACGTGCTTTCCTGCCAGCTTCCATGAATGCTTTCTGATTAGCCATTTTACTGGCACTGCCTGGGTGTTTTCATACTCTCAGCTCCTAACACAATACAGT
The DNA here is from genome assembly GCF_023638135.1 of Falco biarmicus. Lineage (NCBI taxonomy): Eukaryota > Metazoa > Chordata > Aves > Falconiformes > Falconidae > Falco > Falco biarmicus. The sequence continues at coordinate 20,179,250 of NC_079300.1, read as the reverse complement.
GCATTGCCCTCTCCGAGAGTGGTTAGCTCACACTCAACTAGCATCACGCGAAGGCACCTCGCATTTGGTTGAACAGCGTTTGGATCTGTTCTGTTCCGTACGCTGAATTCTGGGATATGTTTGCATGATCTATTTGCAGGAGTAAACCAAAGAGCCTAGAAGGGACATTTTTTATGATAAGTAATGGGAAGTTGTAGAGGTGGGGCAGTTAGGACTATTTCCTGCATTTTATTGATAGGGAAACAATAAAAAGCTAGTATTTTCCCCAGGGATTTAAAGATTAAGACTTCAGATTTTTGTTTTGGGTTATTTGTTGTTGGTGGTGGTTTTTTCCACCCACTTAAGTGACTTTGGGGCTAACAATTACTTTATATCCACTGAGGATAAGGTCTAAAGAGAAATTCTATATTCAGCCCACAGATATTAAATTAATTTAGATTACTGTTCTCCTTCAGAGGCCTGTAGGGACGAACACGGTTCCGGGTTTTGATTTCAACCTGCTTGGATAAAACAGGCTGCTGCTAAGTCTATGCAAGAGAACATGCTATTGGCCTGCTTGGTCAGTAAATATCTAAAGTACAAAGTTAAGAGTCCAGAAAAGAAATGCTATGGCTTTGATTCCCCTAAGGTTCAAACCACTGTCTGAAATAATTAGCAGCTGCAGCCTGTAATCACTTGATTTACCGGCAGGAAGGAAACCCAGCAACAGGCAGCCAAGGTACAACACACATGTACTTTGCTCCTCCTGCCTGCCAGAGCTAACGTGGCTTCTCCTTTGTGCATCAGGGTAAGCGCAACAGCTGGCCCCAAAAAGCAAGCCTTGCAGCTTTCTGTTGGAGCATAATTCCATCATCACAAGTGCACTAGACCTGGCACCATAGCTAAACTTCGGCATCTCAAGTTAGCTTGCCTTTTCCCAAAACAACAGCTAACTTCTGAGTTTGCAAGCTGCAGTAATACTCACAGAAGACTTTTTTTTGCTCATTTTGCCAAAATAACATAGAAGATGGCAGATCAGGCAGTCTTTGGCTAGCAGTAAAGGATTCTTGCCTTTCAACTAATCAACATAGTTCAGGTCTTGCTTTGAAAACCCTGCTATTTCTTGGCAAGGTATTTCATGCTTTCCTCCTAGTCTCTATTTTCCTGCCTGCACTTAAACTCTGATTATGCTGATGTGATCTTCAGTTTCTGTTGCTTCTGTCATGCTTATCATGACCTCTCTAGGTGTCTAGGGCTTAGCAGTTAAACGCTCAGCTCTGGTTAAGGTGAAGTTTTATCTGTTTCTCTCTCTCTCTGAGATATAAAGCACCTGTCGATAAATATTCTTTTTCTATTTTCCCAATTTATTCCCCTACCCACTATGTTTGGTATGTTTGATGCCTCAGTGTCTTGGGTTTGCCCACCCCCTTCTGCATTCCAGCACCAGCTTCTTCCAGGACTGATGTCCCCTCTGCTTGGTAGGAGAGATCTGGTTTAACTTCTCTTGCCTATAGTTTAATCCAGACATCCCCTTGTGTCAGTTTGTGCTGCAACAACAATGAAGACAGGATTAACTGGTTCAAAGCTTTAAGAATTAAGCCATATCATGATCATTTGAAAGAGGGTGGGAAAGGTTCTTTCCCCTGTCCCCTTCTTAAAGTGGGAGTTCAGGCTAACAATTTCTTAAGTCATAGTTTCTGAAGTGATTGAAGTTTCAGTTTCTGAAGGCAGAAGTAGACTAAATGGTTCACAGTTCAAACCCATGTTTTCAGAAAGGGGTGGGGTTTGTTTTTAATAACACCAGACTAATTCGTGAATTAATGTCTCAATTTGCTGAGGTACAAGAGCAGTCTGCTTTGGAGGGCTGGCTGACAGGATGTAACAAAACAAACAAAAAAAAGATGAAGACAAATACAGTTCTTTAGATTTAGTTGCTACTGTGCATTAGAACTAAAACGTCAACTGCCCACTATCAGTCTATAGGAAAAGTTTCACATATTTTCAATACATGGTAAATATATATAAAAGCATATATGACCTTAAGTTTGGTTTTTTTTTTTTAATTAAAAGGCAAAGCCCGGTAGCGCTATGGAAGGCAGATACTCCATTAAAAAAAATATGGAGAAACAGTAAGGTTCAGGAAACAATTTTTACAACTACCAATAACAGAACAAGTAGCTTTAATAACAAGAGTAGTACACACAGCTAAGTAGAGCTTTGGGCAGAAACAGCTCTGTCCTTATTCACACAGAGGTGTCCAAGAAAGCTCCAGAATTCTCCTTGTACAACTAAACAGCTGCCAAGGAACAAAACCGCATTTGCCCTCAATGTACTCCTACGCAGCTGCAGCCAGTGTCCTAAGTGGGGTTTTTTTGGCTGAAACCTTGGGCTGTACACTGGTAATGGCAAGACCAAGGGAAGACACAGAAGCCTTGCCTCTGGCGAGCGTGGTGTGTATGTCCCCACGCAGTGCCTCAGCCCTCAAGTCTACGGGGCCCTTTTGCAGCGCACTGCTGCTGGGAAGTAAAAATATGCGTTTGTAGATTAAGGAGAGGGTGAAAAAGGGTCAAAACCCTTTCTGAGACAAGGTTTAGATGCTACTGTAACCAAACTTCAGAAAGAACCTTAAATACACTACATCTGCTCAGGTCAGTGCTCTCAGGGAATGATACCACAAGGAAAAACACAGGGAGGCGAGGGACAGACAGGATGCTGAAGAGCTTCCCAGACGTCAGCAGGGCCATTCCCATGGTGTGTGGGTGTTGTGGGCAGATGCAGCCCACACCCTTGCCCTGTGGTTAGCCTCCACCACAACTTCCCATCTGCTTCATTTATTTCTGGCCCTTTTGGTGGCAGTGCCAGGTCAAGCCCCAGCTGGATGGCCGAGGCCAGCCCCTGCCATGCGCAGGGCTGCCCTGCCAGTTCCCTCCGCTGCTGCACTGGCACAAGCTCCATCTCTTTCTGAGGCTTCAGCAGATGGATCCGTCCATGAATTACAGCATCACTAGGAAAGCTAAGGAAGACAATCAGACTGTCCCAGGCTGGGGACCTTTCACCATGCCAGCTTAGGAAGCTAGACAGTTAGTTACACCAGCCAATGGTTTCCTCTAGAAGCAATTAAGCACACTGAAGTCATCTTGTGGGTCTGAACGGCTCTGGTGGAGCACATTTCCTTCCCAAGTCTGGACCTCTGGCTGGCGACCGAGCACCATGAGTGCTCCTTCCTGAACAGAGGATGCTGCCGCAGTGATCTGTCTTGCTGTGGCTCTGCAGACAGGGACTGCTTTTTCCACAACTATCATAACAGTGCTTAGGGATGTGTTTCTATCTCTAAGCTGTGTCCACTGTCTGCATTTTGAAACCACATGTGAGCTGGTGGGCTCATGGGCTAGCCTAAGAAAACCTCAGTTCTGCACCAAAGTCTCCCTCTCAAGGTCTTCCCTGAGTCAGGACCTTTTCACCTCAAACACACATAGCCCAGCAGACCAGAGATCAAAGATACTTCTTAACCAAGGCAGGACACAATGAACTGGAGGTTGTCTCACGTCACCTCCTTCTAAGGGAAAACAAGTATGACTTTTTCTTTTTTTGTGGTGGGCAGACATGCCTTGCCCACCATGTTTCAGTGTTATAAGAGGGGATATCAATCAATATCCAAGCCCACTCTGTGCCCGTCAGTGCATAGACTTACCCTGGCTACACCAGAGTACTTTTTTTTTTTTTAAACTGGGCTGAGATGATCTATATTTTATTTGCAGCTTTGGTTTTGTTCTAGTCCTGGCTTGCCTCCACCCACTTTTGTCAGCTAGAGTTTTACTGCTTTGTTCTCCGGTCACACCATTTGGGCCCAGTGGATAAGCTTTTAAGTCAGAAAGTTAGCACACTGGCAGCAGTGTCCCAGCTCAGGCTTGCTCTGCCCCATCGGGCTTGACAACACTTCTGAAACGATTGATGCTGTAGCCCCAGCGCCTTCCCTTGAGATGACAGCACTCAGGAAAGCTGTCAGTGCTCGAGGAGAAAGGACCACTGCAGAAATGCTAGCTTGTTTCAGCTTATCTCCAGAGTTACTCACTCAAAGATCATAAATATGTGGATTAAGGTTTCTAACTTCACAATTTCCTGGGCAGCTGACACCAAGAGCTGTATTTCTGTAGTAAAGTGTGGACGTACCTCCCTCTAGTCACAATGCCTTGAAGCAGCCAATATCTATAATTCATAAGGTGTACTGTGGGGTTCAGAAGTCATGGAAGACCATGTAAAACATCCACCCAGATGAAAATGACTGCAGTTAAGTCCCCACATAAAGTATTCTTCTAATTATGCCCCAGGAGGGAAGGGGCAAAGGGGCAAAAGGTGTGTGAAGCAAAGGAGGCATACGTATTAGCACTGGCATTATGTTACCGGTTCTCATGCCCTACAGTACCAGAGGAAGCTATTTTTGGCAATTTACCTGGTATCAAGAAGGTCTAGGAAGGTAATCCAGATGACAATGCGCTGCATAAAGCACCTTCAGCTTTTCTTAGGACTTCACACTTTGTTCATAAACTAGTCGAAAGGTAGTGATCTCGGCGGGTGCCTTTATGCCTGCCCTCTGTTACTGGTATTTGTTCAGGCTGAACAATCACTTGTGTTGCATAAATGGCATATATCAAACCAATGTTTTTAATAACTTGTAAGAGAAAGGCCAAGAATTAGGTTCAAAGTAGCTCTGAGACAGCTTAAGGCACCAGCCTTTCATATCCATCCATTTCTTCTAAAAGCACTTCAAATTCCCTTTGCTTCCAGAGAAATAATTTCTCACTGTCACTTCTGCCAGCCCAGTCCTCAGAGGTGCTCTAGGCTTTAACTTTCTTAGGGTGGTTATTTCTCTCACAGAAGAATTCCTGGTAGCTTGCCACAGTTTATCTCAATAAATCTTCACATACCCAATTTTTATAAGCTTTTTTTCACATCAAGTGTTGAGCAATCTACTGAGTGTTCACTGTCATCAAGAGCAGAGAGCTGCCTACTGGATACAATTTCCTTTCAGAGGTGAAACAGAGACATTTTTACTAAGCCTGAGTATTTCAGTCAAAGACAGCGAGTCTGACCCCCCCAACCTTTCACAGGCGTGTAAAACTGGTGTCAGGCAGCCACCAAACACCACAGAGCTCCCTCACCTTTCAGAAGTGGTTTGTTCACACCAGCAGGGCAACACAAAACAACTGAATTCCAGTTCAGCAGCATTTAGAGTCCAGTTTGTGTAGGAATAAATAGTTACCTGAGGATCAAAGGCAGAGAACTGGAGCTTAGCATCCATACAGTATATTCAAAATGAATGGAACACGTGATGACAAACTCTTTTTATAATCATTAGGGTGGGCTCATTCTAAAATGCTATTATTAAGCAGATTCAAGGTGAACTACATCTCTGGGAATATCCATAATACTTTCAAGACTAGATTTTTTAGTTACCTGTTTGCCTGCATGTCTGCACAAATAGTGCATGCCACATCTCTTGCACTAAGATAGCAAGTGTGTGCACAGAAGTGGCATCTGTGGGTGCACATGGCCAGCTAGACACCCGGCTGGACTTGGACTGAACACCCAGGCTGGACACACAGATCCCTCAGGACAGTCGGCTCCTACTTTTATGAAGTTACTGTCAAAACAGTGCAGATAATAGAGCAGCAGAAGCTGAAAGCCGTCTCCGAGTAACATAGACAAACCCGAGCTCACATATCACTCAAGCAGTGCCAGCAGCTCCTTTGATTTTGTGTCCACCTTTCCTAAACACACTGCATTCAGCAATTCACACCTCACACCTCAGGTGAAAACATTTCTTCTTTTGTACAACCCTCTTGCCAAGTATCCTTTTATATTTTATTGCCAATTCCTATTATTTGGATTAAGTTACATCATTCCTATGACTGGCTACCTCCCAGCTGCCTCTGAAACCAGCAGTGATGAAGTGGGGGAAACAGCAGCAGCAGATGCTCTTCCTTCAGTCCCTACCACCCACACTGCAACGCAGCACTCAGTGCTTCTTCCCCAGACCTCTGCCCTCTCCCCATCCCCTGATTCCTGGAGCTAAGGAGGGGAAAGCTGCCACTGGTGGCCGGTGGGATGGTGACAAAATGCCATTTTCCTCTTACCTCTTTATAATAACCTCTGTCAGAACATTAAAAAAAAAAAAAGCACAACCAAACCCAAGAAAAGCCTAAAAAAACCCGACCACAAACCCAGCCACCCAAATTCCATTGTCCTTAACAAATTCCCTTGTCCCCAGGCTTTCCACTTTTTGCCTTTTGGTACCCATTTAACACAGACTTCCGCAACACTGGCAATTATAATAAATTTTGCCATGTCTAACTGGAAATCTCTAAGCAGTCATTCCAATATCAGGCACTGTAAGATACATCATGACAGCACCATCTCTATTCACACTTCTCCAATATGCCCTTGATAAATCATATACAGTATTTTCAGCTCCTTTTCTGGATTGGCATTCAAACCTTCACTTGGTATTTCTGGAGTGTTAACAGCTGTCTCCCTATTCCTGGTGAATACTTAGCAAAGGTTCTTGAAAATAATCTCAAACACCTAGTGATCTGTTCCTAGGGCTGCTCAAGTTTTCCACAGATGCACTAGTGGAGACCATTAGGAGCACTACTGTTGCAGTCACCCCTTGTGACATTGGTATCTCGGTTTGTTAAACGCTGCTTGAGATTAGAGATACATTTATAAAAGACAATGCAGAGGTGGGATGGCAGATAAGTTGCAACATAAAAAGAGCAGATGAGGAACTGAGCCACACTTGGCTTTCAGCCAAATATGCAGTACATGCTCTATATAAACACGCGAGAGAACAAGGAGGTGGCACATGAAAGCCCTTAAATCTGTCAAAAGAGAAAAGAATAACAATTCTGGATTATTAACAATGACCCATTTCACAAATCAGGTAAAAAATCCCAGTGGCTAAAGATTTGTCTAGTTCTTTGGGGACTTGCGTTCAGTCCCTGACCTGCCAACAGTTTCTTGGTGCAATCTTTACAAAATCACTTCATTTTTTTTGATCTACCTCCCTGACTGTAAAATAGGAATAGTGGCATTTCTTTACTCCAGTGCCAGACAACAGAAGTTTGGAGCATGGAAGTGCTCGGATGACACAGAGTCTACTACTGCTCCTCAAAACTGAATATTCCCATCTTACAGAGTGGTTTTTGATGTGCATGTAACAGAAGGTAGCTAGCAAAATGAAACAATTAGTTCTGTGACATTTTCAGCTGCCTAACGAGTTTCTCTTCTGCTTGTCACACAATTATTTCAGAATTGGAGCTTGTGTTACCAGTTCTCAATATTTTACGCTTTTTCAGGCTGCAATTCAACAGCTGTCTCAATATTGCAGTTGGAGCCAACATATTTCATATAGATTTTTCCTGAATAGGTTGCCCTTTTTTAAAAAAACCTTTGCCATGCCTTTTTGCTATTCATGGCTTGATCATGGCTACCTTTTCATTAGAAATCTGGCACTTGAGTCTTTCTCCTACAAATGTGGGAAGTGAGGTTGTTTTAATGTCAGGGAGATTAATCTCTCTGAAAGCTCAGGTTTCTGTCCCAGCACTTTCCGCCCCCCCCACTCTTCCAAGCTGCACATCATGTGCTTGTTAGTCAGTTCTCCACAAAAATACCACAAATCTCATACAGAGTACTGCTTTTCCCAGCCTTTCTATTTTGCTTTCTAGGTTCAAGAAGGTATTATATTTATCACCCATGTTACTTCAGGGCTTTTTTTTGTCCAGCCTCTGTTCCTTAAAGTCGGTCCACAAAAACTTGTCCTTATGACAGCTCTATATGCTATCATTGTTAATATTAATTCTTCCCAAAATACTGTATTGAGGTACTGAGGTATTGAGAATATCCTCAATATGGTATCCTCAAATTCTTATTGAGGATAAGTCTCCTTTTTACCTCTCCTGATCCAGTAAAAAATCCTTCCAGTGGAGAACCACACTATGCAACTCTGGCCCTGCTCTCCTGTCCTTTGGCATGGTTAGAGCTGTACTAAGCTCCCACTTAAGTTCCTTGTCCTGACTTCACCAGCCCCAATGCCAAAGGATGTAAGAGGCTTGCTTCGTGCAATTAAGAATCATTACAAGTGCCTGTATTGATTCTAAAATTAAACTGATAATATCTTCGCAACCTATACATAGATCAATATTCTTTGAAACTTTGCATTCCTGCAGTTTTGCACATCCCACAAGAAGGAGTCATTTTCCGTGCGGGAAGGACTCTGTGGCAAATCCATCACTGTCTGGGGGTGGAACATGTCATATACTTTGGACCACTAGAACCACAGACTTTTTTAAACAATATAGTATTTATGAAAAAGGAATATACACTTTTGTATCTGATATTACTTTAAAGTACTTATTATAACATTGCATATACTTCTGGAATCAGACTTTATGTAGGAACAGTTTATTTGGTTTATTACTGGGACAAGAGGTATATTCTCTTCTTATCAATTACCCTTTTCATACAATCTGCAAGTACATAGACAATATTCAAGACCTTGGGACATTTATATTCTTCCATTTCAGTTATACCATTATACTCTTTTCCCTTCTGAAAATAGCTTATGCAACTTGTCAAAATCTGCAAGTTCAAAACTATTTCTGAACGTCAGAATTATATCATATATAGCTTACCAAGTACCAGCTTTGTTTTTGTAGTTTAGGCAACCTTCTATCTTAATTCACCATATGTTGCCAAAATCCGTGAGCAGTCCCTTGCCTTCTCTCCCAGGTATCACGCCCATAAATGCTGCAACTATTTTGCATGTCTTAAAATTCTTTGTCCTACGATGAGTGTTACTCCTGTCAGGCTCTCCTTTGAGTGTTTCCCTAGTTCCTAGTGCTGCTCACCTAAAACCATTGCCTCCATTCCTCACCCTTTTTCAGGCTCAGTTTTCCTCATGGTGTTTTTGGGTAAGCCTTCTTCAGTCTGTCCGTGTGGCATGGCTCCACCGGCGTGAAATCCTGAGCTCATCTTTGGGATGGAGTGACTCACTGTCCCACCAGCTTGACATTCCCTGTGGGCAGTGTCCCTGGGTACTCAACTCTGCTTCAGCGCAGCCTTAGGGCAGCAGCGCAGGAGGACTGGAGCAGCGCTGCAGTGGTGATGGTGTTGCCAAGGGACTTGTATGAAGCGGAGGAGGGAATCAGAGCCACATCCCTCATGTCCCAGGTAAACAGTCCAGCTGTTAAACTAATGGGTGAAGGGAGCAACTGCAACAGCCACTGTCTACTGTGAGTGCTTCCCCCCGTCCTCCTTCTAAACAGCTAAGTGAAAGGTTTTATTTCAACTAACTTTCAATTTTTGCTCTTGTGAAGAAAAGGGAAAAAAGTACTTTTTGCCTGAGCCAAGAATACGGATCACCCATGTCCCTTACCCATAAGAAGGGAAACATTGGTTAGTGATGTTAGAGGGAACAATTCTGAGCAAGTTATGAAAGGATAAATGGTCTCCTGCCACATCAGATGCGGCATGGCTCTCCTGCACAGCCCAAATCACTGCAATTCCTCCAAACGTGTAACTCGGTGATCCTTCCCCAGTCCACCCTGAAAATTCCCATGACGTGTATAGCCCCCAGTCAGCCTGGCGATGGCACTGGCCATCCCTGGCAGGGCGATGTCCTGGCTGGAGCTCCTGGATGCCTACCTGCCCACAGCTTCAGCTGCCTTTGGAGGTGTCACCACTCTTCACCAGCCAGGTTTTAAAGTAGTTGTCATTTGGCAAGCTGGATCCCATCTGGGCCCTGGGAGGCCCTGTGCAGGCACACCCCAGTGAGTTACAGCCATGCTGTGAGCCAGCCAGAAGCCACGTGCCTGTGTGAGAGCCACCACAAGCCCTCACAGGGCTCATTCACTCTGGCTGGGGAGCAGGGCAGCACAAGCAGCCAGCAGCGAGCTGGGACCGTGGGCCGGGCATGCCACAGCTGCCTACAGAGGACTGTGGAGCACTGCCTGAGAATGCTAAGCAATGAAACCAAAGGCTGGGAAGAGCTTTGTAATACACACATTACTGTCAAGGAATCTTCCCCTGGTGAGGACATCAGGCACAGACACCAAGAGGTCACCCATGTCTCCTAACGTACAGAGACAGCACGGGTTGCTCTTAGTCAACAGGACATGTTCCCACCTAACTATTTTTCCTGCCTGCTGTCACTGCTATAAAATATTCTTTTCCAGTCTAAGCTCCATCCTTTTCCTCCTCCACTTCATCTGGTTTTGTTCCAATTCTGTCTATTGTTCTCCTTATGCACATTGTAATAATAATACTGGTATAACCTCCCATACCCTCTGCTAATGAATGTCACTGTATGAACTTTACCAAGGGTCAGCACCTTCATTTCTGTTTCATAATAGCTAAACTGAGCCATGAGGAGGTGAGCTGATTTGCTGGGGGCCATCGAGCAGACCCTCGACAGCTGTGGTACAAGAAGCCAGGTCCAATGAGACCTTGATTGTTGCCCTACCCACTTAGAAACTATTCTTCCTTCCCTACACGCATGCATGCAAACAATGCACCTACTGTGGGAATAGGAAATTAACCCTGTTCTTTCAGGATGAAGAAACCTTTCAAGGCTGTTGTCAAAACCTGGCAATTCCGTGGCCGCAACCATGCCTGGGCTGGAGCAATAGCTGAGTGGATTAACATCAAACACAAATGCTTGCTCGCCAAATGTCACACACACAGCAGAGGACTCTCCACCCCAGCTTTCATAGACATGGGCAGATCACAGATGGGGTCAACAAGCTGCATGTGGGCTTGGGGCTGACAGAGACCATCGCGCTTCTCTCCCAGCCACAGACTGCATCACCTGGACCTTAATGCTCCTTCACCTGCTGGATGCCTCCTTTTTCCCCTCAGTTCCTCCCCTCTGCCCACCAGGAGAGTGGACCCATCTCTCCACCAAGCCCTGCCTGGCAAGTCTTCTCCTGCCACGCGGGGTCTCACGGGGGCCACAGGGTCGGTCCAGCAGTGAGGTGATGCCAACAAAGAAAGCTCACGGTCACCCACACAGCCCACATCTTCCCAGGGTTCAGCCAGGCAGAGCAAAGGGTTAAAAAATCGTGGGGTATTTCTCTGCGAGTCATGGAAAGGACTAAGAAAACGGAAACTAGGCTGAATTTAAACTGAAGGACTCCATTCTTCTGCCAAGCCACTCGGTTCCTTAATCAACTGGAGCCTTGTTTCACAGTCAGTCATCAGAGGCTTTAGAAAGTCGTTCAGACAAATCTGTAGCGGGAGAGCCACAAAGGATGTCTTTTCTGTGACACTCTCTACCTAGAATATGCAATGCTTGGGGACCGGGCTGCCCTCAGTGGTGCTTCTGTACCGCTGGAGCACAATGCATAATGATGCTATAGGATACTTTCACTGTTGAGCTCCTGCTTATTTAAATATGCATTTAATTAAAGCAAGTCCTGTAGGAAATTGAGCAACGAACTTTCCCAATGGTAGTTCTCCTTCTCCCCAAAATCAAATCTTTGTGTTGGGGTCAGGAATGGGTTTTGGAAGCACTGCAGCCTGCCCCAAGTCAGACTTCTCTCGTTAGCCCTGCAGTCCTGTCGCTTGCTAGACTTCTGGCTTCTAAGGAAACTTAATTCCTTTTTTGTTCCCCAGCTCAATCTAGTAACGCTTTCAATGATTTCTGATAACTACACTTTTATTACTTGTTATTATAGAGTTGGGAGAAAAAAAATACCTCATATAATAGCAGAATTCTGATTATTCTGTGAAACTTTGAAGTTCCCTTCTCCAGTGGTATTCTTTGATGTTCATATTAAATAAATAATGATTTTTACATCTAAGGTTTATCTTACAGTGCAAAATACACCATTATCCTCAGTGTAAAAAATCTTCTCATTGTTAGCCACCATAAACATCAGCTGAAGCTGGGATTCAGGAGTGCTGGAAGCTGACCTGCCCAGGTATGGGGCAAGGTAGTTTTTTCGTATTAACTAGTGAAGTGAAGGAGAAACCGGCACTGCAGACAGAGGTACTGCAACAGGGGGTGGAAGGGAAGAGGTTAGATCAAAATAGAAAAGGCATGCAGGCAAAAAGAAACTAGCAGATGCTCTAAAGACAGAAATGCATCAGATTAGAAACAGAATATCAGTCTTTTCATAAGATTTTTCAATCGTGGCCTCGCCTCGGGCACTTTGTATGACAGTGGGAAATAGGATGACATTTCTGGAACTCTGCTGAATTAAAAATAATAATAAAAAAGACCAGAATTTACTGTAGAAGGAACTCATTAAACACTTCAGTGACAGTATGTGCAGTATGTTAATGTGTAAAGCAGGCCACGTAAATTGATTTAATTTTTTGTATTTACTTGATGCGGTAATGGCTTTGACTGTAAAGATAGCATGGTCCAGAGACCAGAAACTGCTCAGTACCTGTGCAGCCCTCTCCTGAGGTCTGCCAGGGCTTGTGCTCGGTGCTGTTTTCTTATTCCCCTCACTGTCCCTCTGTGAGGCTGGAAACTGCAGGACTGAGCTGTGCCACCGCTGGCAGTGGCAGAGGCAAGGGCATGATGACCAAGCTGTGCATCCCTGAGCTGCGACAGAGAAGCTGCGGTAGAGCCTACAAGCTTAAATGGGAAGGTGTGTTGTCTCAGCAGCAGATGAGCCCCCAAACCTCTCTTCATCATCCTCTGACTTTCAGCCACAACATCCTGGCATGGGGAAGCCCTGCTTCTGCTGCACACAAGCCTCACAAATCCTGCACGCACATTGGTTTGGCTGCCTGGTGCTGGGCTGGTAGGCATGTCACTTCTCCTGGAAATGCAAGGGGCTCCTAACCCACCTGCCCGAGGTGGGCACCCACCCAGACAAAGCCTTTACTTGTGCATGTCAGAAAACACCCCCAACAGCACCTACGCTGTGATCCACACGGGGAGGAGGACGGGTGGAGAATTCACAGCAATACCGCAGGCGAGAATGTAGAGCAGCAACACGCCAACACCAAGCATAGAGAGAACAGAAGGAGCAGGACAGAGAAGTAGAAGCTGGAATTCTGCCTTTATCTCCACTTTTATGTCCTGAATTCTCTGAGATATTTTTTTTTTTTTTTTTTTTTTTTTTTTGCATTACAGATAAAACTTAGAGGTCTTCTCTATCCTTCCCACAGCTACCAAATATTTGCCACACTCCAGGAATGGTATCTCTTCCACTTCCCTCCATATCTCTCACTTTCAACTCCCACCTGCACCTCCCAAAACCTCCCTGAGCCCCTGCTCCTTTCAGCAGTCCCATAGCACCTTTTGTTAGTGTGCCGCCACTACATTCATCTGACAAGACTGGAAGAAATAATCACCACAGGCTTCTCAACACTGAGATGCAACCTCATGCTCAGGGAACTTACCCTGGCAGTATGCTGCTCTTCCACTTGTTTCCTGAAACAAATGTCCATTTACAGAAACTGGAGGTGATAATCCTGGAAAGGGTTTACATCTGGAATGGAAAAGCTGTGTTTAAAATCAAAGCATAAGTACAGTGATAAAAAGGTGTTTACTTTGGATGCCAGTGGAGTGGGAGGGTGATGCCCTGGTTGTGTTCCTTTGCACCACTGTGTGAGTGCTGTGTTCAATCAGCCCTGGTTCACAACTGTGTGAACCAGCCCTGTTCAAACCCTGCCACATCCCTGTCCTGAAATGGGAGAAAAACAGCAGCAAAATGAATGGGAGAGAGCTGTGACCAGTAGTAAAGTGAACAGGAGAGAGGCCTTTATCTAGAAACCAGAGCTCCTTCTGACCTCCAGACTATTGACCTGTATAAATATATCAGCAAGCCCCATCAAACTGTCTTTAGCTGGCTGGTTTCTTCCAAAAGAAGGCTCCTCTGCCTGCAGTCCTGCTCACCAGAGCTTGGTGGAAGGCTCCAGATTTTGTGTGGGTCCTGCATGAGGTAGCAAAGAGGAGTGTCCAGTGGCTTTCTGTTTTCCAGTCTCCTGAGCTGCTGAAACCTGTTCAGCCCTGAGCATTATTCAGACTGGCTTCCCTGCAGCCCAGTTTCCTTTTACTCAATCCAGTCTGACTGAAGGCTACCAAACGGAGTAGTGTTCCTCCCTCTGTTCTGCCAGATGGGGTCTCCCAGGTTAGATTGGCACATGCATAGTTTTGGCCTGACACAAACTGAACCTGTAACACACAGAACGTCGCCTGCTTTGTGCTGGATGAACAGCATGATCCAAGTCAGCCCACAGCCCGAGGATACCCACAGGTGACAGAAGGGAGAGGGCAGGAATGCACATGTGGGATGCGGGGAGGCCATCTCTGTTGGAAGCAGTTTGCATTTAAATTGGATTAAGCATTTCATGTAACCCTTAGTTACACTGGATTTAGCTTCCAGGCCACTCTTAGTCATCACAGTTTGCAGCGTCTCTCCCAGAGGCCACTCCACAAACTATGTGCTACAGTCCACTGTCATCTCCAGCGCTTCTGCTCTCTTTGCGTAGCCCGTAAGCTGGATGGAAGAGTGTCTGCATGTCAGCCCCCCTAGCTCCTGACCAGCCGGGGCAGACCAGAACTGTACCCACTGTGAAAGACCCTTTCAACGCTCCTTCCATGTCCTCAGGGATGCAGCAGTCAAGGGAAGCCTTAGGCTTGGGGTCTGTCCATGTCACAGCATAGCAGCTGTGCCTGGCCATGGGGAAGAGGAACCAGAATGGATGACACACCGCTGCTGCTGGTCAGCAGCCGGCACAGTTTCAGACAAACGTGTTTAGCATCTCATGAGCAAGCTGTGGTTAAATCCTGGGCAGCACAAAAAACCACAGGCAGGTAAATTAACAGAGAACAAAAATTATCTCCAGCCTATGTGGCTTGCCAAACTGCAGTTGGTTTCATGTCCTCAATTGAGTTCAAACATGATAGCAGCTCCTAATACAACACAAGACTTCAAAAAAAGCCCTAAAACCAACACCATGGGGACGGCAACTTCTACTGCCCAAGAGGATGAGCTAATCAAATTATACAAGAGGAAGGGGGTGGCAGCATTCAACTTTCACCTTTTCTGAACTTCTGATATTTTTCCAGGGAGGGCGTTGGTCTCTTCAAGAAACATCACCTCCTGTAGAGTCACATAGTGAAATTGCTTACAGGAACTTTTAGGAAGTGACCATGGACCACATATGTGATTCTCAGCCCAAAGTCAGCTAAACAGCCCTGCTTTTCCTTTTTCTTTGCATATGTGGCAAGGCCATTGCACGGGGCATGGTACCGTTGTCCCAGTTCAGTAAAACTCATGAGCATGCCTGTAGCTTTATCCAGCTGCTTAGGCTGCAGTTCCATCACTGGTTAAGTGAACCTAAAATTGATGTCGCTCTGGTCCTCTCTTTTTCCTTGCACTGGCTGCATGTTCCCATCTTTCTTCCTACATTGATGGTGGCATTTACCTGACCCCTGGAGCTGAATGGAGCTCCAGATTCCAATCTGGCAGAAAATGAAGTCCACAGGAAAAATGAATACTTCTTGGCTATTTTGAATTACCACAAAACCACACCCATAAACCCATCACTGATCTGAACCCTCCATAAGACAGTTTCAAAAAGCAAGTTACTGTAAATTGAGAGTCCTCTTGCATTTATCATTCTGCAAGATGTCAGATATGTTTCAGAACCACAGATAATTAAATTTTGAAAAACATGAGTAATTAAAGACCTTGTTCTCCAGAAAGTCTTTTCTTTCCTGACTCTTGAGGAAAAAAATGCAACTGTTTCTAGCAATTTCTTCTTTAAAGCATTTTCAGAAAACAAAAAGCTAAAAGCTTGCAAGGGGGGGGAGGGGCAGAAAGAAAAAAGATAATTTTAGTTGAAGATGCAAAAATCTTGAGTAATTTCTCGTAGTCTTTTACTGGAATCCAATAAACACATTACCAAATTACACTGTATATTTTACTAGGCTAAGTTATGTTTCTGTGTATTAGAGGCACAGCATGAAGAAAAACAATAAAAATATTAACCTCCTTCGTATAACTCAGTAGAGTTATAAAATATCTAATTGAATAAACTACATTTGACATGAACAAATGGCGACATTTCCATGTAATGTTGTCTTTTTGGCTTCCTGACAAAGAAAAGCTTAAGGAACTATGATTTTTGTTTCCTAAGGGCAAGTTCTTCTATTTTTATAAACTCAGCAATCAATACTAAAGTATGAGCATAAGCACTTTTAATTTATGAACTGTGTACTTTGAGTGAGTTTAATAGTTTAATCTTACACATGTTGTTATAAGAGTGCTTATTTTTGTTGTACCGTATAGGATTGCTTAATGGAAAATATTGCATTAAAGCATAAAAGCAGCTATATATTTATAAAACCAGAAATGGAATAATTAAGACACAGTGAAATTAATACTGTGCTGATTTTTTGTAAGCAGAAGAGCAGCATTAACTTGAGGGAAAGCACAACCCCAAACAGGGAGCCTGCACTGATGTCACCCCTAGGCAGAGGACCATCAGAAGATGTGAAGGTCCTCTCTGGCTGGTGCCCAGATGAACAGGCTTCTTCCTCCCTGGCAAGCATTTGGCACTCTTCTTTTTCACTTAAAGACCGGAGTCCAGCACTCCTGAGTTTCGACATCTGGCTTAGGTGCTGTTTTGTACCCAATTCCCAACTCTGATGATGTGGCTTGTCCAGCGTGTCCCCTCCAGAGCACCGCTCCAGCGCCTGCCTGTGTTTGAATGGATCTGCCAGTTTGCACAGAGGTGGGAGTCAGCCAGGAGGGGTTACACGTGTTGGTTTAAACTGACCTAGAAAAGACTTAACAACAACAACACTCATCTATAAAAATATCACTCCTATTCATCTCAGAGAATAAGGAGTAGACTTTTATGAGACTAGCTGCGGAGTGAATCACTGCTGTCCATTGTTCACAGCTGAAATATAAAGTGACCTGCTGTTAGTGTTACAGAGAGGATGGCTTTTCCCACCGAGCCCACATTCAGCTCTGATAAGGATTTTCACAATGTGTATTTACCATGTAAAAGCAGGCTTTTTTGCTTTGTAATATTGATGTTAGCCGCAGATGGGCTGGTGGTTGCCATGCAGATGATAATGTTCCAGAGTGTTTCAGTTATTATTAAATGGAAAGTCGCTCCATTTGCATGTCGCCCTAGAAAAGGCACAAGAACCATCTTGAGAATCAATATTGATAATACTCTGAACATGAAGCAAAAAATAAACACACACAGCAATAAGGAGCACGTATCGTGGTGACTCTGATAGCTGTTAAAAGACTGCAATAACATGCAACAGGAAAAGCAGGAAATTTAAAAGAAAGCAAAAATCAAATGTGGCCTATCCAACTTGGCGAAACCCAATATCAGAGCCAATTCTTCATAACTGTATTCTGATTAAGGCCACGCATTAATTAGCAGATTGCAGAATGTCTATATACAGCCGCAAACTTGACGTGTCAAATCCGTGTAGCAGTGTAGGTGAGCGCCCCGTGCAGGAGGAGTGCGCACGAAGAGCAGGCAGACCCAGGCCAGCTGAGCTGCTGGTCATCTCCTGGGAGCGTTCAGGGGCCAGGGAGAGACCTCACACCACCTTTGGCAAGGGAACACAGCGCCCAGGCGAGCCTACACCTGCATTACTGAATGTGGGGCTTTTTGTTCTTTTTGGCCTATGGAAATGTAACGAGACAAAGCAGCAGGTGAGGAGGTTTGTTTCGTAATGCCAATTTGCAACCCACATCACACACAACTAGGAAAGGTGATACTCGCTCACCCAGCTGCCTCAAGCTAGGATGAAGAGCTCGTGACCACGTGTGGGACCAAATGGTTCGTATGGCTCACACCTTTCTCAAACAAGTCTAACTTCACAACCTGGTTATGTAGTCAGTAATTAATGGAAAATCATATCATCTGAAGAGCAAATTCTACACCAGCCAAACTGACCCCTCTGATAGCCTGCTGTGTTCTCTCAGTGCCAGCTTTTATATTTCTATTTATGGAGGAAATAAAAGATTTTCAGGAAAGCATACGTACAGTATTTTTCTTAGCTCATTTAATATTACTAGTAGCCTGACTCCTACTAAGTATTCAGTTAAAATAGATTAAATCAACCCATCAAAACAGAAGATCATGTGAATCAAGGCATGGCAATGAAGACCAGACAAGTGTGGAGTCCTACACACCCTCTGTAGGCAAGTCTCATCATACAGGCAGGATTCTCATTTATTTGATTAATTATGAGAGTGCGTGTGCGCACACATGCACAATAAAATAAAAAAACCCTTTTACTATGTTCTAAAAATATTTAAAGCAAGCAAAACCCACAGCAGACAGAACTAGGAAGGACACCGTGCGGCTGGTTTGGAATTTGAACCAAGGGAAAGGCAATTTTTCCCTTAGTTCCTCACTGATTGTGTGCAGTGCTCATCCCAGCAGAGCCCACGTTATGTCCTAAACTTGTCAGTGAAGGACAGCATTGACACTTTGGACACAGGTGAAAGATGGAACATGTTCAAAAACACTGAATAACTGGTGAAGTAGGGGCAAATCCCGATTCAGGGCTAGTGGTAAGCCATAGTGATTCCACTGACCTAGATGTGGCTTCTTTCCTTCAGCTCAGGCTGGGGTCAAGCAGCCTACTCATTTCCTGATGAGCAGGGCAGCATCGTCATTATCCACATTTAAACAGAAGAGAGGGACGTCAGAAACTAACCTGGAATGCAGAAACAATTTGTGCATCACTTAGTAGAACGAAGGAAAACAGTACATGAGTAATTGGAGTCCTCAAGGAAGGAAAAACACAGAACAACATTGGTAAAGCTGAAGTAAAATACAAATGAGAGTGCTTGTGTGTTCCCTCATCTGCAGCCACAGCTCTCAGCCTGCTTACGCAGGCTTACCTCTTGGTATGGCAGACAACTTTTCTGCAGTGAGAGGAGAAAAATCATAAGCTCAGCTCAGTATCTCATGATTTAATGCACCAGAAATTCACTTAGTTTTAATTTTTTTTTTTTATAGTTTGCTATTTCAGCTGGACCCAGATAATTTTTTTTTACAATTATTGTCACAGGTTTACCTTTTCTAATAACAGTGAAGTGGCTATGGATGTGAATTATAGCATTATAGTTGTTGCCACGGAAATAAACTGCAATGTTATAAGCACAAAAATAAAGAGCCTGCTGCAAAGGAAGATGCTGCAGCCATGGCTTTAAGGAAGTGCTTTTTCGCTAATAAATGTTGAACCAGTTCCTCCAGACTTCCTGAACCATGGGAGGTAATATAGCAGCCCCATTTTGCATTTTTATAGAACTGTGCATGATGTCTCAAATCACTTTAGAAACCAAGAGTGCCTCATATTTGATGGCTTGACGTTAAAAGGTAGTTTTGTCATACCAGGAACTCAAGTGGGACCTTCTGAGCCTGTTTCTGTCATGCTGAAACACAATCCCAGGAGCACGTAGTTGCCAAAAAAGAAAAAAAATAATCTCTTTTGCAGCAAAAATATGCATGCATGAGCATGGCTAAGATACCTCACAGCAGACCCATCCCTTCAGAAACTCACCTTACGCAGGAGGACTTCTCCACTGGCTGTATCCTTTGAGCCTGTAGCCATGCGATGCCACAGAGAGCTGCAAGGGGGCCAAAGGCTGGTGTGATCTAGAGACCTGTTTTAAAGGGAGGAGGAAAAAAAAAAAGATTTAGTGTGGCTTAGTTATTCTTGCATGATCAAGGCAAAAACCACACTGCGAAAAAAACCCTCACTTGCAATCAATTAAATACCGTTTTGAGAAAAGCCATCTCCTAACCTTGCTCAGAGGATCCAATAGACCATTAGTAACGTCCCAGCCCAGGTGGCTCACATCAGCCTCACACACGCTGGGCTGCCCCACCAGAGATGCTGCCTGTGGAGGCAGCAGCCGTCGGGAAGTACATGCTGGGAAGAGACCTCTTTGGTACTCAGGTTGAAGACATGGTTACTACGTAAACAAGGAAACCAGTACTGGCTGCAGAGAAGCCCTGGCACCCATACGTGCTGGTCTGCATCTTGTGAAGTCCAGCTCCAGGGCGTGGGGGAGTGAGGAGCTGCGGGTGCAGCTGCTGTCCTGCTCTACGTGTTCACAGAGAGAAATAGGTACCAAACGAAATAGGTTTCCAAAGAGCATGCCCGTGCCAGGGAGGGGACGTGGGACAGCAGAGCAACAGGGGACACAAGTCCACCACTCCCACCACAAACATGTTCCTTCAATTAACAGAGCAGAGGCACAAATGAGGTTGCAATAGCTCCTCATTTTTTTACTTTCTAATCCGCTTTCCCAGCCCCTCCAGAAGAATCAGAGGACCAGGCTTGCAGAGGCTCCCTTGCGCATCCCTGCCTTACTCGACCCTAACCCACCCTCGCCGGCTGGGATTCTGCCTCGCTTGGGCAAGGCTGCAGGTCATCATCCCCGGCAGCTGCCCGTGCCCTACCTGCAGGGGTGCTGGGCTGCCAGCCAGCCCCGCCGACCTCCCTGGCAGGCGCACGGGCAGGCATGGTGGGACAGAGCCAGCCAGCCGGGCTGAACGCCCCCGCCCTGCACGTCGGTGGTCGCTGGGCATCAGGGAAGGAGCAGCTAGAGGACGCAGCGGCCAGCTGTGGGCATTGCCAAAGCCCACCCTCCATCTGCTCTGCGGGTACACGCAAACACACTTTGCTTTCGTAGTCTTAGGCCGACTCATGTCACAAACAGTCAATTAGCTTTTTAAAAGTTAAATAAGCAAACAGAACAGGAGATTATAACTGATTAACTGAAGGGCAGGAAACATGAGAAGCTGGTTTACTAGAAAGAAAAGATCTTGTGCTGAGATCTCCAGTAATTAGCAGCAACAAGACCTACAGAAATTTATGAGAGGAAAAAAAATATCGAACCCTTCCTGTTTAAATGTTCTCTTTTCACATGTTTTGCTTGGAAGACTAGCTTAAAATACAAACACAGGCTGGGTCTCAAATACAGAATAGATTCATGCTCTGCAAAAGTCATATGCTCAGATTGCAAATCAAATGAATGTGGATCAATGCAAGCTTTTTTTTTTCTTTCCCCCCAAATTGTGTATTTTGTTAACAGCTGTCAGATTGACAGCTCAATACTTTACTTCAAGCATCGGGAAGGTGAGTTGGTTACTGCTGGCAAATGCTTCAGGTCCTCCTCAGAACACAATTGTAGACCGAAGCCACTAGAGAGTAAAAGGAAGGCTTCCTTCGCCGTTACTGAACACTGTGATTCGGTCATAATTCAGCAATTTCAGCTCAGCAATGGCTTTGTGACCTGTTTATCAGCCTGCATGGAGCTGCTGTCGATTGAGCAGAAGCCTACCTGGTTTCATTACACTGGTTCAGAAGTATCTTCCACCTGGTTCCTGGAGCAGCAGAGTCTCCCTGATTCACATAATGAGATCCCCAGGCAGAGCTGAAACCCTGACCTAGATTTCAATAGCTCTCCAAGCTGTGTTTATGCATCTTCAGCATGGCTGTGTTTACTCTTTTAAATTGCAGATAAATTGCAAATTAAAGAGAACCCTGGGTCTTTTTTTTTTTTTTTTTTTTTTTTAAGGTGCATTTATCTCTGCTTCACTCTCCTGGCTTTGGCTTTCTTTGGCTTTGCTGGATATTTCAGAAGAAAGCTTGAATCAAAATTAAGCCTCGCTCCAATTGATAACAAGCCATAGGATACACTTGGAAAACCAACGCTAGCTGAGCAGCAGTAGTTTCATTGCGCAGGAGGACAGCAGGTCTGATCCTGACTGAACACACAGAGTTGTCAGGTTGTTATTCTGCATTATGTTGTGCGAAGGTCCCAGGTGCAACTACAGCTCCAGGACGTGGGTCTCTGCATGGGGTTGAGGATGGTGCTTGAACTCCAACGCAAAGGTGAAGTAGAGCAATATTATTCCATTTCCCTGATAGTAACTTGCAAACACCCGAGGTAAATCTGCCTATGGATACAAAGCAACATAGAACTGGAGGTGGCCCTGGGGGGCTGTTGGGCCTCATAGTCCTGTGAGTTCCACCAGCAGCGCTGCCAGGGTGGCCAGCCCCTCTCCCATGTGGGGGCATCACTTACTGTTTGCACCTCACTTCCAAAAATCCTCAGCAGCGGCCAGGCTCTTCCCCAGCTGAAATGGGTGACAGCAGGATTAGGCCACTGCAGAGGATTCTGAAAAACCCTCAGATACAGAGCAGCCTTCCTTCACCTTCCAAAAACAATCACAGATTTGGGGAAGAAAAAGCCCAAAGCTTGAGCACCTTCCATGACAGTGCATTGTGGTGGCTCTGCGTGCACATCCTCACCACGGGAGCTGGTGAGGTTATCAGCGCCCAGCGACATCTCATGGGAAATGATGGAGCAGGGGGCTAAGCTAGCAACTTTCCTTTGCTAGCTTACCACCACTGGAAAGCGGGGAGCCCTTTTTCATAAGCCACCGTCATAGACACAGGAGGTGGCGTCTGGCTCCTTGGGCAGTGATCTCGTATTTGTGTAAAAACCTGCCTGTGGACACGCTGGAGGCCCCTGGCTGGGGCCGCTGCAGAGCAGGGCGGTGCGGGCAGCAGGCACGTGCTTTTTGGAGCCTGCTGAAGCCTTGTTCACATTAAAAAGTGAATGAGCGAGTGACAAACTGTTGAATATTTTTGGCCTAAAAATAGCTCTCCCACAACCTCACCCTGCTTATTTCAGTGCAGCGCTGAACTGCCATTAATTTACACTCACCGGAAAAGAGAAGGAATGATAACATTTTTGTTCTTTCCATAAATGTTTTCTATTTGAGTACTTAACATTGTGGACTTCCTTTGATGGGACTTGCGATGGCAAAAATACATTTTTTCAAAACGGTTTTTAGAAATCCCTGTCAACACTTGGATACCTACAGAGCTGTGACCGCCCAGCTGTCACCTCCATGCGAGTTCCCCAGCAGCCAGCCCTGCAATGACACAGGTAGGAGGCACAGGTCTCTGCTGCAGGCAAAGGTGAGAGCTGGGGAAGAGCTCTGCCCTTCTCAGCCCGTCGGTTTGCACTCTGATTACTCCTGCTGAGAAAAAAATTCCCAACAGGTCTGAGAGGCGGGAAAGAGTGGCAGAATTAGGGCTCTTTCTGTGCTTGGAGTCAGGCAGGGCTTGAAGAACTTTTAACACTGAGAAGGGAACAGCTCAGCTTTGAATGCATGGGAAGCTGGAGATAAAGTCTGAACAGCCCCCTTCAAATCAAGAACTTCATGTCTGCTTTTGCTCTGCGTGAGGTACCACAGCCCTTTCCCCTTGCCTGCTCTTTGCACACACCAACGGAGATCCCACGGAGCTGAATTTTGTGCCATCCTGCTCCCATTGCCTTAAGGAGGCATGCCTGTACTCAGGGACTAAGCCTGGAATAAAGCCCTGCTCTGCATGGTGAGAAGATAGAGAATTGACCTTCAGGTGAGCAAGAGGTCCTGTTCCCATCCCTGCTGCAGCCTGCACTCTCTCAAGCAGCCCCATGCTAGGGGTCTGGCAACCACATGGCCGCTCAGCACATCACACCTTGCTCATCCGGCTGAAAGCTACCTAGCCATGGAATGCTTCGGAGTGACACCGGCAGCGATGGGGAGCAGGAGGAGCCAGCCCACCCCCTCCTGTCACAAGGCACCGCTCTGCCAGACTAAGCAAATCCCTAAAGCACATGAAATGCTGTAAGCCTGCCGTGAAGCCACCTCCTCGTGGGCATGGTATCCCATACCCAAGGCAACATCCACCACTCAGGCTGATAGTTGGCCAAAAGAAGAGTTGCAAAGCTTTGTCCAGGAAGGAACATTAGCTTTTCTTGCAACTTCACTGAGAAAGATTTGGAAACTGGTCCCCGTAATGAGGTGGGTATTACATTTCTGTCATTCTGCAAAGGCTCGTGAAAGCCAGGCACCACCTGGCACAGCACTGCCTGCAGCAGCAGTTCCAGCAGGCAGCTGGGGCCGTTTCAGCTCCGACCGTTTTCCCCACAGGTACGTTCATGAAACTACCTCTACTCAAAGCCCATTGCTGGCCCTGCTCATGCAGCCTGAACACTGTCCTGCTGTTTTCAGTCAGGGTTTTCGATAAGCCTTTTGCAGGATGAAGTCTCCCTCTTTGAAGCACTTGCATTAGTAGCCTCTGCTGTTTGTTGTTAATCTCCAAAACATGACTGTAAAATGATACAGTTGGTTAAATAGGAAAAACAGTTTTTTCCAGCTGCCCTGATGGCACTGTCATGCTCTGTTGTGATGGCCATGACCATGTACATTACAGTGCCCATCAAATCTCCCTGTTTGGGCTTATCTCTGCTGCTGTCACTTGCTGGTGAGGCTGTTTGGTGCGTCACCCACCCCACCTCACACTCTCAGCTCCAGTCTGTTCCTCTGTTCCTCCATATGGCACAAACCAGGACTGTGATGCTGATTAGAAGAGCTTTAAAATTTATCTTGTTTGATTTATGTCTTCAAAGGCCTCTGGAAAATGTAAATCTGCATTTGGGGGGGGGGGGGGGGGGGGGAGGGAATACATTTTTGAAACAGCTCCAGATTAAGCACATACAACAAAAGGCAAGGGAGAGGAGGTCAGACTGACCAGAGAGGTGTGGGAGCCCATCTTCTCTTCTTTGGCAGGTCGCTGGGGCAGTCACCGGTGGTGCAGCAGGCAGCTCTCCAGGCTTGGTCTGACCTGGTGACAGCGGCCATGGTCCAACCGAAGTACCAGACTGTCAGCGGGGGCCCCGGGCAGCTCTGGCAGGAGTGGCATTTCCTCAGGGGGTTGGAGGAAGGAGTGAAAGGATGGTGAGTTGAAATGCTGGGGGATGCCTGAGCGGTGGGATGAGCCCAGCTGGCCATGCAGCTGCAGGGAGGGGAAGGGCTGGGGGGTCCCCTGCCTGTCTGGGACTGCTGTGGCTCCCTGGGGATGCAAGGGCACTGTGGGCAGACTTATTGCCTGCACATTTTGTGTCCCTGGGAAGGTAAGTAACCTGTATAAATACAGATTAATGTAGTCGAAAAGATTTGGATGCTTAAATCTGTAGCTTTTAGAACAGATGGCTGCTGCAGGACCCCACTGCCTCAAAAAAGGGGGGCATGGAGATGCAGGAAAGAAAAGGCCATTCTCTGCCCGTGTCTTCCCATCAAACACACACAGTGCCTTTTATTTATTTATTTTGGAACGGCACTGCAGAACCCTGAGACCAATAATGGACCATAATGAGCTAAAACTGCTGACCACGGCTTAGCTGTATGTAATTAAAACCCCGGTACATGCATGGCGTTAGCGAGGAGTGCCCAGGGAGCAGTGCATAGCGCTCTGGCAGCCTTCCCATGAAGGGCTGCCCTGTACCCCACCGCCTCTTCCAGGGGAAGACCCCTGCACCGGGAGCCTTCCCTCAGCTGGGACCGCTGCCGGCAGCCAGCAGCTGGGCCCCCATCCTGGCAGGGCTGCGTGCCCCCACGGGTGCCACCAAGTCCACCCGAGGGGAACTCAACCTCCAAATGAGAGGTGCCTGGGAAAAGTAATATGAATAAACAACAAATCAGCAGCACTCGCAGATGCCCTGAAGGTGATACGGGTTCTTTTATGTTCTTCTAAATTAGATTCACAGAAATTCATTTAGCGATGCTAATGCTGCAGGCCCAGGAGGACTGCATCATCCTTTATGGGCGCATAAATACGTGTTTCATTCTCTGTCACATTTAGTATCAGCAAAGATTTCACACACAGCTGTAGATCAGCTCCCTTTTGATCATGATCTGCCACCCTTTTCTAGCCATTCAGATTTATAGCAACATTAATAGTTTCAAAATAATAGCATTTACTGTATACTAGATTTCAATAAATTAGAAGTAAGCAACAGTTCCTAACAAAGACTCCAGAAAGCAACAAAGCTGGACTGAATGTAAGCTTTTTCATCCCAATTAACACATCCTTGTCTATTGGCAGAAAGTTTCCATTGCAGCTGTGAGAAAATAATTCCATGGATTATGTCACATTGATTCAAAGTGAAATTCAAAGCCAAAGAGAAAGCACAAAAGCATTCCCTATGTTCTTACAGAAAATATCACTGCTTCAATTAGGTGCTACAGATGCTTGGAGTAAACATATTTTCCACTGGTTTTCTTAGAGCCATACCCACTTAAATCTCCAATATTCTTCTGCATGTTCATTTTTCATCCCAGTTTCATACCACGCCTCTGGGTGTTAGTGGTTAAGGGGATACTGCCAAGCAATGAAAGCCAAGAAAAGCTGGGATAAGAAGGGAAAATATGGCCTTTATATAGTAAATAAACTTTTCAGCCTTAATGTTATGGCTGCTGTCAGTATAACTCAGAGAGCAAAAAAAATAACCCAGTGCTAGTTGTACCTTTCATTTCTTGGACCATGTGAATGTCCAGTTCTCCAGTTTTCAATCTGCTCCCAATCCAATGGAAATAATGCACACAACTGAGCATTCAAGCCTCTAATAAATCTCATCTTTGTGCGGAATCCTTGGGATTCAGAATGAAAACAAAACTAGATAAGACTTTTCAATATTTCAGTAAAACCTGACTTTTTTCCCAGTAAAAACTTGAGTTCTAGGGAGTCT
The DNA here is from genome assembly GCF_023638135.1 of Falco biarmicus. Lineage (NCBI taxonomy): Eukaryota > Metazoa > Chordata > Aves > Falconiformes > Falconidae > Falco > Falco biarmicus. The sequence continues at coordinate 20,152,665 of NC_079300.1, read as the reverse complement.
AAATATCCTGTTGATACAACAAGCACACAGCAATAAGGCCGGAATTGAGATGTTGAGCATCTGTTAAGTAGTACATGTGAACTGTACATAAATACACATAACACCTGTGTGGATCTTTTCAAAACAATAATAAAAGTTAGCAGCCTTGTTGCCAGAATAAACTGGGAGCATCCTAAATATGCAGGCGCTGGAAGATAAAACCTCCTCAGCTATGAAAGTCCTTCCCAGGAGCACTGATGGTCGGGGTAGCTCAGAGGTGGGAATCCCGATGGAGACACACCTTCCTCCCTGGCTGCAGCTGCACCTTCATAGCACCTGCGATGGGAAGCTGGAGCCACGGCTCTCCCACCCACTGCTAAAGAGAACCTTTTGGTCCTTTTGGTCCTACTCACGGAGCCAAGTCCCCCTGAATATGCTTGTGCTGTTCTCCATATACACCAACAGAAAACTGTCACCCCAAGTTACTATACTGTACATCCTTCTCTTCCAAAAGTGTGGGCAGGGGAGAAAGATGGGAAGAAATCACCGGGTTTATAGGTGTTATAAATGCAGCTTACTTTAGAGCTAAAAAGTCCTGGCAGATGGTACCCAACATCTGGGAGAATGTAAATGCCCAGGTATAGAATTTGTTTTCTTTGTTTCTCTTTATTGAGACCCTATTTGGTTACAGTGTGTTGTGATAAGTTCTATTTCCTATGCTTGTCTTCTAAATTTAAATCTCAAAGCAATGTTTATAAACATTACAACCTATCGGTTATTACTTTAGTGCAGGGCTGAATTCACATCACTGATGGTATGTATAAATATGTCACATGGAAGTACCTCTACAACACTTTCCCTAACAAACCTCTAAGATATTTTTTTTAAAAAAGCAATGGCTAAGAAAAAATAAAAAATATATTAGCACACCCCATGAAAACAAATGGTCTGACCCTGTAGGAATAAATGCAGGAACAGCTCCATTAATCAGATAAAATCCCCCAAAACTATAAAGGTTCGCTGTTTTGGGGGCAGGAACCATCTCTCTTTATTCCTCTTTGACAGCAGCAGGTGCAGCCGGGAGCGCGAGCCGTGGCAAGCACTCCTAAGCCCTGCAGTAACTCCGTGCTACAGCCGTTCCCAAGACAGAGGCTCTGCCTGCAGTCCCAGGGAAGTGGCACGGGAAGGCTGTCGGATCCGTGTTCCCTGAGCCTCTCCCAGCTGGGCACCAGGGAGCCACAAGTGCTCCAAAAGCCTTGCCCACCCCAGCACGTCAGGGCTGGCTGGGGTGCAGCAGCATGGCACGCTTCCCCCCGCCCACCCCCCGGACCTTGCCTTTTCCTACAATTAGCTCTGGTTTTGGCTAAGTGGGGAAATCTGGGTTTCCCTCCTCTGACCACTGCGGCTGCCCCCCAGCTCCCCCAGAGATGCCAGGCAGATTTTGCTTTTCATCAAGCATGCAGGAAAACCACAAGTCCTCCCTGTTTAGGAGAGCAGGACAAGACTGTTCCCAGCTGAAACACCGCAGGAGAAAACAATAATCAAAAGACGGATAGCTTCTTCCCAGTCCCAGCACTGCACCGAGAGCCCTCGGCGTGAGCTTTCCAGGGGCTAAGGGAAATGAGCAGATTTAGCTTGCTAAATCAACAGCTGGGGTAGCGAGGGCTATTTACCACAGCTGTACACCTGAAAAGCCTAGAAAATATTCCTGTCGGGGGTATGGGAATAAAAGACCTGGAGATATAGGTTTTTTAAAGGCTGGTTCTCTCCTTAACATCTTTCTCTTCTGCCATAAACACAGGCAAGAGGATACAGGCGAGGGGAGGATGCTGGCAAACATCACCTGCCACGGAGCCTGCAGATGGCCCAGATGTTACCAGAAACTTAAAAGGAATGGGAATATTTTCTTTGAACCAAGTAAAATCTAATCATAGCAGTTTGTTTACATAGCCCACCCCCCTTTGTAGTGCATTAGCAGTTATTGTTCCAAACTCTTGCCGCCCTTACCACTACATCCAGCTCCCAAGGTCACTGGGAAAATGCGGCATCACTCCTGTGCACAGGCTACCCAAGACCATGCTCATCATGGAGAAGCTTCAGGTTCCTTCCCTTCCCTTCCAGCACTGATCATGGCGTGCCCTGCAGGTCCTTCCTCTCCTTCCGCAGCCTGGCTGCTGGGCTGGCTCAGCCGCCTCCGCCTGCCCCACGCCACTGCTCCGGCTAGTCTCCAGCTACAGCTTTCGGATTTGGATGGCAAAGGCTAGTCACACACAGAAAGGATAAGGAAAAACGGGGCTGACATGCATTCCAGAGCATTTGGAAATCAAGTCCTTACACTGTGTATGTAATTCTGGATCACATCAGTTTGAAAGAGCTAATTTACCAAGTTATTTCCTTACTGTACTGCTAATTCACCAATATTAAACAGAAACAGAGTATTAACTCTTAAACCATAGAAATAAAAAAACCCAATCAATCCCCAAAGGCAAAGATAAAGATTCACCTTGCATAAAATGCTAGGGGGTTAGCTGGGGCACAGGCTCTGCCAGCAGAACCCTGGCTCTGTTACCGGCATCTCAGTGAAGGACAAGTGTGGAACTACGCAAAGGAGTGCACCGACAGCAGCACAGCACCCAACAGCCTTCACCTGCTTGTAAGTCACCTTCTTGGCATCTTACTAGAACAGGTTTACAGAGAGAACATCCTTCAATTAACCAGTTGGATCAGGGTCATCTTTCCCTGTTACAAATTCCTCTAAATTATGGAAAAACAAACTCTGGGGAAGAACGTATCTTTTACAAGTGCTCTTTGAAGTAACACTGGGGGTAAAAAAAGGATGGACTTGTTCTTGGCCCCACCTGTACTTCAGTTCATCATGAAAAAGTACTGTCCTTGTATTATTGGCAGTAACCTGAGGTTTCCTTCCTGTCATCTCGTAACAGAGCAGTTCTCTCCCCACAGTGGCATCTGTCTTCTTACTGTCAGCTCAGAAATTTTGCTGGGGATTCCCAGCATCAGGTCCTGATGGCCCCACTGGGGGGGCCAGGTCTGGTGGGGAAATCTGCAGCCACCCAGAGCTGTACATCAGTGCTGTCTCAGGGGTGTCGTTGTTCCAGGACGTGACACGAGCTGCAATAAACTAAATGAGATTTTTTTACCTTCCGTACCCTGAATGGGACATTTCTCTCCAGTGAGGTCGGGTGTTCTCCAATGAAATAGCTGCATCTAAGGAGAAGAGAGAAAAGAGAAATTCACTTTTGCGCACGTTAGCATGGTCTGCAAGAAATGCATAGGCTGACGAGACAAAATAAGAGAGCTTTTAATAGCAAAAACATGTTTTCTTTGGCCTACATGCAACCCAGAGCTTTCCAGGTGCTCAAGCTTAAAGGAGTCATAGAGACCTAGAGCGGCATTAATGATTTAACAGGCACAAAAGGAGGCCCGAGGAAATGATCCCTCCTTCCTCCTATTCACTGCGGCGGCACAACTAATGCTGGCGCTTGGATCATGGGGATTTTTCAGCTGCTCTGAAAGCCTGAGTTTTGTTTCCCCCTTCATTTCCTTCCTGCTAAAGACCTCCTTGGTGCACAAAGCCTTGAAGCTGATCCATGCTCTCTTAGCGGGAGCAGAGCTTTGGATGAGCCCAGTTTGGAGCCAGCTGCTGAGGCCCTGAAGGTGGACACTCGCCCTCAGCAGTGCAGCTGGAGCCCACCAAAACCTGATGGCAGCAGCTTCAAGTTTTGGTTCCTTATCTGGTTGTCAGAAGGGGTGCACGGTGCCCAGTTGCTCATTTCTCCACACCAGCTAAATGCAGCCTGCTGGGAAGCCGGGAAGATGCCACGAGGACTAATGGCCTCACCGAGCTGCAGCATCTGTCCCCAGACAGTGGGATGGTCTCGGTCCCCACTGCGCTGCCCTTGCACCCAGCCCCAGGGGCCTCGGGCTGCTCCTCCGAGTCATCACTCTGGTCCTGCTGATTCGAAATACAAGCTGTTCATCTTCTGCCTGAATTTACAGCAAATGATTCCTTTTGGGGCAAATGAACTGCTACGGGGGATTGTCCTGGGAAATTAACAGCTATAAAAATTTCCAGAAGCCAGTGACAGAGCACACTGTTCCCCGGGCAGATGACTCAGTGGATTCGTTGTGTCATGGTGTTTTTTTCTCAGCCTCAGACACCAAAGCCCCCAAAAGTACATTTTGCCTTAGCTTCTGCCACCCAGCATCCTGCCTTTACAGCTGGCATGAGGCAGACATCACCAGGAAGGAGCACAGGAGCTAATTCTGACTGCTGAGCGGGGTGAGAAGCACTCCCTCTACAAATACCAATAGCACGTTGGTGTTGGCTTCTGCCAGGCTTTTACCATCAGCACCATCAGCCTTGCAGTGGGTGTTTCCCAGCTATCACATTTCGTGCTGGCTGCATTTTTTCAGAAGAGCTTATACAAGTTGGGACCACTTTAGTTCAGTTAATAAAATTAAAAAAAAAAAAGAAAGAGAGGGAAAGAAAAAAACCAATTAATCAAAAATTATCCAGATGAGTCTTTTCTTACGCTCATTTTTTTAGGCTGTGTTGAGCAATATTTTCTCCACACTTAACTAGGGTGGAAACAATGCAGATTTGAGAAGGAGCCCTTACATCAAGCTAAGACAGGCTTTGTGAAAGAAAGGAGCTAAAGTAGGGCAGAATAAAACAGGAAAAAGGGACACATGTTCCTCATCTATCACATAATTTTATAAGATGCTGTAAATGAAGTTAGTTTTAAGAGCTGGCCGCAGTTGGTCTTCCTATGGAATTTTCAAGAGGAATCAGTAGGGCTTTAGCTTTATGTTACTCCTTTATACAGAAACTTCATTTATTTGTCCTGCAAAAGGGCATTTGTACAACAGCACTTCATTGCTATTCAAACCTCTAAGTGGGGCGTAGCGGGGGTGATGCTGGGAGCCTTCTGCTTGCCCACGGGATCAAGTCTGGTTTATCTGTTCTGACCCAGGTGTATGATTCCTACTAAGGCAAAATATTCCAGCTGTATGCTGTTACACAGCTCCTCTGAGCTGTAGGGAACACCTTCTGCAGTTGTTTTGGAACACCTCAGTGCTGCAAAGCCCCCAGTGAATCCCCACAACACTCGCAGCCAACAGAAAATCAGCCAAGAAGTAGTACAGGGACACAATGAGGAGTCATTTCATACTTGTAGCACCAGGCAGAAAAGCCCAATCTTTACCTACTGCCCAGCAGCCCTGAGACACAGACAACACGGGGGGGATGCCAGCCTTTGATCACACACCTTTTCAAGCAAGCTGATGGTGCTCTAGTTCCTATGCTCTTCCAACCCAAAGTCTACTACTTGCTTCTCACTTCCCCCATGCCCCTATTGCCTAACCCCACAGCCCTACGATGGAGGGGAGATGCTTTCCACTTCAACTGGGGGCTGCAGCCAGCTGAGAGTCCCCCGCAAGGCCATTTTCATGGGGGGCATGCTCACAGGTAGTGATTAAATACAGCTTATTGCTGTTCTGCTCTGCAAGGTGGAAGAGCAGGTGCACATTTATAGCCAAGGAAGGTTCATGACCCCATTGAGAATATGAAAGGTACAGAAGTTTCTTAGAATTTGTGCTAAAACTTGTCAAGAAAAAATAATAAAAAAAGAATTACTGCGTTTTGCTGCTTATTCAATTCAGTCACAAGAGACCAGATGTTTTCAGGCTGCTAGACAGAGAGTTCAACAGCAAGTTCAGTTCAGTGTCAGCCATAAGTCTGAAATACAGGACATAAGTGCTTTGTACAAGAAGATCTCATTTTTCTAGATCAGGTAATGACTTGAACACAAATACCTGCCACAGTTACGAGCAGATTTTTTAGAAGGATGGAAGGCAAAGGGAAGGAGTGATAGCTCATTCAGATAGTACAGAGTGTCCTTCTAGTAAATTGACAGACTTATAAGAAAGATGTAATTAAAAGGCTGTTTATACAACAACAGTTTAGGAAACTTGTAAGATGGAAAAAAACTTGAACGTTTGACAGATGTAGTGATGAATTTCAGAGATCAGTGATGGATGCTGAGTCATAGACATTCTGGCCAAAAAAAGGGTTCCTACCGATAACTCCCCTGGGAAGCCAGGGGCTATATACATCAATAAATCTATTTTATTCTGCCAAGTGTGTAGACACATAATTATCCAACCTGTAATCACCCAGAACACAACATGTATTTTTCAAAAAAAAGGTGATTTTAGAAGCAGTAACAAGGGAGAACATCGTAAGTATCTGCTTTGGAGCAGGCTACAGCAATGCCATAAAGCCTGGAAGCTCAGGTTTGTGCTAAGAGCAAGGTCTTTGACATATAAAAGCATAAAACAGCAGAAAGCAAAACCCTCACAGATATGTATTGTTAGTAGTTACGTGTGGTGAAACACGTGTGGCTAGCTGTGCTAGCTCGAGTGTAGCACACAGAGCCTGCTCAGCCTGACTCTCTAGGACATTTCCTCGACCTACCTCTAAAAACAGAACGTGCAGAACATTGGTTTTGCAATATGTTAGTTGTACTTACTAAAAACCTTTCCGTAACACATACAGATACCATCTTCTGTCATGGCCTGAAACACTTGAAATGACAGTTTCCTCAAAAATCAAACAAAAATTTATATCGAGCTGAAAGATGATGACAGACTTCAGTGAGATTAAGCAATTTCTCTCAGCATTTTTGTGGGTTTAACTAAATCCAGAGGTTACAAGCAGAAGGGAAAGAACCACCCCCAGATTTTCCACTTAAAAAAAAAAAAAAGTGAAGAAACATTTTGAAAGAACTATAGAAGGTAAACAGGCTGGTTAGACATGATGTACCATAGCCTTGACCTCCCATCTACAGCTCTGTTACTCCCATTCAAATCAACTGCTGATATGGTTTTCTTCTCACCCAGCAGCCCCAGCTGCTTCTGAATGTTTCTGCTTTCGAGCTCGCAAAAGGAAAGAGGGCACAGGGAGGAAAGTAAAACATGGTTAAGAAAACAGCAGCAAAAAGCTTTGGCTCTCTGAGCACCAAGAGACTGACCAAAAGTGCAGCACCTCTTCAACAAGTTGCTTCCAACAGCTCTTCAGTGGTGAGGCTGGCACAGGGCAATCCCGAGGGGAGGGAGCAGCAGCCCCGCACCTTCCCTGCCCTCCCAGCCAGCCTCAGGGGAAGCAGGGCAGGCCCATCACTCGCCCTGCAACAGGGACAGAAGTGGGGCAAGTATCACAGGTAAGCAGGCTGCTTCTCCAGAGCAATTCAGGGATGCTGCAGTCAATAAGTCACTCCTAGTCACGGAGCGGGGGGAAAAACCCCCAGTGTAAGTCTTAAGGAGTCAGACGGACTGATTGCACCAGCTTTGTAATGGGTATCTCAGATTAAAGCATCTCACCTGCTGCTTCAGGAGCACTGTACAGCTCTCCAGATGACAGAGTTGGTTATTTTGAATGCACAACACATACGATTGATAAAAGAATAAACCTGAATCATGCTGGATACTTTTGTTGAAAGAGTTAGGAAAAAACATAGTCATCTGACAAAGAAAACCACATTATAAAATTAGAGATGAAGCCTGCAAGGATGGATTTAGCTATCTTAATGAAGTGCCCGTCAGTGATCTGTGTATTGTCCAAAAAAATTTAAACAATATACTTGATTGCTAGAAGAAGGACTAAAGATCAACTGAAATTCACAGAGGAGCTTGTGCATTTTCACACAGAAGACTAGGGCTAAGGTGTTAGTGGTACACACGCCCTGTATGTACGCTGGAATGTATAACATGTTTTCACAATATACGTTATTATACATGTGTTTGTGCATAAAAATCATTTACCAAAATTGATATTGCTAGTTGGGCCTTGACATTCTCACAGATGTTTTGGTTCTAACCTAACCTCCATGCTCCAGGTTCCCCCGCTGCCACTGCCTGGCGATGCAGGTGGTGGGAAGGCTGCCGCCAGCCCCCTCCCCCCAGCCACGGCCTGGCTTGCCACCAGACCTCAGCCATAGAGATGTTATGGCCATTTCTCAGCTCTTCTCTCACCCTTCCTTGGTGACACAAATCTGTGGACCACTTTTGGGTTGCGAACAGGAGATACCGTCACCTGACATAAATCTCACCACAAGTGGTTCTCAGGTACAGCACGTGATGGAGCAAGCTAATGCGGCGTGCTGTGAAACAGTCTCTTGACTAATCTTTGCTAGGACCTAAAAATTGGTAACTTCCTAATGACTCATGGTAAATCAAGAAGTTCTAGGATGTCCTGAAATAGAGTAAAAAAAAAAGTGTAGTAAATAGCAATATCTCTTATGCAGACCAGGAAAGAAGTCTACAAAGGTTTTCTGAACAAGCTGGGAAGTCAGATTTAACTTCTCTCTTAAGTAAGCAGTAAAAGAGGAAACAAATGAATTTTGTTTTTGTGGTGTGCCAGTTGTACTTCTGACCAAATTACTACAGTTATTAGCTGCTTGTTACACGATCACCAAAGAGTTAAGTACCAAAGGCCAGCAGTTTTTCCAGGGTGTTTTGCATTTTTCAATACTTAGACTGAGAGCCATTGAGCACATTACCACATGCAAACATCTCCCACAAACACCCGTTCCTCTCTGTAAATGGCTGGCTTTTGCTCCCGTTGAAAGCCGACCAGATGCCAGAGCCTGGGAGGCTCGGGGACTGCTGAGCACTACTCCGAGAGCTGGGGCGGCAGCCAAGCCACACAGAAAGGGACAAGTCAGGTAACTTGTTACAGCGGCTATTTTTCCACTTAGGCTTTTTCTGACTCCAAATAAGCATAAAATGCAACAGCCAAGCGCATCTGAGTGTATGTGAGGTCAGGCACGGAGAGGAGGGGGGCAGGAGGAGCTGCCCTCAGAAGAGCTGAGTCACCCTGGTGCTGCGCTTAGGGTCAGCGGTGGCGGTGACGCTGTGCGGGATGGTGTAGGGACAGTAGGGAAAGGCTGGGAGCACAAACACCCAGCCCTACCGTGGGCCGAGGACAACAGGCAGGGAGGGGAGGGAGACACCCAACAGCTCCAGGGGAGAAAAGTGCCCCAGGCCACACGTGGTCCCACTCCATCAGTGAAGGTCTGGCCCTGCAGCAGTAGGCATGTGTTTCGAGTTTCCCAGTATATGCTGAACATCTGGTTCGTTATTTTCAATTAAAAATAAGTGAGCCGTACTAGCTCCTTCAAGGACACTGCTGTTCAGACTGCTTTCCTGCATGGCATACTGAACTGCTTTAGAGGGCGAGAGAAACTGCGCTTGGCAACTCAAATGTTTTCAGATTTTGGCAATGTGACAAAACTTCCTGATGAGATGGACGCATGTAATGCCCTTTCCCTTGCTGTTTTCCTCAACTCGGGCATCTGCAAGCGCTTCTCTTTGGATCATCTGGAAGTGACATTTGGAATGTTAGATTTTAAGTAGAGCGCAGCCTCTGCTGATAATAGACACAAGATGGTTGATTCTGAATCTGAAGGGCCAGTTGTCCCCTGTGGAGGAATATTCAACAGATAAATTTTAATAGGTAACAAAAACATGTGGGATTCACCAGCTTGGACAGTAATTTACCCATCATTAACCATCATTACCCCAGCCTTTGCCAATAGAGTTATACTGAGTAACCGAAGAGAATAAATTGCTCTGTTGAAATACCTCATGCAAAACGGTTAACTAAAAGAACACAAAGACAAATATTCCATTTATTTTGTTTGTGGTAATATATCCTGATTTTGCTTGGCTCTGATTTCTGATTATGCATAATTCAAGTGACAAAACGTATAATAATAATAAGCAACTGGCACACACAAAAGAAAGCTGCTCCCATGGGTTTCATGCCTGTCTCTGCTCCTTTGAAACTGTGAACAGGCTCTGAGTGTCGACTGTTAAAAAGAAACAGGCAAACAGAGACCAGTCCTCATCCAGAGTGCCATCAGCACCGCACCACCATGCCTTGATCCCTGTTCAGAGGGAAACAAATAACTTTCCCAGCAAACTATCAGGCCAGCCCCAGCTGCACGGGGCAGAGCCAGGCAGCGAGGCAGGGGGACAGGGCTGCAGCCCAGGGCTGGGGTCTCGCTGACCATCACCATGCTCCTGGTGCCCCTGCGGCACTTGCCCTTGTCTTCCTCAGCAAAACGACATGCAATCGCTTCAGATCAGCAGAGGTCCATGGTAATCAGTGGAGCTGTGCTAGTCTACAGCTGCTGAGGAGATGGAAAGTCGCAATTTTAAAAGCTTAAAACAAAATGAAACCAGAAGACCGTAGCCCTGCACTTGACATGTCACTGGTACACAAGCCTGACCCTGTTGATTGCTGCAGAACTGCTTATCTTTCCAGACAGGTGTTCTGCTGTATTCCACCAAAACTGCTTTTTCATTCGCCATTATCTCGATCTTCCCCAGGACAATCCTGTTCCATTATACAGGCAGGACCCACCAGGACACAGGAATATGGAAACCATCAGCTAAAGTCTTAATCATTGCAGTGATTTTGAAAGATGCCTTGAATGCACAAGCACGGCCATCTGCCACATATATGTCTACGGATTGAAGACTCTCTGTATGCTGCCAAAGAGCTGCAGACCTGTGAGGGATTCCTGTGGCAAAGCCTTTGCAAGTCGGAGAATATTCCCATTCATTTACCTCTCTCCATAAATTGGCCAAAGCCACCTCCTGCAGCTCAGGCCCCAGCAAAGCTCCTGGGCAGGGGTTTATTTCTTCCTACACGCTCATAATACTCAGTGCACTTTCCATTAACAAGGTTGAAAACCCCAGTTAAAGCAAGGATGAACACCCACTGGCAACACGTGTGTGACTTGGTACACAGCCCTGTCTTAACCCCATTGCAACGTGCCTCCCTTCCAGCCCCAGCAGGAATGTGCCGAGTTCGCTCAGAACTGGACCCTCCGTGAGGCCTTGGCTTCTGCTGGTGGTGTTAAGGATGCAGAAGTGTTTCTGCATCATAACACAGTCTTACCTGTCTCTTCTTTGTCTCAGTAGTGCATACAGTAATGCCTCAAAATACATGTTTTGGCATGAAAACAAGAAGAGATATAGAAATACCTACATGGTATTTAATAAAAGATTTAAAAGTGGGAGAAAATGCACTTAAAATACAATCAAACTGCTAGCTGTCTACACCTGTAATTCCCTCCCTGCATTTAAGACAGCATTTAACCTGGAATAGAATTACTGTCATTTTGTTTTCAATGGTTTTGTGGAAAATCAAAGATATAGGCTCGACAGCCAGTACAACACAACTGTGCAGGGTACTCCCTCACCCTCACAAAACCAGGGGGGGTCCCTAAAGCTATGAAATAAACAAATACAAACCCTAGGTTCAGGCACAAGAAGGTATTTTGGAAGTTCAGACCAAGGTCCCAAGACAGTGAAAGTAGAAGCTTCTGCTGAAAAATGCAGCTTGCGTCAGAGAACAGGTGACAGCAGGGTGTTGGTAAGCAACTGAGCTTCATTACAAGGCCTCATTGCCTCATGTGGGTCACGGTTACAAAGCACAGCAATCCCATGAGCTGGCAGGACATTAATCTCTGCAGCTGTAATTGGGTTTCCTCACTCGGGTGCTGACTATCATACATTTAGCACTCGGGACTCCAAAGAGCACACAAACCATCGCTCCGGCAAAGCAAGCAGCTCCTGCTCTTCAGGGTCATAGGGATGCTACATCCAGGAGCCCAGCTGCGCTTGTAAACAACTTTGCAGTATTCGTGTATGCTTCTCTTTTAGGCTGTTGTGAGCAAAACTCAGCTAAACACTTCCCCCTTGATCAGAAAGACGACTGCAGCGGTGCATCACCCTGCAGCCCTGCGTTAGAAATCGATGCGGCGAGAAGGAGGGTGACAAACTCACTGCAGAACAAACAGCTGGGGAAAGGGAGGAGGAGATGAAGACAGACAAGGAAGAAGCCTCTTAACATTTTAAATCATGGTTCTGCTTTACAAGAGGACTTAACACAGCAGTGTGGGTTTTTCACATTGCCTCCTGTGGTACCGGGGTGAAATTTCTCACCCTGCAAGCATACGGAAGCTCTAGCAGCAATGAAGAACTAAACAGAAGCTTTCCAGGCTTACATACCATTACTGCTGGTGAAAAAGGTATCGGATGAACTTGGATAGCAATTAAAAGTCTTCCTTTCCAACGGCCCTTGGCCACACTTGGGACACCCCAGCAACAGTGCTTACTGTATATCTGCAGTACAAATGAGCGCTTATTAAACTTGCTCATCTACCTGATTTCAGCAGCCCAGGCTGAAGGAAATCCCCTACCTGGCTATCTGAGGATGTGTACGGTTGGTAAAACAAGCACCCAGAACGGTGTTTGAAGGGAGGTGCATTTTAAAGCTATTTTCTTGACTGCTAGTCCTGCTACCTTTTAAAGAAAATCAGGTGCTTCTTACCCTTCAAATGAATCTGAGAGCTGGATGAGCATAGGTGCCAGGGCACAACAGACATTTGTTTTTAAATACATCACATGTTTGGAGGAGGAGGCATGCCTGGCAGACAGCAGGAGAACCACCACACTGAGGGAAAGAGAACAACGTTCAAATTAGGTGAGAGGAGAGGGAGAGGAAAAAAACTCTTGGTTTTCTGCAGTTTGAGGGTGCTTGGCCCAGGAACTATAAGCCTGAGGACAAGAAAACAATACTTATTTCAAAAAAATGCTTATTTCAAAGTATTTGTTATCACAGTTCACCCAACATATTTACATTAAACTGCTTTGCTTTTTCTTGGAGACTTGGTATTTAATGTGTTTGTTAGAGACTAAAGAACGTCCTTTGAGAAACAGATTTGCTGGTGTTTCTGGATGAGCATGCTCAGACTATAGTTTTAACAGGGTGGGTTTTCATGTGTTTTGGGTTTTTTTCTTTAAAAAGAAAATAAAACAAGAGTTACATTTACATTGCTGAAACTGTATTTCCATGAGCCCCTTCCCACTCGCCCTACCATTAAGAAAAAGAGCAAGAGTCACAAGTTAGAGTTTGGCTTTTTAGTGACCGAGGTTGGAAACATTTGGAAGGATTCCACCTTCAAAACGCTGGTGATGCCTAAATTCCATTCAACATAAGCTGCAGGTTTTGATTTTCAGAAGAGTGCCAGCACTCATCCCTCAACAGGGCTTTGCTAGTGGTAGCATCATTAGTCCTTTTTATAAGGAGTGCACCAAGAAACAAGTTTTTATAGAATCATCCAACCTTAAAAGCAAAAAAGAGGGACATCTGGCACAGAAAGCCATGTCATGAGCTGCCCCACACACTGCTCCCACAGGTCTCCAAGTGAGGTGGAAGAGCAACACCAGGGCAGGCAAAGAGCCCAGCAGCAGAGGCTGCTTCACCTACTGTAGCCAGGAAAACTTTTCTATCTAAAACTTTAATTTCTAATTTGTTAGGACCTCTGCTAAATGACAGCTAGATATATGCACACCTCAGCTCCTAATGCATTTTTACAAGTGTAATTTCCTCATTTTTCACTTGACCTACTTCCAGTCAGGCTTGGTATTAAAGAAATCTTTCAAAAGGCACTAAAAGCTCTGCACACTGTATGCTAAACGCTTATTTGTGTGTGCCCCCTGAAAAGCAAAAATTAGAAAGGGAAACTTAATAGCATTTGACTTCAGTCTAATTCCTGAGGAGGTCAGGGGGGAGCTCTGCTGTTGGCCTCGGCCGTTGCTGCCATGCAAGCAGCACAGTGCAGCCGGCAGCTGCTTCCCCATCACTCCCAGGTGCTGTGGGTAGCTGCAGCCACCAACTGCCTAGCACTTTCTGCCTCCAAACCTTTCCTTTTGAGGTGCTTGCAAAGCTGAGCAACTGAAACCAGTCACATCAAGATTTTTTTTTCCCCAAGCCAGGTGTTTCCCTGAGGCTGAGCTTTTCATGAAGGTTTTAGTGGGAATGTTTGTACCAGGAATGGGAAGGAAAAGGAAAATTCCTCATTTTGGCTCACTTATTACAGTGGTTTATCGGGATGCTGAGCAGCATTTTGACATCCTGGAGGGGTGGTCTCAGCAGCCTTCAGTGTTTCTGCAAGAAGCCGCTTCAAGCAGAGCACGTCCTACACCTCTGCAGAAAGGAGCCCGGTCACACTGCTGCAGCTGGCTCCCGACTGCAGGACGGGGTGTGAAACCGGGAGAGACAGGGAGCTAGGAGGAGAAATCTGGGATGCAGAGATAAGAAGGAAAGCAGCACAGCACAGGGATATCAGCTGGGACGAGCAGGGTTGGACGGAGCCATCATCACTGCGTATCTCCCCAAAGACAGAGCCAGTTCCTGAAGCTGGTTGTCTCACCGCTGCCTGTGACATCTGAGGGAGAAGCACGCATCCCATCGCTCCCGGCCGCTGCCCACGGGAGAAACACTGGGAGCCTTCTGCTACTGCTTGCTCCAGGACTAGCTGAAGGATGGTGGGAAGAAGCAAAATATGCAGAGCATACAAACTGCATTTCAGGCTGTGGGGCTGGGGTAGCACATGAGCAACACCACGGGAAGGTTAGTGGGAACTGGGGAGCCTCTGCGGTGCCAGGAGCTGGAGGACAGCCTGCTGGACCCCTCCCGTGGAAACTCGGCTCAGCCTCCTCCGAGCCACAGGCTCTCCCTGGCTTCTGCCTGGCACTGGCAGCTGAATCACATCAGCTTGGAGCTGGAGAGCGAGGCACAGAGCACGTGCTCACCCCCCCGTTGGATTTTCCATCTGCACTGCCATGAGATCTGCCGGTGCTTGGCATCACCAGCTCCCGTTAGCAGCAGCATGCTGCCAGCAGCAACAAACTGGGATCTTTTGAGCAGGGAGGGCAGCTTTGTTCGACTTTCGCTTGAAGGACGTTAACAATCTCCAGGCAAGCAGCCCAGCAGCCAGCAAAGGGAGCAACCCATCCCTTCATCAGAGCCGTGCTACCCTGCAAGCACAGCAAGGTCCCGCTGCCTGTGTAAGGCTTCACCGCACAGGTGATGGCAGCTCATTTGGGTATCCTCCTGCACTTTGTCCATGTCCCTCAACTCTCTGGCATTTACTTGAAGCACAAGAAATGAGCTGAAAACCCCAGTGACATCTGAGGTCACAGCCTGCGCAAGGTCCTAGGGTTGCCTCTAACGCCCGAGTGTGCTTACATGGCTTCAGTGCTTTTATGCTGACTATGGAAATAATTTGACTAACAGACTTAAGGAGCTTTACGCAGACAGACTTACTGTGAGCAAAACCTGCTGCCTGCCTGCAAGAGCAGCTCCACGCACGTGGTTTAACTCTGGGGATACCCCAGCATAAATCTGGAAATCACTGGCCCTAAAGCGCCAGGGCAAGGAGGTTCATGCCAGCAGCACGTCCCCGTCAGCTAGCTGTTTCCCAGGGCCCCACTCTGCAGCCATCGTTGGCTGCTGCTGCTCAGAACTTGCGAAGACTAGGGGTCTCTCCTGCATCTAAATGCTGGCAGTCAAATTGTTCCTTTTGAGCTTCAGCGTTACAGGATCAGCCCCATGAGCCAGCAGCCGTCAGCTCAGCAGAGCTGGAAGGGGGCTGTGGTGCCAGGGTGTGTGCCACAGGGCAGAGCGGGGGGGGTGGCATGGCACAACCAGCCCGCATGAGCACCCGCTGCAGCAAGGAGATGGATGTAGCTCTGGCCAGCAAGCCCCGGGGACCCGAGGCACACCAGCAGACCGGTACTGCAATACAGCAAAGGGCTGGTGGTCAGCTGGCAAGGGCACAGAGGTGTCCCCTCCCTCCTGAGTTCTCACCGACCCCCAGCCTACACCGACAGCTGTGACTGACATAGGAAGCACCGCAGGGCCAGCCATTCCCACCGCACACCATCAGCTGCTGGGCGTGTGCAGGAGCACCTTCGCAGGGAGCTGCTCCCCGTCCCTCAGGGCATGGCTCCCACCATGTACCCACAACGGCGACCACCAGCAGAGCCAGCACACCCCTCCCTGGCCACCATGGCCACCCTGCTTCTGTCCCAGCCCCACTGCAGCCACTGGGCTCGCCCCCTCCCGTGGGGCTGTTTTCTGCTCAGACCCAGCTCCTGGCTGCTCATGCTCCAGCCATGGTGAGTCGCAAGTCATAGAAAATAAAGCCCATCTGCAGTAAGCAAGGATATTGTGCAACAGTCTGTGTATGGTTCTGAACAAAGAATATGTTGTCAGGTTTTTATTTATGGGGTATTAACATGGGAAAGCAGCTTAACGCTGACATAACTACCCCAAAAACATTTTGTTTAGTTCTCCCATCAAACTTAATAAAATAATATTTGTATCAAAGTTAATTTATTACAAAGCCCACGGCACAGCCATAATTCTCAAAGGACATAACCTGCCAAACTCTTTCCAGAGAAGTTTCTATGTTGGCAACAAGCTACATCCCTAGCACAAGCCAGTGAGCTGTGAACGACAAGCTGCAAGGGTAGTCACCCCCCAGCTGCCTGCAAAATGCCAACTGGTCCCATGGTCAATTAACAGCATGTGGGACAGAGATACCCGATGGAATCTCAGGCACAGCGTGCACAATGGCAAAAGATTCCATAATTCCCCAGCACAAAGTAGTGAAGCTCTGCTTTGATAGCCTGGGGCACGCAAGGCATCCATATATTAATGAGAGGGGAAATACCAGAGGCGCGTTTACCTACAGGGTCTTCTCAGGCAGGGAGGAGGCTCTGAAGATGGCAGCTAGACCTGGAGAAAAGCAACTTTTCTCTAAAGCCAGAGAGGCCAAAGAAGGCAGAGCAGCTATTTCTGGTTCAAGTGGCTCGACAGGCTCCACAACATCACGTCCAGGGCTGGGGGCTGCAGCACAGTGCTGGCAAACTGCACACCCAGAGGGGCAACAGATACAGATTCTTCCTGAAACTGCACAGAGAAAGCAGCGGAGTGGTGGGCTTTGCTGAGCAGGAGGCTGCAGGGGAACCTGCCCTCTGCTGCCCAGCAGTGCTGGTGGAAGGGTTTAAAAATCTTTAAACCCCCATAAAAAGTCTTAAAAAAAATAAGTCACAATATTCAGACTCACCTTTACCAAAAAGAGGTCTAAAGGGATTTTTGCAGCTCACCATAAGTAAGGGTAATGGATGCACTCTAGCTTTATAGGCATGTATCAGCACTATATTTCCAATAAATATTGTCTCAAGTTCTTCTGGAAACCATGGGAGGTTTACAATAACACTGTGACCTTGCTTATTCTAGGATGGTTCCTCCCAACTTTCCCTCAGAGAGATGAGAGAGAAATTACCCTCGCTGAAAGATCATTACTGTGAGTTCACATAATCCCACTTTTAATCAAATGATAATTTAAGTGTAAATTCCAGTTCATGCTTTTAGGAAAACATTGGTATAGTATACACTGCTATTAAAACCTCATCCTCAGAAAAGATCATAGCCACAGTTGCTGTTTAAAAAGCAGGAAAAAAAACCCACTACAATTCAGAATTTAAGCAGATAATTCGCCTATCTCTCTTTCTTCAAGAAGTTTAGGTTTATATAATATTAGAATCTCATATAGTAGTTACAGAGACCCAAAAGGGAAAGTATGGCAGATAAAGCACACAGAGGTATTTAAGCTTGAATGTTTTCCTTCGAGAAGATAAACCTAAATCATGAATATTCTGCTAATAGTCTTCCTTGAATAATGAGTTTACAAGCAGTTGCTTTGAAAACATCACTCCTGTGAAGTCTGAGGAACCTAACTGATTTGCTCCTCACTGGCAAAGATGTGAAAGTTGGAATATTGACAGGAACATCAAGAGAGTTGAAATGCATTAGCATAAAGTTCACATCAAATGCAAGGAGAAAAGTGAAATAAATCCACTCAGAAGTTTCAGCGCTCTCAGTAAAAGCCAAGACATTCAAGCCGCTGCTCGCACCAGGACGTGCTATTAGCTGCAGAGATGATAAGCCACTTCATTAGCTGGTGCATCATAGCAGACATGATGATCCAGCCCATTATTCTTGCTAAATTATTCATGCATGATGAAGGGGGTCAGGAGTGAAATCAGAAATCATTCCAGTTCATCATGTGCCAGATCACTGGAAAATCTTCAATAGGTACCGTGGGCAGGCAGCACACAGGCTGTACAGTCAGGCATTATCCATACAGGGATATTTCCATTTCTCTTGTGATTACCCTGCTGGTTAATAGTAGGAAAGGATCAGAATGATGCATCAATGTCTTCTACAGTGAGCTGGAGAATTAAAAAGGCCTCAGTAACTAGTCCGTATGATTACAAAGATCCAGGATGACCTGGCTTACAGTAATCAGAAATGAGCAAATGCTTGGGGGCCCAGCAAAGCGTGATTGCTCCCTCAGAGCAGCAGGATTGCCACCTGCACCCACCCATCTGTGAGTGGGGGGTGGGCTGAATTGTCCTGTCATTTAGCATCTTCACGTCAATGTGTGTGAAATGAAGCCACACAGTAACGCTGGGCTGGCTCCTCCTCTGCACGGCCCAAGTAGAGTGCAGGGAAAGCTTCAAAGGTGGGTGCTGGAGGGAAAAAGGCCAAACAACCCATCTATTTTATATATATATGTGTGGTGTTGCTCTTACAGATAAAAAAACAGAGACATCCAAACACTTGAAACAGCCAAACAGACAGGCCCTCGCTTCCCAGCCATCCCTTGCTTCACACTGAGCGATACAGGGATTTTCACACTGGATCTTCCAGTTCCTCTGAAGAGAAACCCAAAATGGATTTCAAGGCACTTGCTTCTTTTAATTCATAAGCAAGCCCACCCCACAATGGGATTTCCTCCCCTTGGAGATGGCCTCTCAGGTGGCTGGGTGTTTAGCCTTGAAAGGACCAAGCCCCAGAGCAGCTGTTCCCACAGGTCTGGGATGCAGTGGTGGCTCCCAGCAGACCCCCAGCAGAAGCAGGCACCCCTGGGTGCCCCGAGCAGGCTGGGTGACAGGCCAGCCCCCAGCACACAGGGAGCGATGCTGTCTCCTCCGTTTCCTGCAAGTGCCAAGAAGCCACAAGCGTAGCTCCTGGCCTTGTGGGAGAAAAGCCATGCTACCCCCCAGCGCCACGCATGTGCCGCCCCGGCCACCTGCAGCTGTGCTAAAGAGAACCAGGACTAGCAGGAGAGTGAGATTAATAGGTTTTTTTCCCTCCGTTTTCCAGCGACAGCCCAAGCAGACCATCTTGACAGCAGTGATGCTTGGGTAAAGCGCAAAACACAGCTGATAGATGCCAGTGCAGACCGACTGGCAGCTAGCGGAAAGTCAGTTTGTCACACTTGCCAGCATGTCTCCCAGCTCGACGCGGTGCTGGCAAAGCTGGTTTGCAAGCCTGCTCGGGTGGCAGAAGCACTGCGACTGAACCAACGTGCTGGCGGCAGTGGAGCCCTCAGCACCAGTAAAGCACCACCACGTGCTGGGTGGCTGTGGGAGCGTGGGCTGACCATCGTCCCGGTGGCACGGGCTGACCCTCGTCCCGGCCGGCAGCACCGCCGGCCTCCTGCAATGCCTGGCGCCCAAGCACGGGCTTGCTCAGCTCCTGGGAAACCCGCCAGCAGCCCCGGCAGTTCTGCTCACCCCTTGGGCATCTAAGTGCTCTTTATCAGCGCTGGGGAGATACCACAGGATGAGAGCAGAATAACAAAAGCTCTGAGATTGATTTATGGAGGAAAAAAACCATAAACTTAGTATTAGTTTCCAATGGCATCTGAGTTTCAGAGGCCAGCCAAGACTTTTTTTTTTAAAAAAATCCACTTCACTGAAATACTCTTTTCTACAGGGACTTTTTGTCTGTTGTGCTTAGGCGGTGTTATAACAATAAACAGGCATCTTTGCCTTAAGGGACTGCAGATACTGCCAAAGCAGGCAACATTTTAAACCTACAATAACCTTTAACTAATTGCAGAAGTCAAGCCAGACGGCCCAAACAGTCACAGAGCCGGGGCCTGGGCAGGCTGGGAGTGCACTTCAAGGAAGAGTGACGCAGCACGGGCTTTTACCCAGGCGCTGCTGCCAACTGGCTTACGGAGGAACTTTACATCACCATAAAGCCCCGAAACTGCCTTCGAAAAACTAACCGGCTCCTTTAACACCCACACAGTTAATGGTTCCTGAACTGAAGCCAGTGTGCGATTTCCCAGCCTCGCTGGCAAATGGTGGGGACCAACAGGAACGTGGAGATGCAGCCCCTGACATGGAGATACAGGCTTCTGCTCCGAGCCACAGGGGATGCTTGGGGGGAACCTGCCTCAGACGAAGGGAATGCTGACTGCATCCTTGCTTGGAAGTGTTAAAACCTATGCCAGAAAGCAAGAAGGCAAATGACCCTTTCTAATCAATTCTCCCCCTCCTCAGGCAACTGAGGCTAGCAGAGAATTGGGATGTGTTTGGGAAAGTGCTGAGCTCTGCTCATTAGTTGCTTATTGCTTTTCACTGATGAAGATCAATGACAGCTCATGGAGCATCAGCCCCGTTACAGGGTTACTGGGCTAACGGCTCCAGTACAGCTGCTGGAATATTTAAGTGGGCCTGAAAGCACGTTCCTACCCCAGGGATCAGGAGCCTGTAAGCAGGGTGATCCAAACAGGGGCACTAATGCGGATGCTTTTGGCAGAGCCCAGCAGCTGGCAGCGGTCACCATCCAAGGCCACGTGGCTGGGAGGAGACCTGGGCTCCCTTCAGGGGCCACACAGCAGCACCCAGGTGAAAGTATGGCACAAAGTCCGACCCGTGCCAAGCCTTCCCAAAGCCTTCAGGGGGCTGTGAACCGAGGCCCTTTTGCCTGGCCCTTGTCCTAGACTGGCTCAGGCAGTTTATTTTAAAAGAAGTCAATTTTTAGACTTCTGTTTATGAGCCAAGAGGATTTAATTTGAAATCCTACATTGTTTTTTAAGAAATAATTAAATTAAGAGCACCCTGCCCCCAGCCTGGTCCATAAAGCTTTCCCTGGAGATGCTCAATTGAGAGGATCTGGAACTCATCACAGTGCCATCTGCCTCTCTCCGAGAGGTGATCAATCATCCTGAAAGTTTAAACACCCACAGTGCCTTAATCTGTTATAGTGTTCCAATCAACCTATTTTAAACAGTGAAAGGGAGGACACGCTGTCCCCTCACAGCACAGCGGTCAGGCCCCAGCTTCCATGCCTGCCAAGCTATAAAACACCAGCATTTCCCGATTTTTACAGTCAGTGCTAAGAGAGAGATCCTTCTTCTTAGGAAGACCCATGGACAGAAATGGAGAGCTACGTGTGATGCCAGCTCATACACCTCCCTATAACAGGGGTGAGGGAGCAGCGTGCACCCCAATGCGTGGGCATGAGGAAGGATGAGCACTCCCTGCACCTGCTTCCCTTCTGCCCACACACAGAAACTTTGCCGGGAAGTAGAGAGGAGCAAAACTAATGCTTCATCCTACCACAGTTAACATCAGGGGGGGCACGAAGGGCTCCACCTCCATAGGATACAGGTAAATTCAGAAGTCATTGGAAACTAAACAGATACCGATAGCTCCATTCCCCTCTGCCAAGAGGAGGTGAGAGTCCAGGCCAGACCTACAGGACAGCTTTATCCGTCCCAGAGGAACACCGGTCAATCAACATATGAAGAACATGGAGATACTTTTCGCTTGTGCTGTCTGCAGGCTTTGGTACTGCTCAGTGTGGACCAAAACAACTGCATGGCATCATTGCGTGAGAACCAGTGGCCCCTGATGCTACTGAGGTCGGCTCTCCTCTGCCCTGCGGTGGCTCGAGGCACAGGCTGGGTGCTGGTGAGGCAGGTGGCAGGGGCCACAGCTCTGGTCCCCTTGGGTTCCCCACTGCCCAGTACAGCCTGATGTGTCCAAGAGGCAACAGCTGGCCTTTCGGGGATGGGGTTGTACAGAGAGACCAAGGGATCTGAAAGAGCTTGCCAGAAGAGCAACAACCAGCCTTTCAAATCCTGCTAGCGTCATTGTCAACAGCAGCACATTGCTTTTATGGTCTGGGTTTAGGACACACCAGTGTGGTGCAAGCCATCGGTGCCAGTACTGCTATATGAAATACTGGGTGGCAAAGTTATACAAAACATTTACTATCATTTCTGTTCCTAGCAGATGAGTAGGCAGTCTATTAAGAGAGTTGAATTGAATGCAGGATTTCTTACAACAACCTGGGATGAGACATGTTGTCATCATTGGCTTAGAACAAGGCCTGCTCAAAAAAAATCAGTTTGTCCAGATTGGCAACAAATTGTTTGTTTTCTTAGACAAGAACACTGGGTAGTCCACAAGTTCATGATTCATTCTCCACCACAAAGATCTCCACCCCAAGTTTCTCTAACAGATGGCTATTCATTGACCTGCTAAACCTTTTCTTAGCTTACCTGGAGACACCACCCAGCTTCATTGTGCTGATCTTCATCTACAGGGAGAAACACACCGGGTGGGCAATGCTTCTGCTCGTCACTTCACAGTTCGATCTCCTGGATGTGGCTCTTCTGAGTTGGAAATGAGCTGTAGGCATGACAGTTGCAATTCTGGACAACACATGGTAGTTCAAAAAACCCTTGTACATCCCACCCCCAAGATTGTCTCTGTTGGAGCTTAATAGAAAAGAAAGTAATTTAAGGTGCTCTTTGGTGTCCATATGCAATATCAAAAAGTTTAAGGACTCCTAGATGGGTGAAGAATAATTCAGGTACGCTTACAGATCCAGACCTTGCAAAGGCTATAGGCAAACCTTCTGCTGACCCTGCTGACCTTTGTTACAATAAGGAGTAAAAGATGAGGAGAATGTGGGGGCAGGAGAGGGAGTATAATAAAGTGGAAATATTTGAGGATTTTGCAGATGAGTATGTAAATTAGGGGAGTTAAAGAAATTTGGGCATTGAAGTTTTGTGCTATAATATCCTGGGTTTTTGCTGAGCATGTCCATGAGGAACCTACACCTTGGACAACTGTCAAAGGGACCCCAAGCCATATTTCAAAGATGTGACAGTAGGCACCGTGGGATAAGTGAAAACAGAGTAAATCTGACAGGTGCCCTACATTTCTGGATTAAAAGAGAAATTTCCTTGACAAGCTCTGAGCCCAAGCCAATCACACTGTGCTGCTGTATGCTGACTATGAGGCAACTGAGGCATGAAATGCAATGTCCTTTCCAGTCTCCACTCAGCTGAGGATGTCTCAGTCCTGGACATTAGGCAGATCAGACCATCACAGAGATGAATCCAAATCTGTGTACAGGTCCTCCTTCAGAGCCACTTCCACCACCCAGAGCATTGCTGGCTGGAAAAGGCTTTTTGGAAACACCTGCATGATAACTCACTGTCCCTGGGAGCCAAAGGCAGCGACCGCCTGTGTGCCACCCGCCAGCCAGCTCTGCTTTTCTTGGTTAGAAGTGAGAAGGAAAGACCATGAGACCTGCTGCGTCTCTGGACTTCACTCACAGGCTCGTCTTGGAGATGGCTTTTGTGACAAAAAGGGCTTTCTTGAGGTAGCAAAGCCACATCAGGATCAGCCAAGACTGGTAATTAAAAGCCACGGCAAATCTTCCCTAAATGAAAAATCTAGTTACAGCACTGCCTTGGGAAAGAGCAAAAGGGCCAAAATTTAAGTCAGCACATAAAATCATTGGCTAAGGCCTGAAACACAGCTGCCTCTGTGATGCCCACAGTGACCTCTCTGGAGAAGGGAGGGAGAGAAGTGTATTCAAGACATAACACAAGTAGTGAGAGCTCAGCTTCTTTATCATCTTTGTCCCCATCCCCAGGTTTCATGCCAGTGCCACTCAGTGCTGGGTTTTTACTGATGTCTCCATCTGACGCACTTGCAAAGCCCGGAAGAGAACAGCGCTCAAAACACAGCGAGAGCTGCTTGAGAACCACTTTCCAATATTTATACAAACAACCTTGGAGCTTTGAAAACATCTCAAAGCCCCTGTGTCCCACAGAGGCCCTCCATCACACCCGTGAGCTTTGGGTTTGGCCCAGAGCACCGGAAAAGCCTGAACTTGTGAAACAGAGGTTAGTCAGATTTGACTAAACATCTGGTCATCGTCAGCGTGGAGAGCAGCGCTCCGAGATGGGCGTTTATGATGTTGGCCCTGAACAACTGCTGTTTCTTACAAAATGGAGAATTTAAAAGTTTGCTGTACACAAGGCTGCTTATTGGCTCCTGTTATTGTTTCCATCGGTTTGCTTCTCCAACAGCCGGCTTGCCGAAGAAGCACTAATTGCATCTAGCAGACACCTCCCCAGCCATCGCTGCGTGCTGCACCCTGTCAGCAGCCGTGGCACCGTGGTCTGCCCCGCAGAGACAGCTCTGCCATGGGCTAGGAACCATCCTGCTGCACATCCTCGCTGCTCCTGGGTCCGCCCGCGCTGTCTGCAGCACACTCGGATCAGCTCCACTGGATTACAAAAAAACCCCAACAGTTCCAATTGCAATGGTAAGGCTTACAGAGTTTGCAATTATAAAGCAAATGTAGGCCAGCAGTTGTGGATTTGACTCTGCTTGGCAGCAGGGACTCCCTAGCACCTTCTGAAACCCAGCTGCTCTTGTCAGAGGTGCTTTCTTTGAGGCAGCTGAGTTGGAAAAACGTTGGCCAGAAATGTGTGAATTAGTCAGTAACTCTGTGAGTAACAGGAAGGGAGGTATAATGACCCAGATGACTGCTGCCTCATTGCACGGGCTGTGGAGCTCCGCAGAAAATGTTAAGAGCACTATTCATCCTGCCACTCACCGGCCAGATACACTTTCACTGCAAGGCACTGAGGGATGGTGTCCATCTCTGCACCCTGTCCATAGAGTGCCCACACTGGGGACCCCTCACATGCTGCAACGGGGCAAATGAGGAATGGGAGCTGCACTAAGGCTATGTCAGCGCATATTCCCAAAGCACGTAAGATCTCCAGGTCTCCTTTGCAGAGACAGAGAGGGTTATTTAATGAAACTGCATGGGGTGACATCCCCCAAAACCCAGCTGTTCTGGATAAGACGGCTACCCGTCAGTGGCCAGCCCGTACGTGCAGCACAGTGCGCTGTCGCAGGCTCCAGGCGAGATCAGCCCTTGTCAACATTGCTCCAGAGCAGAAAGCCCCACGCAATGCTGGCCGGGCTGGGGCTGCTCATCCATGAAGAGCTCTGTCGATACAGCCCGGGCCCTCCACCAGAACTCTCTTGGGTAACTGCAAGCCCCACTGCCCCATGCAGACCACAGCCATACCCAGACCTTGCAGGGGGGATGCACAGGCTCAGCCGTGTCTCTGATGAGCCCTGCTGTGGCCATCAGGGTCCTTCACATGCTTTGCACTGAGCTTGGAGAGATTTAGAGCAGAAATACTTGAGCATGCACTTTCCCGAGCGAAGGTCGCAGTTCCAGATTGTTTCCCTGTGTTCAAACAATCAGGTTAATAAATCAAAATAAACTCTCAGAAGATTCATGTTCAAAAAGGATTAAAAACTTCAGGGATCATGCCAGAAATAGTAGGCCCAGATAGAGGGTTTGACCCCTTTTTTGCCAAACACACAGAAAACATCTGCGCAGTCAAACAAAACTATGTAGCAAATTGGATCAAGATGATTCTGACCATGTTTGTGGGTTCCTGAGATCCTTTGTTCAGATGGAAAATAAGCAAATTAATATGCAAGTCTTATAAAGTTGGGATATGCATCGATTTATAGGGGGGCTTTTATGCCTCTAGATAAACACTTCGCAGATCACTTTGTTTAAAAGGGCACAAGTCAAAGAATAGGAGCGTTTCCACAGCACAGGGCAAAGTTCACCATTGTCTGTAGGTTAGATTCAATGAACAAATACCATCAAAATGAAGTCATGCTGACAAGTTAGTATTTTATTCAACAACATTCTAATAATAATTCAATAGGGATGATAAAATAGCAAGTTTATGCCTGTTCAGCACTAGACAATAAAATTTCAATATTTACCCGTCGCATAGCGGTATCACCAGCGAGTCAGAACAGTGTTAAATGAGGAACTTTACAAACATATAGCAGAAGACCCACTTCTTGCCAAGAGAAGTCACACGGACAAGAGTACATTGGAGCCTGGCTGATTTAGGCAATAGTCACCTATGGCAAATCCCAATTAAATTAGGCATCTCCACCAAACGTTCTCTTGCCATTGCTTTTACCCACCTAGATCCCTGTTATTCCAGCTGGATACTTCCAACTCTCATGTCAAACCAAGACCTGCATATCCCATAACTTTGACTTGGAGGTCATGACCAGCACACCCTGTGAACATGGGCTAAGAGTAATGGCATTTGTTTACCTTATACAAACAAACACTTGACCTTCTATGTAACCCAGAGGAGCGTTTAAAAGGCACAACCATACCTCATTTAACATTTCCATCACTGGCTGCCAGCTGTTTGCCTTCATGGATGGCCAGGTCCAACTTCACTGCTTGAGCGTGATCCCCGCAGAGCATGTCGCTGCCGGCAGCTCTCCCAGGGAGCTCCTCCACCCGGCGAGGAGGAACTGCTGGCTGCTGCTGACAGCAGAGGCTTTTGAAAGATGATGGGCTAAATGCAATTGTTGTTGCTGAGGTTGTGCCACTGAGATCTTATCGCTCTGGGAAACACACATGGAAGAGATTTAAATAAGTACGGACACAGAAAGCAGAGCAGAACATTAGGTCTAAAATGATACCCGTTAGAAAGAGTCCAGCAATACCTTGTCTCTCGATAAATACTGAGCCTGCAGCAATATCCTTTGCATGTAAGTCTTATAAAGGAGGTCTGGCCTGTCTGCCAGTAGACTAGCAAAGAATACAGGCATGACAGAAGGTGTGGTTTTAGGCTATCACTGAAAACTCCTCATTTGAGTGATTATTTATGCAGCCAGTGATTTCCTGGGAACAGCAGTACTCGGGACGCACCTTTCTTTTGGTACTGTGATGACACAGGCTAAGCCACTTTGAAATTGTATGAGGTACTGCCATGTTTTAACTGGAACACTGTCATAACTTTTTATTTCTTGGCTTCTGTTACTCAGTCAGGAGCATTTCTTACAGCACTGGCCACCTTCCAGGCATAACATCTACCAAAGGCACTGAGTATGTCCTAGTTTTTCTCAGAATACAGCCCAGAGCAAAGTTACTACAATACAGCAAGTGCAGAAGAGAACCAGCAGCAAGGAGGTCAAACAGTAATTAAAACCAAACTGAAAAAAGAGCAAACCAAAACTGCCTAATCTATGACCCCAGGAGAAAATTATCAGTAACAACAAAGTCAGTTAGAGTAATGCTTTGCAGAACCAGCAGTGCAACACAACTCTGCAGGGCAACACGTGAGTGGGGGCAGCCCCAGTATTCCCAGTTGGATCAGCTTCTGTTTTCTGCTACCAGAAGGTAGGAGCCGGGGGATGAGCACGCCCTGCCTGCATGCCGAGGGGAGCACCCATGGGTGGACGTGTGGCTTCCTTAGCACCAGAGCACCTGAAGCACGCGGCCAGCCCGCTGCAGTTGTATAACTTCTAAAAGGCAACATCAACAATACGTTAGCTGACTAACCTAAATATGCAAGAGATGAGCACAGCAAAGATACCTCAGGATCTGCCTCCCTAGTATCCAAAATCACTGTACAGTACTCAACTGTAACAAGCACTTCTTGCCTAGGGGAAGGGCGGGGGGAAAAAAGATAAATAACTAAGTGCTGCCAGAACAATTTCCAAGCATAATCAATGCTCCTGTCAGAGTAGGACCATTCACTCCCCGGGATCTTCCAGCAGCCTGTAGTAATAAGCACCTCCAAAAGGCAGGAAAAAGGCAGAAATAGCTCCACTAACACATGTGAAGAGCCAAGGAGCATAGAGATAAAAACATTCATGAGTTCTTTCTGATCCCATCATTCATATGCCTCTGAGATATCCTGTTGTCAGGGAATGCCCAGATTCACCCAGAAGTGCCTTAACTGTGGTCTAGCTGGCCTCCCAACTCCTACTTTAGATGGAAGAAAGATGCACTAAATAGCTCGTCATTCCTCCAGGCAGGGAGGAGGACTTCACCGTCATCCACAGCCCCTTCTCATACAGATGCCAAAACTTCCTTCCCTCCCACCCACCACTGACCAACCTTCACGGAGCCATTCTCAGCCCCCAGCATCCCTGGGTAAAGGCAACATCATTGTCTCACCATCCCTCTGACAAAGAGTAACTATAAAGACTGAAACAGGCAGTGATGGTCCAGCATAAGAAAACAGAGAAACCAGCCTGAGCACCTAAGATGGCTGCAGTTTGCATTTATGTCATACACCTGCATCAGTCCTCTTCTTAATTGTTCTTATCCTATTTTCCAAATAGTAATGGGGATTTTTTTTCAAATATCAGACACCGGTTCCGACCTCTTGGATGCCTATTCAGGTGTGAAGTCTTGGCTCACTGTTGACTTTATGTTAAGCCAGCTCATTACCACCGAACAATAGCCAGTGAATTGGCTATTGTTCAAAGAAATCACTTATCAAGGCCATGTCCAATAAAAGCAAACTGTTAGTGCAAAGTTCTGAAGTGCATGAAAGGAAGATTAAGGAAGAAGGATGTTGTTGCAGTTAACGTGTAAGATTAAGAGATGAGAGATCTGGTTTTTATTAAAGGGACTTTCCCTGCAGTGTTGGCCAAGCTGTATAAAATCCCTTTATTTTCATTTCCCTTTGAATAAAATGGGAATAACTCTATTTTCCTGCCCGGTGGAGAGGGTTAGATCACTTCGGCCCTAATGCTCACAATGCCCGCCACCAAAATGTTTATGAAGCACAAGGTGAAAGAAAAAACAACTCAACCAACCACATCGGACTGACCGAATTTTTAAACTCAAATGAATCGAATTTCATCCAGTTTCCAAACCCCCAAATGACTACACACCGTTAGGCTAAGAATAAGCATGTGAAGCGATGCTCTACAGGGTAATTTTCTGGAGAGCCTGGAAGCCCCGGGAGAGGGGCTGCGGATGGGAGCACCTCCTAACTGTGACCGCACGGCTGCACCTATGACAGTCTCATCAATCCTGTGCCGCAGCGCAGCATCCCGGGGGTGGCTGAAGCCCGGGGCACGCTCAGCACCCCGCCAGCTCTCATGCTGCTGCCCTGCACACCCACGCGCCTGATGGATTCCAAGGCATTAAATTGCATTTACGCAGCCGAGACCTCCACGGTACCACAGAGGTAAGCAAGTTTTAACCTGCCGCCTCTTTGGAGCAAGCCGGTGCATTGCATCCTTTCCAGTGAGATCAGTGGCTTTTCAGCCTCCATGCTGGGTGAACTGGGGGTGGCTGAGGAAAGGCTGAGCCCAAGCATGCGCTCTGTGAACTGCAGATGTGCAGCGCACAGCTGGGCCAGGAGGGGATGGGACTGCTCTGCTGACAGCCTTGCTGGACCGAAGGGCAATTGCATCCAGGGCTTCGTTTCCCACATTTCTGGGGAAATTGCTGCCTCCTGCACGCTTTGCAAAAGGATAGCAGAGAGCTGCACTGCTTCCAGAGCCAGATCCTGTGCTCGGCTTTGACATGTAGCAGCTGGAGCTGCTACCCACCACTGTGAGAAATGGCTTTCAGTCATGAAAAAAAGGGGGAAAAATATCAAAAAGTCACTTCAAGCTTGGCAAAGCCTCATAGGAAATTTTCAAGGATGCCTGTTTCTTCCACACACCCTCTGCATCAGCAAGGTTATTATTATTATTACAATTTAAAATTACGGACAAATAGCTTTTAGAACATACAGCGGGTGACTGCTTTGGCTTTTAAAAATTGGCTGAGATTTTGTAGATGTTAAAAGGCCCTGCTGCATGCCCATAACATCTCCTTTCCCATTACCAACAGCAACACTGAAACCCTCTGTAAAGTAAAAACACATGCTGGAGCATCAATGATTATAGATGGATAGGCTGAGGTTGCCAACGTGCATTTCTGTGTATAGGTCAAGCAAGACAGAACACAAAGGAGAAAAACATAGAACAAAAGCTCTCAATCACCTCTCCAAGCAGTAAACCGCATATTGAATCAAAACCGTGACAGATTCTCTTGCAGACAACTCCTACCCAGAATAGCAACTGGGAAATTCAGACAAGGACCCAGGAGGCCACCCGCTCCGTGCACCGTGGGTCAGCTGCTCATGGGTGGCCACGGCTGCTGTCCTCACCCGCCTCCTGGAGGTCCAAGATCCCTGTGGTGGGTGTGGAGGGAGGAGATCTCCATTCAACCTTGGCTTTGCAATACTTCCCAAGTATTTTCATTGTCAGTACAGTTTCCATCACAAACAACTCAAAAACAGGTTTTGGTGATGATGTGAGCATAGCTCCTGCCATAAAAGCACAGCAGAACACAGTAAACAGGAGTCCAAACAGGTTTTGGTGATGGTGTGAGCATAGCTCCTGCCATAAAAGCACAGCAGAACACAGTGAACAGGAGTCCATAAAACCTCACAGTTACATTGGAACCATGAAAAGCTCACATTAGACCTGGAAAACAAAAACAAAAACATCCATCCCGCTCTGGTTTTGCACAGTTGCATGTTACCCAACGGCACTGGCAGGCACCTGGCCAGGCAGCGCTGCAGGGCCCCGGGGCACGGGACCCCCACGCCCCCAGCACCCCTTCCCCTCCCCGGGGAGCCAGGCTGTGGCAGTGCCGCCGGGCAGTCACCCTGCGGGTGGGAGCAGTCCACATGCTTCCAGAGGCTCCGAGACACGCTCTCATGAATCAAACAGCTGAAATTCAAACCCAGCGGCCAGGTAAGTGGGGCAAGGGCTCTGAGTCTGCAAGGTGGGGGAAAATGTGTTATGGGTCCTCCTCCCTTCCTCTCCTCCTTTTTTTCTGGGTCTTTTTTTGGCTAAACGCACAAGGTTTTCTTTGGGACACAGCTTTCCACATCACTCGGGAGCTTAAATAACCCAGCTTGTGCAAGCAGCCGTGATGGGGCTGACTGGGGTTGCGGGGGCCACTGGGCTGGCGTCAGCCTGTGACTCGCAGCTCCCACCCTGAAACTGGAATCCCGGGAGTCTCCTCTCCCGGCCGCCCTGCACGGTGCCCCTTGGGTGGCACCGGCTGCTGTGGCGGGGCTGGTTCGTGCTGTGCTCCCCCGGGCAGGCTCGGTGGGGACAGGCTGTGCCGGCAGCGCATGTGGACAACGAGGAGGAGGAGGAAGAGCTGTTCCTGGCACATGCCATGGCCGTGGCCAGCCTGCTCTGGTACGTGGAGAGGTGACCACTTTCAGCCCTGGCATGTCCTCCCAACACCA
The DNA here is from genome assembly GCF_023638135.1 of Falco biarmicus. Classification (NCBI taxonomy): domain Eukaryota; kingdom Metazoa; phylum Chordata; class Aves; order Falconiformes; family Falconidae; genus Falco; species Falco biarmicus. Next base: position 20,121,502 of record NC_079300.1, on the reverse strand, counting down.
TCCCCGCTCCTGCCAAGCCCTCTGCGTGAGCCTGCCTGCCACATCTGCTGCGCCTCTGACACCCACACACATCCCTGCTCCCACCGACACCCTGGCAGCACTTTTTTTTTTTTTTTCCTTTCCAAACTAAACTCAGGAACCAAATACAACACAGGGCACAGAAGGAGCATGAAGGCCATTAAGGACCCCCACATTGAGAACCCGCTTTGCTGATGCCAAAAAAATTGCAGACTGAATGTAATCCCTCTGGATGAGCGGTGCCTCAAGACACTGATTGTTGGGGAGGCACAGCGACTGCGTATGCCATGCCAGCATCATACAAGATAGGGCTTGTCCACAGCTCAGTTACATGTCAAGTGGAGCAAGAGAGAGAAAGCCCATGGTGCTGATGAAGGCAGGCAAAGCCAGCACACTCACACAGGAAGAAATGAAATGCTGGTAAGGCATTTGGCCTGTCATCACTTAAAACTTGCAAACACAACAGTGGTTATTACCAGAGCTGAACAATGAAATCGGGAAAAAAAGCAGTCTCCACTAAGACAACTGCTGAATCAAAACAGCTACAAGAAGTAGAAGGTTTGCTCTTCCTTAATAGAAAATGCTTGGCTTCCCATGGCGCATATCTTGTTCCAATTATTTTAACTCCTTGTGCCATGTGCTACTGAAGGAGGTGGCTCAGCAGCTCAAGCAGGCTGTCAGAGAGCTGCAGCTAAGGGTGGCTAAAACTCCAAGTCTGTGAGAAGTCTAAATCTCCTGAAATCTGGTTTCACTCTGATTTGCAACAAAAACTAACATTTGCAAAATTTCTCGTGACACAGAATGACTTTCCCATCTAAAAAGAGTATCTGGTAAACATCAGCATGAGACATTTCTGCAATCAGCTATTCCCTCCACAAAGCCTAGTAGCTCTGAATTAAATCAAGATGAAAAAACACAGCAAAATTTTCAGGGAAATTCTGCTCCCACCCCACCCCTTCCCTCTGGTCTCCCAGCTTACACGGACAGGCTGGAAACCCTCACAGCCTGGCTTACATCGGCGTTGTAGGTTTCGGGGAGTCAGGCTGAGGGACTGGGAGCCCAGTGCCCTCCTCAGTGTGAAGCCACTGACCCTACAGCTGAAACCAGCTGGTGGCCAAACCACCCCCGCCAAGGCCAGTGGCAGCCCAGCAGGGCCTTCAGCAGAGCCCAGGCATCACAGTTCAGCATCTGATCCACCAGGATGCTGCTAGTGGTGCCAGAACCAATTTGATTAGTCACCTTCCAATAATTCAACCCGCTTCTGGAAAGTACATCTACATTTTTAAGCACTGGTTGGACTGGCAGGAGGCCACGCAGGCCAACACAACAACCACTGTGCCCAATGGGTAAGGAAGCCCTGGGGTATCAATGCTGTGAAATGTTGCATTTGATCTACATGACAAGGTTCCATAACACTGATTTACTTCATCCCACTTGCTTACATCCATCACAGTGGCTATTTGGTTTGCCCACAGCTGCATTTGAAGGAAGCTGCTCTTGGTGCTGTTCCCAATACATGTGGTGGCCCTGCAAGGATGCTTCCATCTAACATGACCAACAAATAGAGGAGGGAGAGGAACACAACCAAAATCCACTTGCTTAGATCCACTGCCAGGCTGGAAACAAAACTTCCAGCCACTGGGATGGCCAAAACACGTTCCCTTTGTACTCATTGCACATCAGAATCACATCTCTTGTACTGTCCTGGGAGTTTCCTTGAATATAATTTCCTTTGTTTGTTTTAATTGAAAATCCTTGGGGTGCTTTAAGCCAATTCTGGTAAAGCAAAAGCAAAACCACAAACCTTGCTTCCATTCCAACCATAAGCCAGTGAAGCTTCAGAATCAAAAAGCAGCGTGGGAACACCGTGGCTCAGGTACCTCTCTCCATCACCAGCGAGTGAATAGCTCCCGTGTGGCACTGCTGCTCTCCCAGGCGGAGCGGGCACTGCCCAGGGGGTGGCCGTGCTCCCCAGGGTGCTCCCCGGCTCGGAGCAGCACGGAGCCACAGGAGCCAACAGCCGGGCACCCAGCGCAGCGCTGGCAGCGGCGCTGGCTCAGCCACGGCAGCTAGCTGAAGAGGGAAGTCTGACGAGCCAGGCGGGCTCATTGCCAGAATCTAGGGTGGGCAATAACTGTAACTGTGCCCCAGGCACTCCAGCTCAATACATGGTCTCCTAGCTCCGGGTTTGAGCAATAAATGCAAGAGGAGGAAAGCCTTACCTCTGAGGCGAGGTGAGAGAGCAGCCCACGGGAACAGGCAGCAGTTTAACGACCACAGCTGTGTGCCCATGCCCAGGGCTGACCCACGCTGCTGGCCCGGCCACCGAGCTGGCAGGGACACGCACTGTGCCCCGAGACCCAGCTCCAGCAGCCCTGCTGCCGGCACCATGGGGCTGCTCTCAGCCCCCCAAACCACCCTTTTTCCCCCCAAAGCAGCCTTGACTCCCCACGTAGCCAGTGGATTCGGGGCACAGAGGCTGTGGGAGGCTCCAGACGCATCAGGGCAGCTCAGGGCAGGGGAGGCCAGGGCAGCCTGGGAGGAGCCAGTGGTAGGATGGGGTTCCCAGCCTGCCCAGAGAAAGGATCACAGATGAGCGTTTATGGCCCAGGCAGCTGATTCAGTCACTCCTATGCAGGCTATAGAGCCTTCCGGCAGCTGGAGGCTGCTGACAGCCCTGCCGTGCAGCCTCTGGCCAAGCAGCACAACATTGGTGGATGGGAACGGATAAAGTATGAGATCCAAGGGGAGACTTAGGCTGCGGTTTAACATTTTTTTTCATATAAATGTAGTATCTCTCTAAGCTGCAGTCACCTGTCCCACCAGCTGGTAACTCTCAGGCCTTAGAAAAATTCTTCCATCTAGATTAAAAGGGGCACTGCAGAGACTGCTGCTGTTTATCCCAAGGTTTTTCCTTACTGGTGCTCAAACACTGGGATTTAAGGCTGACCTCTCCCACAAGTGGGTCACTCCCTTCCCTCCTCCTGGAAACACGGCAGCAGTGGCAGGGCACGGCTCTCAGCCCACAGCAGGGGCAGGGAGCTGCCCCCATGTGCCACGCTGCAGGTCCCAGTTGGACCCTGCTGCACACCCGCTGTGGGACCCAATGAGCATCTTCTGCAGGACAGCGGGAGATGGAGCAGGGGAGGAGAATTGGTGATGCTGGAATATGAAGTTGGGGCCAGGAAGAGATGCTCTGATAGCAGTGGTCCTAGGACAGCAGTGAGGGCAGCCCAGCATTGCACAAGAGCCCTGTCCCCACAGCAGACTTGGGAGCTGGCAGAGCAAAGGCAGCCACTCGGCTGACTGTCGCTGCCTGCAGAGGTGGCAGGGTGGTTCCCTGCCATACAGGGACCGAGGGTGACTCAGGGCCATGTGGAGCTCTGCAGAGACCTTTGGTCCTCCTGCCCAGTGGAAGTGCTCGCTGTCACCACGTGAAGAAAGAGACAAAGGTGGCCCAGGCACAGGGCAAGTGACCTTTGGGGAGTCACAACTCCAGCTGCACCCCTTCCCACCCTGGAGCAGAGATATGATGCAGGATCTGCACTTGACCCAGTCACCACATCCACCAGGGGCAATCCCAGCTACCAGCACTACACAGCACATGTGACACAGTGGCACAAGGGCTAGGATGTCTCTCCTGCCACTCCCAAGGGAGCAGCAGTGAGTCAAACCTAAGGCAAGAGGAGGAGAAGGAGGGACTTTCTCCTCTTGCTCCACACCAAGACACTGAATCCCAGCCATGCCAACAGGAGGGGGCTTACTTCAGAGCAAGGAACATCTTCCACATCCAGTCAGTTGTCAGGGCATCTCTCATCCTACCTTCCCATTTCAGAAAGCAAGGATCAACCTTTTACCAGCTGTGACAGCTAAAAGCCCCAGTGGCTCCTGCCTGCTCCGTGCCTAGCCAGGCCTGTGCCCTACAAGGCTCCTTCTGATGCTGAGATGCAACTCAAGATGATCCCAATTAAAGAAGTGAGGCTGTCACAATTTCAGCTGCACAAGTGAGATGAGAAAACTAATGGTGTCACCGAGTGTCTGCAGGAACAAATCTACAAACCTAATCACCTCCCAGCATAGCCAGGCTGCCAGTGCCTGAAGGAGGGTGATAGGGGAGAAGAAAGCTGTTGGGACTCTTAAAGAATATTAATTCACACTAATAGGAATCGGATCTGTCCTTGCCTGTAATCAGCAGCAGAACTGAGATCCTGAACTGGAATATTAATGCAAGTGCTCCATGGGAGATGGAAACCTCTCAAAACCTCTCTCGAATAATGAGAATTAAATGTTAGAAGAGCAGCGCAGCAAACTGCAATGCAGTGGTAGTGTCAGGGGAAGCCTGCTGAAAGAGGAGGTGGGGAAATGCAGCGGGAGTATCACTGCCTCCTGGTAGTGCCCAGGACCACAAACCCATACCGACTGCTTCCCAACACATTGAATTTTCTTTCCAGACACCCTTCCAAACTTGGGTGCAATCATTGTTTCTCCTGTAAAATATAATATAACTGAATTTTTAATCCAGGTTGATCAGGTGCATCCTCTGTGCTTAATGAAACCCACTATACAGGAACAGGAAAGAAATTGCTCACTGTAACAGCTGCTATATTTTGTTATTCTGTATAACTACTGTTACGTTTTGGGTGTAGAGAAATACCTCTGATGCTTCTTTTCAATGAGGTACTAAGGATATGAGGTGTTCCACCTGAGATATGCCATTGGAAACCAGCAGCTCTTCCTGAAAGTAAAACCGATGGGGAACATCTGACACCAAGAAGGGGACAGATCCAGGACACCACTTGCTGCTGAAGCCCAGCCTGCAGGCACACCTGCCTTTGGCAGAAGAGGGGCCTGACTAAGACTTGCCACCCTGAGGATTATACTGCAGCTCTCAGGCAGGTCTTTTAAAAGACATTTTTTTAATCTCATGTCAGTTTTTTGCTCCCCAGTGTGTTTGGCTACTTGGCTTATGAAGCAGCAGAGCGTCTCTGAGGCACTGAGCCCCCGCAGGGCTGAGCCAACCCTACGCTGGATGAAAAGCCACAGCCAGGTAGGCACTTTGCTGAACGGAAGCACATCATACTCCAGGTTTCTTATTGAGGCCCAAACAGGGCATCTCCGGTTCCTTCCGTACATCCTGCCCCATCCTCAGGCAGCTCCTGCTGCAAGTTCCCTCTCCCAATGTTCCCTGATGTCTGCAAGTAAGCGGCATCCCAAGGCAGGGATGCAGCTTCTGCACTTACCACATCATGGCCCAAAAGACTGAAGGAAAAATGAGTTTTCATCTCCCTAAGGACAAAAGAAAGGTCCTGGTGAACCTTGCGTGAGAACACTTACTGGAGAAGAGGACAAAAGCAAAACCCCTTAAAGAACACATGCAGGGCAGGTAGCTCCGTGCAAGCTGAGCCCCAGCCCCGATGTGCACACACTCCCACTCTGCTGCCGCACGTCTCATGCCAGCCGGCCTGGCAGGCCGACAGGACTAATGTTTGGGTGGTCACTCAGGGTTCACTGGCAAAATCCAGCAGCCAGACCTCCCACCTCCACTACCTGGGCTCAAGCAAAGCCGTGCCTGGCTGCAGGAGGTGCCAGCAGGGCTGGGCAGGGAGATCCTGGTGTACAAGGGAGCAGTGACCTTCCTGCCCCACCGGCAGCTCTGCAGCACCCCGGCAAAGGGGGTCACAGAGAATCCCCCCCACCCCGAAACACCCTTTTGTTGCTGCTGTGCTGAGAGGGGTGAACTGTGGACCCACATGGGGTGGCGGGGAAGAAGGACACGCGCTCCACGCAGTGTGCCATGGGGACCCCTGAGCCCTCTGCATCCCTCCCACAGCCCAGACCCCTTCTTGGCTTCCACAGAAGTTTCCAGTTCCTCATTATTAAAGCAAAGCCTAAGAGCCTTTGAGCTTCCTAATTCACTTTGCAAGTGAGGCGGAGAGGGACCACAGCCATGACCCCACCGCCCCAGAGCGCTCCACCTCTCCTCCCGCCCCGCATCTCCTCCTGCCCCACCCCACCAAGGCAAAGGTCCTGCTTCCCGCCCCGCTCCATCACACAGTGGATCGTCACCTCCACGAAGGGGAACAGGATTAATTCACGGCAAGCCAAGAGTGATCCTTTGGCGCTCAACTAAAAAGGGAGAAGTCTGTTTTTTTAACCTTTGAAACAAAATTGCCTCCAGTTAAAATTAATGATTTACTTTTTTCTGTTATTACAGCTAAAAAAGTTGATCTGCCATGGCATTTCTTAGCAAAACGCCTTTGTAACAAGCATGCTAGCACTGTGCCTTGATTTTTCTCTGCAGTCAGCAGATACACATTAACAGCTGCATATGGAATTGCAGCGCATCCATGCCTGAGGCTGCCGTCGGAATAATGACGGACGGTATTCACCCCTGTCGCTCACGTGGCAGATCTCCTTAATTTAGTTTGCTGGCAGAGAAAACGAATGACTGAGAGCTAAGTTAGCTTTCTTTGGTATTGGTATCTCTATTATTTTCTTCTATACCAGGTTAATTCCGTGCTAACGAGAGCGAGGGTGGGAAGCCGCAGGACGGGCAGGCAGCGGGGTGAGGAGCCCGGGGGCACCGGGGCACGGCGGGGGTGGCACCTGCCGCTGCCGAAGGGCAAAGCCTGGAGGGGGGGCGGGGGGACACAGCCCCGGCCGCCGGCAGCTGCCCCCTCCCTGCTGTGCGGGGCCGCCCGCTGGGGCACGGCCGCTCGGTGCCAGCCCGGGCGGGGCGGCGGGGCAGCGCCGTCGGTCCCCGCTGCTGCCGGGGGGCGGGGGCGGCAGCGGCCGGGAAGATGCCACCGGCGGGCACCAGGCGGAGCTGGTGCACCAGGGACGGGCAGCCCCCCCGCCCCCCGGCACCCCCCCGGTGTCCCCACCTGAGGGGACAGGCCACCTGGCTGGACGCGGTACAGCAGACAGGCAACAGAGAACATTTCTGTTACTGCTGCAGCTACACGTGCTCGGACAGAGGGACCCACGGGCAGCCGCCCCGCACCCTGCCCACGCAATTTACAGCGAGGCAGACCCCACGGCCCGGCCATGGGTGCCAGGAGCGCACCATGCACAGCCCGCGGAGAAGCTGGGGCTGCCACGCTCATCTTTGGCTAAAGAGACAATTTCTGGTTCGTGTCCCTATGACAAATTAAGGATTTCTGCTACGTGCAACATTTTTTCCCTCCACCAAGTGGCTGTGAAGCTTTGCCTGTCCTGGGCACGGAGCGCAGCACCAACACAGATGGAGAATATCCTGCCAGAGCTGAGAGAAGCAACTCCCACCCCAGACCCACCAGTGTAAATGTGGAAAGCTCAGCTGTGCTCGCTGGACCAGTTCAGGATTTACCAAGACATTCACAAAAGCTGAATTTGGCCCAAAACTTGGGAAAGAAGAGTGCATTCAGCATTTGCTTCCCCGAAAGAATCAAGCTTGCCAGCTTCTTCTTAGTATGAGGGGCCAAGCCTGCGGTGTCAGGACTGACTCCAGCAGCCGCCGTGCCGAGGCCAAGGTTACCCGGGTTCCCGCCTGTGCCGCCACACCGTGCCAGGCGCAGGGAGTGGGGAGAGCACCCCCTGCCTTTGTGCCCGTATCCAGGCATCCGGGAGTGCTCCCACTCCTTCCTGGCAACTCGTCCCTCACAAATGCCGCTGCACTTGCTTCAGAGGAGACAAGAGACACCACTTTTGTAGCCAGGGACCAAAACAAGAAAAGCAACAGCAGCCACCCTTGCAGGCTGGCTTAAGGTGACTCCAGAGCAAGCTCTCCTGTTTTGCCCAACTCCTGCTGCCAGCAGCTCTCGCTCTCAGCATGCACCCCACTCCCACAAGAAGAGATTTCTAGCCTTCATCACCCAGGCTGTGCAATCAGACCAGGAGAAAAGCCTTTCCCTTTGGGCCAGGACCATTCATCATCATCCCTTGTGAGCAGAGCCACAGCAGCATCTCTGCTCCCTCCTGGGAACGGGGTCACCCAGCCACATGGCTCACAGGAATCCCAGGGCCATGCTCCTGCTCCCAGGTGTGATACCACCCAACAGACTTGCACAACACAGGATGACCATCACCCTCTAAAAGTACACATCTCAACATTAAAATCTTGATTAGCAGGTGCCAACCCATGCTGACCACCTTGGCTGCTGTCCATCAAGGTGTCTGGAGGAATCAGCAGCTCGGTACCCACAGCATCATCACCCCTGATGGTCACAACTGAGTCAGAACCCTTTCCACCAGACTAAATCATTTATATCAAGCCTGACACATACAGATGGTAAAAAACCCCCACACCACTTCCTTTCATTCAGGGTTGCAACGCCATCATACCTCTAAGCATAACTTTTCAAAACTCCCTCTTTGGTTTTCCACCAAGACTGTTTGCCCCTGCGTGCTTTGTTGGGACCAACATGTGGGATGGGAGCTAGGGGAGAGGGAAGCCCCCGGCTCAGCCTGCTGCCAGCATCGCCAACCCCGCACTCCTGCCCGGTCCCAGGAGGCTGCCTGGACACTACTGGGGGCACAGAGCTTCAGCAGCCCCCTGCCAGCCTGCACACACTCTAACCAGCCTTTTTTAAAAAGCCCGAAAGAAATGGCACAGCATGCAAGGAACTGTAAAATAAAGGTTGCAGAGATATGAAGTGTCTATGGAAAATGTGAATCTTTGCCTTTCACTACCGAATCCAACCAGGGAGAAACTGCACCCCCGGACCAAACAGCTGCCTGGGTAATACAGAATTTAAGTGAGGTGTATCCTACACTTAAAATAGATGGACTTTATATATTCACTGTCACAAGCAGTATTTTCAGAGCAGTTTTCATTTGACTTGAAGCCATTCTCTTCTGTGATCTATTGCAGGCAGGTGAACCTCATGGAACATTTTCTTCTTTTTTGTTTTAAATGATGAAGCATTTCCCCCATGCTAGATACTGACCTTCCACCTCCTATGCACCCTCTTTCTCTTAAGTAGAATGAGGTGATGCTAAATAGGCATCAAATAGGTACCTTTGGCATCAAAATAGAGATAATACCATGAAATCTCTAAAGCAGTTTCTCCCAGGAATCCCACTTCTGGCTTCACTCCTGGGTTCATGACTATCCTTGTCCATGCCCATTGCCAGGGTTGCAACTACCTTGCCAAGGGCCCTACCCCGATCCCCCTTCTCTCTCCTTATCCCTCCCAGGCTGCCCCCAGCCACACCACAGCGAGCCCAGACAGCTCACCCCCCTGCCAGCCCTCTGCCGCTTGCCTTCTTGTCCAAACATTTCCTCCGGCTCTGAAAAGTGCTGGCTAGATTTCTAGCATGTTAGGCAAGATTAAATAATAACCCTTTAAAGATGTAAAATATCACAGTATGATTTATTAAAACGCCCAAAATATTTATGGAGCTTGTGAAAATGTAGCGGTGGGGGTGCGTAAGTGTGCAGTGAAATAAGTTCAGCTTTCTGCAGGTCCCGGGCCCCGCACTGGAGGGTACGTGAGCATCACTGCCAGGGCAGCACCAGCTGTGGGGGTGCAGAGCAGGGACTGCCCTACTCCCACCCACAGCCCTAAGACCAACTGGGCTTCAAACTTCCCCAGAACGTGGGGCCTTCCCAAAGCCTGAGCGGAGACCCAGCAGTGGCATGGCTCCCCAGCCCCCCAGCGCACAGCCCACCCGCAGCATAGGCAGGCGTTGGACCCCCCCAGGTAGCAAAGCTGTAGCGGTGCAGTGTGAGCTGTGCTCAGCTGGCACGAGTACCAGAAGATACCCATAACATTGTGCAGCCCCAGGAAGGCTTTGCTGCTGCTGCCCTTCGCCCTCTGCCTCTCCTCCGGCCACAAGAAGTCATCACCTGTCAAGCTTGAGTTGTGACCTAAGGAGAGGCAACGAGATGGCACTCACCAGACACATTCACACTTCTGTGTAAAGTCGACTTCAGGTGTATTTAAGGGGAAAATGTTGTGCTGTTTGGAAAGTAAGTATGATCAGATTTGGCTTTTCATTTAATAAAGTCGTGCCTCTGTCATACCCTTCCCATCTCTTTCCCTTTGAGATTTACTTAATCCTGCTTGAGAAAAGAAAACTGCTGATCAAGATGGGAGTTACTTCAGCATCTGTGCCTGAAACATTACTTCGTTTCTCCTGCACTTTTTACTCTCCAGCATTCAGCAGCTCCCTCCAAGACTCTTAGCTTCTCTTGTCTTCTGTTAATTAAAACCCAGTTATGATTGCTTGCTGGTAACTCCACACTGGTCTAAACAAAATAAACCCAGCAACATGGTGGGCTTTGTAAGTGTCACATGAAAAGGCAACCACAGGTCTTACTGCAGCATAAACATAGCTCAAACTATTAGTGATTGTGTTTTTGCATGTACTGTGCTTATTTGGGGAAAAGGCACCTACAAATCTTTTCTTCAAAAATATTTTAAAAGAACATGCTTACGTTTCACATGTTGCATAAAACTGACATTGATAGCTTTTAAATACCAACAAGGGAAGAGAGAAGGAACACACTGGAAAATCAGCATAACCACCGTGACCATGCCACTACCTTGTTCCAACAGGTCCCAGGGAAGGACGATGAGCCCCATGGCTGGGGGCATCCAGCGGCTTGGGCAGCTTAGGCAAACTGCACCATCTAACCCCATCTGAAGATGTCACTGGCTGTTTTTTAGCATCTTAGAACAGCTCTAGGAGCCATATGGCTTATTCCTATTCATTGCACAATAATCCTCCAATCTATTCTACATTAAAAAAATATAAAGCTTTCTGTAAATTCAGTGTTATTTTTCTTGCTTTATCTGCAGCCTCCTTAGCATTGCTGCATGGAAGGTAAGCGTCTGCTTTGGTGAACCCACTACCGAAATGTTGTGACAGCTACAGAGGTAAGCTGAGCATCAGCGGTCACAGCACGAGGAGGCACAATAGACACAAAAGCACCCTGCTGCCATTTGGAAACGCTGACTTTGTCTAGCATGTCTGTTTTCAGTCATATAAAGAATTCCTCCTCCTCATCCTCTGCCCTGTTTGCAATGCTGGCTTGTGGCGGTTGCGAGGGAGAGGCTGCCGCGCTCTGCCCTGCTCCTTTACTCCTTTTGGCTGCAGCAGACAGCAGCTGGGTCCTGCCCGGGGTGGGCATGGTGCTGCTGGCCCCATCCGTGGCTGCTCGCAGCTGGAAGAGGCTGCTCCGCAGGTCCCTGGAGAAGCGGTTCAGTGGGCAGCGGCCACTCACAGCGTTGGCCACGGCAAGCCCGGTGTCAACGTTGGTCTCCGCCGTGTGCCGAGGGACGTGGCTCTCCTGGCGAGAAGCCTGCTGCTTGCTGCTCGCCCGCCTGCGGAGCGGGGTGGCTTCCCACCATGGCCGGGCTGCTGGACCACTGTGAGAAGAGCAGAAGTGCCTGTGGAGCTCACCGCCAGCTTGCTCAGGAATAAGGGCTTCGCTGTGGTCAGATTTTATTTTACCCTTTGCGGCTCTGACCTCCTGGCTTCTCCACCCAGGATTACCCTGTTTTGCAGGGAGAGGGGCTGGGACAGAGTCCTGCAGGATTTTTTCATTGCCTGCGTTATGCTGATGGGAAAGCCCAACATGTGCTTCATGGGGCTTGGACCTCTCTTGTACCTGTTGAAGAAAATTTAGAGAGAACCTCATTAACAGATTGTTCTAGCCTGGCCAAGTGGTGATGCTCTCATCCAGCCTCACTGTGCTGAAATCGCCTGCAGCATGAGTCAGAGCCCCACTAGAGAACAGCACAGTGGTCCTACAAGCCTAAGTGATAGCAGATGAAAATGTAGGTAATGTGATGCACATAGAAAAAAAATAATAATCTTGGCTTTACACACAAAATGCTAGCTTGTGAGGTGACTGTAACCCAGGGTCTCATTTCTGTGACAGACAGCAGCATGATAGCATCAGTTCAGTGCCTGAAGCAGTCTAAAAAGTAAATGAAATCTTAAGAATTATTCCAAATGAAATGGAGAACATGGTTATGCACGGTGCAGCTCTGGTCCCAAAGCTGGGCTATGATGCCTGTCCTTCACCTGCAGCACACAAGAGGGTATCATGGAGCTGGAAACGCTCAGAAATGGATAAGGGTAATTGCAAATACAGTAGAGGAACACCCATGTATCCTGGGGAAAAAGACATTTTGGAATGGAGAGGATGAAAGGCTAAACCACCACGAGCCACCCGGAGAAACAGATAAGGATTGTCCATTCCCTGCCATTTGCAATGCAAGAAGCAGAAGCCATCAAATGAAGCCAGCTGGAGCCAGCTCCAGTTAAAGGAAGGTGGCAGTAGGCCTGGGGAAGTCCCTGCATACAAGAAGGTGACGTGGATTCAAGGGGAGACTAGATAAACACTTAAAGAAGAATTACCACAGCTAGTTTCAGAAGACCCTCAAGTTTAAAGCAGGCAGTTTGGGAGTGTATATTGGTGGGGTGTAACACATGCACTTGTCCTCTTGCTGTTCCTGCCAAGGCAGCCACCCAGCTGAACCCCAGTTCAGACAAAGAACCTGAATTGCCACATCGCATCTACGAAGCTCTTTACACTTCTGTTTGGGGGTTTCCTGATGGCAGCACGCACACGCTGTGGTGCTCGTGGCCACCTTCCAGAGGCATCTCAGGACTAGCACACACATGTGACAGATTTGCTGCAGGTGACCTAAACACCGCACGCACAAATAGCTGTGCCTGTCCCAAAACCCTCTTGGAGGCATCAGACCTACCAGAGCTCCTTCACGTCTGCAAAAGCAGACTGGCTGTTTTTGGAAAGAAACTTGTTCAGGAAGCTCTGGATCGATCACATGGCATTCCCTTTGATGGCTGGGCAACACACGGACAGACTAATCCAGGGGGAGATACCCGTCAGACCAGCGAGGCCAATGGGACCGGGACCGGCTGAACATACATGTCCCACCGGTTCCTGTGGAACACATTGCCCCTGGGACCCCAGCCAGAGCAAGGCACCCACTCACCAATCCTCTACAAGGCTAGAGACATGTTTCATGTCTTTATTTACAAAGCAATGGTCCTACTCTCCTACTTAAGACTCCTAAATCAGTCTTAAGGCTAAACTTGTAAAATTTAAACAGGGATCTCCTGTAAGTAGTCAAAGAAAGGACATGGAATAGAATAGTAATTAGTGAGCGACTTCAGCAAAAAAAAAAAAAAGAGAGGATGTCGTTTATATACTACTTTATCAAATTGGGTGGCTTGGGTTATCTCTTCTGCAATAAAACCAAGAAAAAGTTCTTGCAGGCTCAGGGGGGAATGACAGCTCTGCGTGGGTAGCAGTCCGTGAGCTGACCCTTGGGTTTGATTTGCAATAAGGCAGAAAGTTGGGGCAGGGGAGAGGCAGAATAAATGATCTACAGGTACTTAGAATAAAGATTGACAGCATGAACTGGAGAACAAGGAGCCGTGTGCCAGGCTGCCAGCGCCCTGCATGGAGCGGCCACAGGAGATGCATCCCCAGGCTCAAGCAGCCTCCAGCTTCCTTCACCAGGAGCACAGTGCAGCACAGCTACACCCCAAAAAAAGCTGCTGAACATCCTGCCAGTGAATTCATGTACATCTGTCAGCTTAAAGACCTTGTACCTGCAGCAGGAAGAACCACAGAGTAATTTAGGAAGGGACCTCTGGAGGTCACCTGGCCCCATGCCCTGCTCCAGGCAGGGTCAGCTTCAAATCTACATGAAGATGCTCAGGGCCTTGTCCAGTCTAAGTGGGTGGAAACCAGTTTATAAAGCGATACTGAATGAGAAGCATGCAAAAGCTGCCCGGGGGATTAGTGTTCAGAGCAGCATAAAAATAGGCCGTGCAGAATTAGTAATTTGATTCGTAACAAATGAGCTCTGGAAGCTAAAAGAAAAAGAAAAAACCACAGGATGGGCAAGATATTTAAATATCCAAATTACAAGAAACAAAATAATCAGAGGTGGGAGGTGTTGTTACAATGGAAAGAAAGCACACTAAGCTAAACTGCCTGCCTGCTCACATGTAGTTCCCGCTGTGTATTATCTCAGCAGAGCCTTTTTTTGTCATTTTTAATTGGTGTGTGTTCATACAAGCTCTGGACCACACACCTGAACAGAAAAGGCAGAGATTTCCTAGGACATTTCTTTGGCACTTGCACCCAACTGCAACTGACTCAAGAACTCACACAAACCTATCGCAGGCAGTTGTATCCAGACTATACTTAGAATACATCTGGTTTCAGATGCTAAAAATTTGCTTTCAAAAACATTTATAACATAATGACTTAGCAAAAAAATGAATAGGCTGCTATGGTTGTTTAATTCAAGCAGGGAAGGCAAGATGTTAAACTAGCCTGCTCAAAAATGCATTCATACTTTCACTGTCAGGGATGTTAATTTAACAATATGAGAACATTCCAAGGATCTGTGCTTATATTTATCGACAGCATCACGGCATTGACAGCTACCAATTACTGCATTCAAAAATTCAAAAGAAAACATGAACAAGCAAAATCTTAATTTCCATTTTAAACCAGTCCTGCTTTCCTTGAAAAAAAAAACCAACCAATAAAAAAACCCTTCCTCTCAGAGCACCACAGACACATACCTGAAGCAGAATTGTATTTCCTTCGTAGTCTTGTGTTTGCCACCTGGTGCTACTGATAGGAATACACGGGTTAGGCAGGAGAGGCACCAGCTGCCCAATTTCTTGCACCTTGAACTGCAAGGCTGCTGACTCCTTCGGCTCCGCAGCCACCCCGACGGGCAGCTGCTTCAAACAGAGCTGGACAGCAATATTTTGGGTTGCATACAACACAAAGACACAGAAGTTACTTTTCTGCATAGTTGCTTCTCTCTGTAGGATCATCTCGTAGAGCCTGACTGCATCCTCATAGTTATCGAGGCTGCAGTAGAGGGTGACACGCAGGATTTCAGGGCCACAGTGCACCCGCCTGATGCCCCACACAGGCATCTGGTCATCCAGGCCATAGAAGTCCTGGGGAGCTGGGGCGTAGGGGTGGCTTTGCCCATTAGCAATCTGGGCACACTGGTAGCGCCAGGGTGGACGTTGGAATTGCTCGTGGATCTGGAAAATCCGTTCTTCTCCCAAGTCCTCATGTAGAAAAAGAAGAACAGATATTCCAGGAAAGCCGCAGCTTCTCTTACGACATCTCTCATAGTATTTCAGTGGAGTAACTCGCTCAGACACCAGGAAAAGGCGAATGTCTGGGCAAATCCACTCCAAAAGCCGATCCAGAGTTTGCTGCAGAAGCAATGAGTGTCCTGAATTGGCGAGGAGATGCACAGTCATCACAGCGTCTGCTCCATCATCCATTGCAAAGGTGCCTGACAAAAAATAAAAACAAATTGGTGCCTTCCCTTTCCTGCTACTGCAGCCTCAGTAACACGAGGGGTATACTTTAGAACTTAGACAGAACAAAGTCAATCTCCTACAAGCTTCGCGATACCCCAACGAAATAGGCAGGTACGCATGGTTAATGCACATGGGGAGGCAGGTGAGGAGTGACAAGGTGTTACGTGCCGGGTCCCGGGTGACTCACGCGACGGCAGAGCTCAGCTGAAGGCTCATTCTCCAGCTCCCAGACCCAAGCTGTGGTCACTGGGTTCATGCGACCGACATGTCCAGAAACACCTCTGTGTCCTACTGCTCCTGTCCCTCATGGCACCAGCAGCAGAGATGAAGAGCACCAAACACAGGGGCAGCGCTTCCCCAGGGTGAGGTGGTGCTGTCAGCACTCCGGCCTGGCAGCGGTGGAAACGGACACTCCGGATCTGGCCAAATCCCACCACTGCTCATCTCTGTGCCGTCGCCACCTTTTGCAAAGGCGATGTGGCACTCGTGTTTGAAAACCTCAGCGTATTTTCTCGTAGTCAGCAGGCTGGCTTTAGCTCGTTGCAAAAAAGCTTGTGATCTTTGTGAGTCACACCCTTCTGGAGCATACAGATAAGCTATTCTTTAAAAACAAGGAAGGAAAACAGGCTAACAAAAGAAAAAAACCCAGCCATGTGAACACAATAGATAACAATAAGGACAGATATGAATCAGCCTCAGGAAAGAGGAGCTTTGGGAAAAAAACCTCGACTCCTAGTTACACACTTCACAACACAGGTAGCTTGCTGCCTAGCCAGAAATCAGCTCCTGGGTTATTAAACACAGCCCATAATAGCTGGGTACCAGGTCTCCCCCTTTCAGGGCCCTGTCTGCCTCTTTTTGCTCCTGTGTTTTTTTTTATTTTAATGCCAAAGGTATCCCTGTGATTAGCACCCTTAGGCAAACTCCAGGTTTTTTCCATTGCTCCTCACGTTTACATATTGGTACTTAATTTAGCTTATTGTGTAGACTACAACAGGAATGCTGAAGATACACCTCTTGCCAGGCTTCTTCCAGTGTCCAGACAATAAATCACACTGCTCTTTCATCTCCTTATTTTTTCAGCCCAGGAGCAATACAAGTTAAGCCAACCCCCATTTTCTATACAGCCAGTATTTAAATTGGACCCAGGGCCTCTGATAATGTATCCAGCTCCGCCCAATTAAGAGCAACACATCTCACAGATTTTCCCTCTCAAACAGCCAAGCACACAAACCAGAGGTTCACCATGCAGAAATCCCAGCACTAGTAAGTCTGTTATTCAAAACTCTGAATTCAAAACACTTCTTTTTTTTTTTTTAATACAGCCCTTTATAGCTTTATATTCAGCCGAGTGAAATCTCCAAGGTCTAAAGGTACAAGTAGTGGTGCTTTGTCTCCTCTGCGTACAAAACCGCTCTTACTGGTAGAAATACACATTCATGCTTTAAAACCGCATTGACACTAATGTACAATAAAAGTAAAAAGGCTGACTAAGACAACGAGAAAAAAAAATAATTTGCACTAACAGAGCCTAACCCACCCGCAGCACTCCTGAGCAAGTAACAACTGTTGGGAAACAAAGAGAATCCAGCCTTCGGACAATTGCAGGAAGCGAGCGAAGAGTGCAAGTGCTCAAAACATTAAAATGCTCTAGGTGAGCTCTGAACAACACAGTTTTGCTAAAATATGGAAAAGGAAATGATTCATCAACTCTTTGCTGCAGGGCAGCGGCAAGCAGCCATCCGCCTTCCTGCCTGCGAGGAAAAGGGGAATTTTGCCTGTACAGGAAAGCACTGAAACTAAGAAAGTCCATCAGGGCTGGGTTTGCAGCTGGAAGCACAAGCTGCATTTCGGGGTCCCTGTGCTGGCAGGAGGCATGGCAGGGATGCCTGGCACGGCCACGGCAGCACCGTGCCGAAGCGGGGCAGCACCCCGGTGGCACGGCCTTGGGGTCAGGCAAACGAGCAGAGTAAGAGCCAAAGCGGGGGATACGAGTGGTGAGCAGGGGAAAGCCATCCTCGCCCTGCGTGCCTGCTGCATGCAGCCCAGCAGCCTGCCAGCGGCTGAGCAGGCGGTCGGGTGAAAGCAGCAGCTTTGCCACCAGCAGCAGCCACCTGAAACTATGCTATTGCTAGGGAAGGAGCAGGAGGGAAACAGAAAAGGTACTTTGGCACCCTATAAATCCACAGCACATCTGTATCTTGAATGGCATTTGCTGTTCCAGCTGCCCTTCAATAAGATGGATGTGGAGACTTAGGGAGAAAGACAGGAGCAATGGAAGATGCCACTTCAGTGAGGGAAGCAAGCAGATGAGCACCTTCAGCCCGGAGGAGGAACTCAGCAGGACATGCTACAGAGCTGTGAGGGCAAAAGGGCAGACATAGGTCAAAGGACCCTCCCAAAAAGCAGCGAGGGAACCAACTGCAGCTAGCAACGCCCCTTTCCCAGCAAGGAAAACTTCTCCACATGTGTCATGAAGCCTGCCACAAGGCAATGTGATACCAGAAGATTTTTGGAATTCGGAAGATGACTGCGCCCATGCAGGGATGTAGGATTTACCAGATTGCTAGGGGCTGGGCAGCGCGCTCAGGGCCATGCTGCGCTGCCTCCGAGAACACAAAGCATGTGAGCAGGCTCACCCCACCTGCACGCTCGGTCCCCCCCCGGGTGACCACCCCCTTGGGCTGCTGCTACACCGAGCTGCCCAGCACCTGCCCCCTCCCGCGGAGCAGAGCCCCCGGCACCCCCCACCCACAAGCCCTTTGTCTCACGGGCAGGAAGCGGGGGCGAGCGCTGCCCGCGCTGCTGTCCTTGCTCAGTCCATCGATGGCCACAGGCGTGCACAGCTCTCGGCCCCCATCCCCACTCCACTCGAATCCCACCAGCCTGGCTGTTTAAAATCCCGCAGGAGCAGCAGCATCATAGTGAGGAAGATAAAGCACTGGTGATGTGAACTCTGGCAAAGCAGCTGCAGAGAGTAAGCATTGGTGAGCCGGGAGGAGGGGGTGTTAGGAAACAATGCAGATACCACGTCTCCCTCCAGCTCCCGCTGTAGCCACTGGGAGCCAAACTGGTTTCCAGATAGGCGAGTGCCTCCTACAGAGGCTGCTGAAGGGGACCAGCATCTCTCCTGCGCAGAGGTGGGGTCTGAGGTAACCACCATCCGCTTCAAGTGTCTCCAGGTTTTACGACAGCCAAGAAACTGAGCCTACACACAGAAAGGGCCAGATCCTGAACCCTGCCACCATGCCGGGTTGCCTCCGTGACCACTTACTGGGGTGGGACGGGGCATCAGTCTCACCTGTGGGCACCATCCGATGGAGCTGCCAGGTGACAGTTTCAGGCCTGGTCCTCAGATCCATAAGCTCTCCAGCAGCTCCCCCCCCTCCCACCATGAGGAGCATGAGATGAACTGAACGTCAGCCTCTGCCCGATCCCCTCCTTTGGAGGGCAGCCCCACCACCAGCTAAGCACTGTCCAGTAGAGGAAGACTCTGCTCCTCTTCCACTTTGCTTCTAAAGGCCCCCAGGGAAGGGCTCAAAGCCAGGCTCCTCAGCCTCGGACAAGGGTATCTCATGACCTCACGTTGTCTCCAATCTATTGACCCCTAAACCCTGGACTAAAGCCAGGATGCCATGGCCCTCGCTGTTGCTCCCGGTGAGTTCAGACCTCCTCGCCCACTGCTTTTCTTACAGAGGCACCAAGAAGGTCTTGGGTGGGAAAGGGGTGACTGCCACAGAACAAAGTGCCAGCTTTTGCTGGATCTTGTAAGAAAAGGGAAATGCTGTCCCCGAACATCATGAGTCTTCGCCTTCCTCTCTGCTTCCCCTTCCCCCAGCTTTCCAGCCTGGCTGCCAAACGGAAAAACACATTATTCATAGTGACCTGCTGAACACGCCAAGAGCAATTTCATTAAGAGATTAGAAAAATAGTAGTTCAATCTTAGCAAAGACTCACTCTGCTGAGGGGAGGGGGGGGGAACAAAATAAAATAATTCCGATCTGGTGCTCAGAAAGCACATTGGAGCCCCGTTCCCAGCTGGCGGTGACTGGCAAGACATCAGAAGGCAGAGCAGGGGACGCCAGCCGTGTGTCACAGCAGGGCAGGCACCAACGCTTGCATCTACCACCCATACAGCAAGCCCTGCATAAAATAAAGTCAACTAACAAACACTTCGCTGTGTGAAGCCTCAGAGAATACTGCCTACTATATGTTTAAAGTCTTACAGTGGAAAGGCAGAGCAAAATAATTAAAAATTCCTTTTCATAATGAATTCTGAAGATGTGCCTAGTCCTCTGCGGTGCTCAGAGCCCTTCGCTCTCGCTGACACCAACAAGACTGACGATGCATCACAGGATTTAATAAGTTCATAGTAACATCTGAAAGGAAGTTGCTTTATAAGGATTTAGGCTTTGTATACTAGCACATAATTAACTTCAGAGAGACTGGGTGTGAATTACCTAAGCATCTCAGGAGCAGGCCTCATTAAATACATGCGATGTCTTGGGATTACGAACTTCTAAAAGACATTTTTTTTTATTTTACCTGAATCTCAAGCTCTGCCTATAACCAGGCCAAAAATACTAAATTAACCTGCTAGATGACAATTATCTACAGCCTAGACAGTATTGAGCCAAAAATGAGGATTAAGGTCTCCTTGACTACAGTAAGCTTTTCCAAAGAGTTTCTCTTGCTGCAAACCTTGTGACTCCAATTCATCATCAGTTTGGAGGAAAGTAACACCCCATTGACCAAAAAGCTATCTAGCCTCCTGCATTTATTTAAGCATATTTCTCTCCCAAATGGTTCTTGTTTCTTCTCTTTAACCAGCTAACAAAGAGCAGAAATCGAGCAAGGCTCTGTCAGCAGACACAGAAAATGGAAAGCTCCACTGCACACTGCAAAATCGGTATCCAGGCACATACGCACAGAAAAAAAAGAAAAGGAAAAATCCCCAACAAAACAAAAAAGTTATAAAAAGGAGAGGAATGGGGAGGTTGCCACAGGCTGCAGCCTATCTTACCTTGCCGAGCTACCGGGAGGGCTGACCCTCGGCCGCAGTGGGAGCCGCAGCTCCGACCTGGCAGCAGCATCGGTACAGCGGGCTGCAACTCCTCCCATTGACGGGACCCAGCGACTTGAGACTCTGGCCGTGAGAAACACTACGCTAGACAAGACAGAGTTTCAAGACTCGCAGGAGATAAAATACGAACTAAAATGAGAGAGGTTCCTCCCGACACTTGGCCACAGTGGCTGAGGGAACAGGCAGCCTGGCAGCACTACAGCACATAACGTCAGAGGGACAACTAGGACAAACTACATTTTCCCTGTACACTTAGTGACTATATTTACAGAAGTAAAGCAAATAGTTATCCTCAAGCAACGTGGACTTTGGTGCAAATGCAAGACTGGGAGAGCCCCACTGAGACAGAGACGAGGGAGGTCACTGGCGATGGACCAAACCATGACCCTGCCGAAGCTCAGGTTAAAACAATCATGGCTGTCCTGGTTTCAGCGGGGATAGAGTTAATTTTCTGCTTAGTAGGTGGTGCAGTGCTGTGTTTTGGATTGGGTGTGAGATCAATGTTGACAGCACACTGATGTTGTTAGTTGTTGCTGGGTGATGCTTGTACCAAGTCAAGGACTTTTCAGTTTCTTGGGCCCTGCCATTGAGAGGGTGGGGTGGGGTGGGGGATGGGGGGTGAGGGCAAAAGAAGTTAGGAGGGGACACAGCCAGGAGAGCTGACCTGACCTAGCCAAAGGAATATTTCATACCATATGACATCAAATTGAGTATATAAACTGGGGGAAGGAGGAGGAAGGCAGGGACATTCGGCATTATGGCGTTTGTCTTCCCAAGTGACGGTTATGCATGATGGAGCCCTGCTTCCCTGGGGATGGCTGAACACCCACCCGCTGGTGGAAAGTAGTGAATGAATTCCTTGGTTTGGTTTGCTTGCGTGGTTTTTGCTTACCTATTAAATTGTTCTTATCTCAACCGTTGAGTTTTACATTCCTTTCCAATTTTCCTCCCCATCACGAGAGCCAGCAGCAAGACCAGGTTGGGAAGAGGAACAAATAACCTGAAGCCTAAGTCAGCTTCCCCATTCCTGATGCCCTAAGGTGCCCGAGATGTGGTTATATAGATGCCTTTGACATATGCTGGTACCCCTCCTGTTACATGGCTGATGGGCACTACAGCCACACACACGGGAAATCTCAAAGCAAGCACGACCAGCGGAAAGCCGGCTCTAGTCATTCAGGTGGTTCAAATTCAGGCAGTCTGAACACAGGGAAAAGTAGACAACCTTCCAAATAAGTGCATGGTAACCAAAGATGCCCAAGTTTCTTTGCAGAGACTCCTAGCCGGCTTGGGGCTCAGAGCTGGCAGCCAGGCTCCCGTCCTGATGGCCATCAGCAGCGAGCCTCGGCCCGCGGCAATGGGCACGTGCTACACACCCCAGAAAGCTGTGGAAGGCACTTGGCCCTTTATAGCTTCCCATTAGAATGTGACACATTCCCAATGTGTCACAAAAGGCACTGCACATCCTTGCCTGGCTACAGACACCCCACCACAGGCACGAACATGAAGTTTGTGAGGTTTGGATTTATACAACCTGACAGAGGCAGCTCCAGTCAAATCTCAGCTGTTTCCTCTGCAAGTTACACGGTGCTTGCAGACAGGTAGACTCTTCCTCAGTTTTAAGTTTGGTTAAAATATTTCAAAAAAACTCTCAAAACCGAAAAAACCTGAAGTTACATCTGTTGACTTGACTACACAGAGCCAAAATCCAGCACTGACACGAGACAGTATCTTTGGGAGCCCTCTGCCCACATCCCCAGCATCAAGCCCCCTCCTCCCACCCAGGTCAATGTGGGACCAGGGGGCTGTCAGCTTGCCTACACGTGGATTTAAGTGTCTAGCTTCAGGGCCTCATTTCTGAAAGATTTAACCTAGCAATTTTAATATAAATTACACTTGAATTAAAAGCCTTCCAGAAAAAAAAGACCAACAACCCCCCAAAAACCAAACAGGCACATCTAAACCAAACCGAGACTTGCAGGGCCCAGTAAAGCGTTCACTTAATCAGCTTGCATTTAGCATTGTTGAAGACAACTCAAGGCAAAATTCTTGGAAGGCCAGCAGCGGATGCCAAGAGAAACTGCACCCTACCAAGCGTTAATAAGAGCAAGTCACCAGGAGACGGTGAGCTCACCAGCGAGTCCAGGCTCCAGCTTAAGGAACAAGTCAGACCTACACAGTGTGAAGGCTTCTAATTACTCCCTTTTCCTGAGGACAGCCCTCCTGAGGAACAGAATAATATACCCCAAATTTTAATTTAAAAAAACCAGCCTTGGCCTGGGTCCCACATTATGTTGGAGGTGCGGATTTGCATAATTAAGTTGATAACAAACGCTGTGACAGACAAGCTGCAGGAGATTATTAGCCTCATCTTTAACAGAATTTCAGAAGCAGCAATATCCAAACGGCAAACAAGTATCAGGTCTAAGAAGCTTGGGCATTACTGGGATTTGGGACATGT